>NW_016815818.1:816039-895430 GCF_001698545.2 Rhinopithecus bieti | reverse complement strand
CCGGTGGCCCCCCGCGCTGCCCCTCCCCCCCCGGGGGTGCCCCCCCCGCTCCGCCCGCCGCTACCCGCGCTCCCCAGCGCGCTCCCCAGCCACCGGCCGGACGCACACGTCGCCGCCCCGGGCCCCGAGCTCGCCCGGCCGCTCGCGCAGCGCCTCGCGCACACTGCGGACTGCGGGCGTGCACATAATCCGCGAGCAAGACGAGGCCGGCCCGGTGGAGATCAGCGCCTGAGCCGCCTCGGGACCCCCTGAGAGGCGCCTGTGGTCTGCGGCCAGAGGCCCGGGGGAGGGCTGGGGCTGGGAAGCCGGGGCGCGGAGCGCTAGGGGCTAGGGGAGGTCCCGGAGGGGGCGCTGGTGTCTCGGGTGTGGACGTGTATGAGCATGCGCAGACGGAGGCGGGTGCGCGGAGGCGGCAGTGTTGAGGTGGTGAAACCGGTGAACACTTCCTTCCGGTTTACAGGCTGTGTTCTCACTTGGTATAGGTTGTGCCCTCTTAGGACCACATAGATTATTAAATTTCTGGCCCAACACCCAAAAGGGTTTTATGGAAACTAACATCAGTAACCTAACCCGCCCATGACTATCCTGTGCTCTTCCCAGGGAGCTGTGTTGTTTCCCACCTGCCACCCTTCCCACTGAACAAATGCCTGAGCGCTGGGGCACTTTGTTTTTTGGCAAGCGCAGGTTAGAAGCCACTTTCCCAAAATCCACAGCTGCACGAAGCTAAGGAGAAGCCAGATGCCGGTTACTGGGTGTGCAGGGGCTGTTCTGAGCTGGGGGATCATTGTGAAGGCCTTCTTCCCTGGGCACCTGGTACCTGGGGACCTAGGAGGTGGTGAGGGAAGGGTGCAAGTACATTTCTTTTCCCTCTGACCTAGGCCCTAGCAAAGGCAAAGAACCCGAACCTGCCAGCTTGGCCTCCTCCCAGAGCCTCCCTCAGAGGCATGTCATGCCAAGCATTCTTTCTGTCTCTGTTCATGAACAGAAGAGATGGATGGGCTTATTCGTATAGAGAAGTGAATTCCACTTACTCCCCTGGCCCAGAAAACTAGACCAAGTGAGGAACTGTTTTAGCTCATCTAACTCATACATTCGTCCTGGCTTCCTTACAAAACAAGCCTTTCAAACAATCATTGTCCTCAGGAAAGTTGCTGAGCTTCCTCCAGCTGTGAGAATAAGTCCTAATCTCCAGAAAAATGGTGGGGGGGCGGGGGAGGAGGCTTATTGCTTCCCAGCATTTCAGGGGAACATGATCCAACCCCTGGCCTCCTGCCAGCCATCTGCCCTGCTCCCACATGCTTGGGTCCCAGGGCACAGAACAAGGGCAGACTCCCTAATCACACTAACATCAAAATAAAGAGACTGGGCTGCTGTGTAGCCAGGACATGCCCATGCCACCACCTATTGAACAGTTCATAGGAGTGGCAGTAATCTACTGTGTCAGGAGAGAGGGCAATTACAAATCTGAAAGAAAAGGAGGCCCTCTGTGTATTCCATCCCCTCCTCCTTAATGCCTCCAAGGGTCCTTGCATCCCTGGCCCATTCCCAACCTCCTAAACTCCAGCTCTGATTCTCCATCATCCCATGGAGCTATTCCAAGGCCCCCATTACCCATCACTTACACACCAGGTCAAGTTTTGTCTCAGCCCCAAAGGCACTGACATTTCTAGTTTGCCCCCTCTGCCCTTACCCCAACAGCATGCCTGTCTCAGCTCCCTGTCCCTCGGCACTTCCCCAGGCTCATTTGAGCAGGTGTGCCTTCACAGCGCCCCTAAACTTCCCAGGTGCCTCATCCATAATGAGATAACGAATGTAGGGGAAAGTTTCTCAGGAAGGTGGAAGAGGCAGCAGGACTTGGAGAAGGAGTACCTGCTGGTCAGCCTTGAGATGCACAGGTGAAGGTTAGGGTGAGATGAGAGCATGCCATACCTGGTGCTGAATCCCTGAGGGGCCAGCTTCCCAGGCTTAAGCCAAATCTGCCTTAAATTGGGGGTGGGGAGGGGTTAGTAAGGAATTGGGGTTTGTTTGTTTGTTTTTGTGTTGTTTTCATCTTCATCTTTGTATTACTAGCATCCAGCAGAGTGCCTAGCACATACTGGATGCTCAATAAACTTTTGATGAAATGAAATGACAACTTTATTCCACGTAAACAAGGGTAACAAAACAAGCTGCTTCAATATACCAGTCATTTCCCGTTTTTTCTTCTGCTTTTCTTTCACATCCTTTACCCTCTTTCCAAACCCCAAATTGTCCATTCCAGAATCACTTACCCATTCATTCATTTGCTTATTCAGGTGTTCTTTTATTTATTCAACAGACATTTGTTTATCTACTATGGACTAGGCCCTGTGCTAGACACTGCTGATACAGCATAACTATGTCAGGAAGACAAATCAGTAAACAGATGATTACAATATAGTGTGTAAAATGCAATGGCAGAGGTAGATACAAGGTGCTCTGGGAGCATGTAGATTAGATGTCAGCAAAGGCATCTTGGAGAAGAAGAGACCTGAGTTGAGTCTTTCTTAGAAAGACTTGCTAATCTGGTTTTCAAAAGTATGAGAGGACACACTCCAAGCAGAGGGAGAAGCATGTATAAAAGCTTGGAAGTGCAAGACATGATGGGGGGGAATTCAGCGTACTGATTCTAGCAGTTGATGAAATTATTTCAGGGAAGTATACAAAGTAGAAGGTGAAGAAAGCTGCAGATAGATTTCTGAGGACATCAGTATGTGTAGAAAGATTAAAAGGACCTCCCCAAGAAGGCTAAAAAGGCACAGCCAGTAAGATAGGATAATATATAGGAGATAGCTATATCACACAATCAAAAGAACAAAAGAGTTTCAAGAAAAAGGGAGCATTCGGGACTGCATGGGCAGGGGGCTTACATATGAAAATAAATTAAAAGTGCATGTTAAATTTGGCAACAATTAAAACATTGAGTGACTTGGCATAAGTAGTTTCAGACATGTAGTGGGGGTTAAAGCCAGATTGCAATAGGTAAAAAGTGATATGTGGAACTTCTCTGCTAAATACTTGAGACTAGATGTTTGAGAGGTCTTCCTATTTCAAAACAACTGGGTCCTGCTTAAATGATGTTTGTTTTGCATTGCTGGCTTCAAGAGATGGGGAATTTTTTTTTTTTTTTTTTTTTTTTTCCAGATGGAGTCTCACTCTTGTCACCTAGGCTGGAGTGCAATGGCGCAGCCTAGGCTCACTACAACCTCTGCCTTCCGGTTCAAGTGATTCTCCTGCCTCAGCCTGCCAAGTAGCTGGGACTACAGGCACGTGCCACCATGTCCGGCTAATTTTTGTATTTTTGGTAGAAACAGGATTTCACTATGTCGGCCCGGCTGATCTCAAACGCCTGACCTCATGATCCGCCCACCTCAGCCTTCCAAAGTGCTGGGATTACAGGCATGAGTCACAACACCCAGCCAGAGATGGGGGAAATTTTTAAGCAGCCAGAAGTAAAACAAAACTTAAAAGCACAGTGAGCTCAAAGTACTTAGCACTCATTAAATGTGAGATTACCAAGGGAGGTGAAGCAAGATGGCTGAATAGAAGCCTCCACTGATTGTCTTCCCTGCAAAACACCAGACTGAACAACTATCCGCACAAAAAAAGCACCCTCATAACAACCAAAAAGCCAACGAGTGATCACAGTACCTGGTTTTAACTTCGTATCACTGAAAGAGGTGATAAAGGTAAGAAAGGCAGTCTTGAATTGCTGACACCACCCCTCCCTCATCACCCAGCAGCTGCCGCATGGAACAGAGAGAGAGTCTCTGCACTTGCGGGAGGAATAGTGCAGTCATTGTGGGGCTTTGCTTTGGAACCCAGTGCTGCTCTGTCACAGCAAGATACAACACCAGGCAGAACTCAGCCAGCACCCACGGAGGGAGCATTTAGACCAGCCCTTGCCAGAGAGGAATTATACATCCCAATGGTTGGAACCTGAGTTCCAAAAAGATTCACGACCATAGGTTGAAGTGCTCTGGGGTCCTAAAGAAACTTTTAAAAGTCTGTCTAGGTCACAAGGACTGCAATTCTAGGGGGAACTCCTGATGTTGTGCTGGGCTTGAAGCCAGTGGACTTGGGGGGGCATATGATCTAGTGAGACACCAGCTGGTGCAGCCAAGGGAGTGCTTGCATCATCCCTCTGCCAACACTAGGCATCACAGCTTGCAGCTTTGAAAGACTCCTTTCTGTGGCTTGAGGAGAGGAGCAGGAAGAGTAAACAGGACTGTGTATTGCAACTTGGATATCAGCTCAGCCACAGTAGGATAGGACATAAGACAGAGTCCTGAGTCCCCCATTTCAGGCCCTAGCTCCCAGACAACATTTCTAGACACTCTGAGCTGGAAGGAAACCCATTGCTTTGAAGGGAATGACCCAGTCCTGGCAGCATTCATCACCTGCTCACTCTAGAGGCCAGGGACCCTCAATAATTTGCAGGAAATACTTGCCATTGGCCTTGGGTGAGACTAAGAGACATGTTGACTTCAGATGTCACCAAACACCTTTCCAGCTGCAGTGACTTTGGGAAGGGGTTCTTTCTGCTTGAGAAAAGTAGAAGGAAGGATAAAGGGGACTTTGTCTTGCAGCTTAGGTACCAGTGTGGCCTCAGTGGAGTAGAGAACCAAGTGGGCTATTGGGGTCCCCAGTTCCAGGGTTTGGCTCTTGGATGGCATTTCTGGACCTGTGTTAGTGGCCATAGTGGAGTCCACTGCCTTGAAAGGAGAGTCCTGTGCTTGGCAGCATTCATAAGCTGACTCAAGAGCCCTTGATCCTTGAATGAACATCAGCAGTAGCCAGGCAGTATTCACCGTGGGCCTGGGGCAGTGGTGGCCAAGGGGAGAGACAACACTGTTTGAGGAAAGGAGAGGGAAGAATGAGAAAGACATTTCCTTGGGCTTGGGTACCAGCTCAGCTGCAGTAGAATAGAGCACCAGATAGATTCCTAAAGTTTCTCACCCCAGGCCCTGGCTCCCAGATGGCATCCCTGGACCTGCCCACGACTGTTGGAAACTTGGCACTCTGAAGTAATGGATACAAACCTGGCTGGCGTTGCCACCTGCTGACTCTAGAGCCTTAGGGCCTTGAGCGAACATAGCTGGTAGCCAGACAGTGGTTACCACAGGTCTTTGGTGACACCTGGTGCTGTGCTGGCTTCGGGTCTGACCCAGCACAGTCTCAGTTGTGGTGGCCACAGGGGTACATGTGTCACCCTTCTTCTAGCTCCAGACAGCTCAGCACACACAAAGAGAGAGAGAGAAGGGGGGCAGAGAGAGAGAGAGAGAGAGAGAGAGAGAGAGAGAGAGAGGAGAAAGAGAGTGACTCTGTTTTGGAGAAAGAAAAGGAAGAGATTAAGAGTCTATGTCTGATAATCCAGAGAATTCTTCTAGATCTTATCTAAGACCATAGGGTGGTATCTCTTCAAGTCTACAGGAGCCACAGTGTTACTGGACTTGGGGTGCCCCCTAATGCAGATACAGCTGCAGTCACCAAAAACTAAATCACAACACCCAAGTTCCTTTGAATACCTGGAAAGCCTTCCCAGGAAGGAAGGGTGCAAACAAACCCAGACACCAATGAACATCCGCACGCATCAAGACCATTCAGGAAATATGACCTCATCAAATGAACTAAATAAGTCACCAAGGACTAATCCCAGAGAGAGACAGACGTGTGACCTTTCAGACAGATAATTCAAAATGGCTTTTTTGAGGAAACTCAAGAAATTTCAAGAGAACACAGAGAGGAATTCAGAATCCTATCAGATAAATTTAACAAAGAGATTGAAATAATGGTGGGCATAGCTACCATAATGGACAGCAAAGGCAAAGCAGCAATCAGAATCATTTGACTTATGCAGAGCTCTGGCATTGGCTAATTTAATCACCGTGTTTTTAGAAGTGAAATTGATAGGAATCTTACTGCATTCCTACTTAATTTATATAAGCAGAAAAATTCCAGGTCAAGTGGACAAAAGACTAATTTTAAATATGAAAACAGAATCGTGGCCCCTCAGTCAATATCCAGACTGGAGCCAGTTTATAGACCCAGAACCCCTTAAATGAAGGGGAGCAGAGGACCCCACTATACTACCAACAATTTATGCAGTGGATCTTTCTCCCATCCTTCCCCAAGGAGAACTCCGGCCTTTTACCAGGGTAACTGTGCAATGGGGAAAGAAAGATGATCAGACATTTTGGGGACTACTGGATACTGGCTCTGAGCTGACCTTGAATCCAGGGGACCCAAAACACCATCGTCATCCTCCAGTTAAAGTAGAGGTTTGTGGAGTTCAGGTAATTAATGGAGTTTTAGCTCAGGTTTGACTTACAGTGGGTCCAGTGGGTTCCCGAACTCATCCTGTGGTCATTTCCCCAGTGCCAGAATCAATAATTGGCACAGACACATTGGCAGAACCCCCACATTGGCTTCCTGACTGTTAGGGTGAGGGTTATTATGGTGGGAAAGGCCAGTTGGAAGCCATTAGAGCTGCCTCTACCTAGAAAAATAGTAAATCAAAAACAATATTGCATTGCTGAATGAATTGTGGAGATTAGTGCCACCATCAAGGACTTGAAAGATGCAGGGTGGTGACTCCCATTGCATTCCCATTCAACTCTCCTATTTGGCTGTGCAGAAGACAGATGGATCTTGGAGAATGACAGTGGATTATCATAAGCTTGACCAAGTGGTGACTCCAACTGTAGCTGCTTTACCAGATGTGGTTTCATTGCTTGAGCAAATTAACACATCTCCTGGTACCTGGTATGCAGCCATTGACTTGGCAAATGCCTTTTTCTCCATTCCTGACCATAAGGCCCACCAGAAGCAATTTGTCTTAAGTTGGCAAGGCCAGCAATACACCTTTACTGTCCTACCTCAGGGGTATATCAACTCTCTGGCTTTGTGTCATAATCTTGTTCAAAGAGACCTTTATTGATCTTCCCTTCCACAAGATATCACACTGGTCCATTACATTCATGACATTATACTGACTGGATCCAGTGAGTGAAAAGTAGCAAACACACTGGACTTATTGGTGAAACGTTTGCAGGCCAGAGGATGGGAAATAAATCTGACTAAAATACAGGGACCATCTACCTCAGTAAAATTTCTAGAGGCCCCATGGTGTGGCACCTGTCGAGATATTCCCTCTAAGGTGAAGGATAAATTGCTGAATTTGGCCCCTCCTACAACCAAGAAGAGGCACAATGCCTAGTGGGCCTATTTGGATTTTGGAGGCAGCACATTCCTCATTTGGGTGTGTTACCTTGGCCCATTTAACAAGTAACCCAAAGGCTACCAGTTTGGAGTGGGGTCCAGAACAACACATCCAGGCTATGCAAGCTGCTCTGCCACTTGGGCCATATGACCCAGCAGATCCAGTGGTGCTTGAGATGTCAGTGGCAAATAAAAATGTTGTCTGGAACCTTTGACAGGCCCCCATTGGTGAATCACAGCAGGGGCCTCTAGGATTTTGAAGCAAGACCCTGCCATCTTCTGCAGATGACTCTTCTTTTGAGTCTTGGCCTGTTACTGGGCTTTGGTGGAAACTGAACATTTGACTATGGGTCATTAAGTTGCCATGCGACCTGAACTGCCTGTCATGAACTGGGTGCTTTCTAACCCATCTAGCCATAAAGTGGGTCATGCACAGCAGTATTCCAAAATCAAATGGAAGTGGTACATACTTGATCAAGCTCAAGCAGGTCCTGAAGGCACAAGTAAGTTACATGAAGTGGCTCAAATGCCCATGGTCTCCTCTCCTGCTACCCTGCCTCCTCTTCCCCAGCCTGCTCTGAAGGCCTCATGTGGAGTTCCCTATCATCAGTTGACAGAGGAAGAGAAGACTAGGGCCTGGTTCACAGATGGTTCTGCATAATACGCAGGCACCACCCGAAAGTGGACACCTGCAGCACTAAAGCCCCTTTCCAGGACATCCCTGAAGGATAGCAGTTAAGGGAAATCTTCCTAGTGGGCAGAACTTCGAGGAGTGCACCTGGTTGTGCACTTTGCATGAAAGGAGAAATGGCCAGATGTGCAAATATATGTTGATTCATGGGCTGTGGCCAATGGTTTGGTTGTATGGTTAGGGACTTGGAAGAAGCATGATTGGGAAATCGGTGACGAAGAATTTTGGGGAAGAGGTATGTGGATGGACCTCTCAGAGAGGTCAAAAACTGTGAAGATATTTGTATCCCATTTGAATGCTCACCAACGGGTGAACTCAGCAGAGTTAGATTTTAATAATCAAGTGGATAGGATGACCCATCCTGTGGACACCACTCACCCTCTTTCCCCAGCCACCCATCATCACCCAATGGGCCCATGAACAAAGTAGCCATGGTGGCAGGGATGGAGATTACGCATGGGCTCAGTAACATGGACTTCCACTCACCAAGGCTGACCTGGCTACAACCACTGCTGAGTGCCCAATTTTCCAGCAGCAGAGACCAACACTGAGATCTTGATATGGCACCATTCCTCGGGGTGATCAGGCAGCTACCTGGTGGAAGGTTGATGATGTTGGACCTTTCCCATCATGGAACAGGCAGCAGTTTGTCCTCACTGGAATAGACACTTATTCTGTATATGGGTTCACCTATCCTGCATGCAATGCCTCTGCCAAGACTACCATCCATGGACTCATGGAATGCCTTATCCACCATCATGGTATTCCACATAGCATTGCCTCTGACCAAGGCACTCACTTTACATCTAAAGAAGTGCAGCAGTGGGCTCATCCTCATGGAAATCACTAATCTTACCATGTCCCCCATCATCCTGAAGCAGCTGGATTGCTAGAACAATGGAATGGCCTTTTGAAGTCACAATTACAACGCCAACTAGGTGACAATACTCTGCAGGACTGGGGCAAAGTTCTCCAGAAAGCTGTGTATGCTCTGAATCAGTGTCCAATATATGGTACTGTTTCTCCCATAGCCAGGATTAATGGGTCCAGGAATCAGGCATGGAAGCAGAAGTGGCACCACTCACCGTTACCCCTAATGACCCACTAGCAAAATTTTACTTCCTGTTCCCATGACATTATGTTCTGCTGGCCTAGAGGTCTTAGTTCCAGAAGGAGGAACGCCGCCACCAGGAGACACAACAATGATTTCATTAAACTGGAAGTTAAGATTGCCACCTGGACACTTTGGGCTCCTCCTACCTTTAAGCCAACAGGGTGAGAAGGAGAAGGGAGTTACAGTTTTGATTGGGGAGATTGACCCCGACTTTCAAGATGAAATATGTCTACTACTCCACAATGGAGGTAAGGAAGAGTATGCGTAGAATACAGGAGATCCATTAGGGCATCTCTTAGTATTACCATGCCCTGTGATTAAGGTCAATGGGAAACTACAACAGCCCTATCCAGGCAGGACTACAAATGGCCCAGACCCTTCAGGAATGAAGGTTTGAGTCACTCCATCAGGAAAGAAAACCACAGCCTGCTGAGGTGCTTGTTGAAGGCAAAGGGAATACAAAATGGTAGTAGAAGGCAGTCATCAATATCAGCTAGGACCATATGACCAGCTGCAGAAACAAGGACTGTAACTGTCATGTACTTCTTTTGTTAAAAACATGTTTGTGCATGTACACACTTGTACTAAGAAAACATCTTCATTTTATTTCCTTTTTTAAAATCATGTGACAGAAAATGTATTGGCTTCATATCAGCATTTAAGTGTTGTTAACTTTATATAATAGCATTTGGGTTGGGGATTGGTGCATTTCCGGTTGGACAACTGACAGTTGTATTACGTTAGGCGTAATTATGACCTTATTATTGTCTTTATTTGAAGATTATATGTGATATCAGGAGATGCATATGGATTCAAGTTGACAAAGGGTGGACTTGTGATGGTTATTACTGAGTGTCAATTTGATTGGCTTGAAGGATGCAAAGTATTGTTCCTGGGTGTTTATGTGAGAGTGTTGCCAAAGGAGATTAATATTTGAGTCAGAGGACTGGGAAAGGCAGACCCACTCTTAATCTGGGTGAGCACAATCTAATCAACTGCTAGCATGACCAGAATAAAAACAAGCAGGAGAACGTGGATAAACTAGACTGGCTTAGCCTCCCAGCCTACATCTTTCTCCTGTGTTGGATGCTTCCTGCCCTAGAACATCAGACTCCAGGTTCTTCAGCTTTGGGACTCAGACTGGCTTCCTTGCTCCTCAGCTTGCAGATGGCCTATTTTGGGACCTTGAGATTGTGTGAATTAATACTCCTTAACAAGCTCCCATATATATAAATAAATATATATACACACACACACACACACATACACATATATACACACACATATATGTGTATGTATATACATATATACACACACATATATATACATCTATACATACTATATATATATCCTATTAGTTGTGTCTCTCTAGAGAACCCTGACCAATACGGTCACTATATAATGATAACGTTTCAATTTAGCAAGAGGACATAACAACTCTAAGTATATTTGCAACCAACACTAGAGCACCCAAATATATAAAGCAAATATTATTAGAGCTAAAGACAGATATAGAAAATAAAAGCTATAGACTTTAACACCTCACTTTCAGAATTGGACAGATCTCTCAGACAGAAAATCCAAAAGAAAACATTGGACTTAATCTGCACTATAGACCAAATGGACCTAACAGAATATTTACAGAACATTTTATCCAATGGCTACAGAATACACACCCTTCTCCTCAGCACAAAGATCATTCTCAAGGATATACCCTATGTCAAGCCACAAAACAAGTCTTAAAAATTCAAAAGCATTGAAATAACATCAAATGTCTTCTTTGACCACAATGGAATAAAACTAGAAATTAATAGCAAGAGGAATTTTGGAAACTATACAAACACATTGAAATTAAACAATACGCTCTTGAATGACCAGTGGGTCAATGAAGAAATTAAGAAGGAAATTTTAAAATTTCTCTCAACAATCAATAATGGAAACACATCATACCAAAACCTATGGGATACAGCAGAAGCAGCCCTAAGTGGAAAGTTTATAGCTATAAGCACCTACATCAAAAAGTAGAATAAGTTCAAATAAACAACCTAATGATTCATCGTAAAGAATTAGAAAAGCAAAAGCAAAACCCAAAATTAGTAGAAGAAAAGAAGTAATAAAGATCAAAGCAGAAATAACTGAAATTGAAACAAAACAAACTATACAAAAGATCAATGAAACAGAATGTTTGTTTTTTGAAAAGATAAATGAAATTGACAAATCTCTGGCCAGACCAACAAAAAAAGAAGACTCAAATAAAATTAGAGATGAAAAAAAGAGACATGACAATTCAAAGGATCATTACTGTAGAAATTCAAAGTATCATTACTGGCTACTATGAACAACTATATGCCTATAAATTGGGAAACCTAAAAGAAATGGATAAATTTTTAGGAACATAAAACTTACCAAGATTGAACCATGAAGAAATCCAAGGCCTGAACAGAACAAGTAACAAAGCCAGACATAGTGGCTCACACCTGTAGTCCCAGCACTTTGGGAGGCTGCAGCAGGAGGATTGCTTGAGCCCAGATGTTTGACACCAGCCTAGACAACATGCCAAAACCCTGTCTGTAAAAAATATACAAAAATTAGCCAGGCATGGTGGTGCACCTGTGATCCCAGCAACTCAGGAGGCTGAGGTGGGGCGGTGGGAGGATCACTTGAGCCCAGGAGGTAAAAGTTGCCGTGAGCTGTGATGGCATCACTGCATTCCAGCCTGAGCAACAGAGTGAGAACCTGTCTAAAAAAAAAAAAAAAAAAGTAACAAGATTGAAGCTGTAATGAAACATTTCCCATGAAGAAAAGCCCGGGATCCAATGGCTTCACTGCTGAATTTTACTAAATATTTAAAGAAGAACAAATACTAATCCTACTCAAACTGTTCTCAAAAACGGAGGAGGGAGTACTTCCAAACTCATCCTACCAGGCCAGTATCACCCTGATACCAAAATCCAACAAAAATGCAAAAAAAAAAAAAAAGATCACAACCCTACAGGCCAATATCCATGATGAACATTGATGAAAAATTCCTCAACAAAATAATAGCAAATCAAATTCAACAACACATTAAAAACATGATTAATCATAACTAACTGGGATTTATCCAAGGACGTTTCAACATATGCAAGTTAATCAGTGTGATACATCATATTAACAGAATGAAGAACAAAAACCCTATCGTAATTTCAACCGACGCTGAAAAAGCATTTGACAAAATTCAACATCCCTTCATAATAAAACTCCTTAAAAAAACTGGGTGTAGAACAAACATACCTCAACACAATAAAAGTCATATGACAGACCAACAACTAGTATACTGATGTGGAAAAACTGATAGCCCTTGCCCTAAAATCTGGAACAAGAAAAGGATGCCCACTTTCACCACTGTTATTCAACATACTACTGGAAGTCCCAACTACAACAATCAGACAAGGAATGAAATAAAGGGCATCCAAATTGAGAAGAAAGAAGTCAAAGTATTCTTGTTTGCAGATGATATCTGGACAAACCCAAAGACTGCACCAAAAAAAAATGAGCAAAGTGACAGAATACAAAATCAACATACAAAAATCAATGGCATTTCTATATGCCAACAACAAACAATCTGAAAAAGAAATGAAGAAAGTAATCCCATTTGTGATAGCTACAAATAAAATAAGATATCTAAGAGTTAAGTTAACCAAAGTGAAAGATATCTATAATGAAAACTGTAAAACACCGATAAAACAAATTGAAAAGGACACACGAAAAAGGAAACATATTCCATATTTGTGGATTGGAAATATCAATATTGTTTAAATGCTCATACCACCCAAAGCAATCTACATATTCAATGCAATCTGTATCAAAATATCAATGACATTCTTCAGCCAAAGGTATCCTGAGCAAAAAGAACAAAACTGGAGGAATCACATTACCTGACTTAAAATTATAGTACAGAGCTATAGTAACTAAAACAGCATGGTACTGGCATAAAAACAGACACATAGACCAATGGAACAGAATACAGAATCCAGAAACAAATCCATTCGTCTACAGTGAACTTGATTTCTACAAAGGTGCCAAGAAAATACATTGGGGAAAGGACAGTCTCTTCAATAAGTGGTCCTGGGAAAACTAATATCCATGTGCAGAAGAATGAAACTAGAATGCTATTTCTCGCCATATATGAAAATAAAATTAAAATGGATTAAAGACTTAAATCTAAGACCTTAAACTGAAACTATTACAAGAAAATATTGGGGAAACTCTCCAGGACATTGCGCTGGGCAAAGATTTAATGAGTCATAGTTCATAAGCACAGGCAACCGAAACAAAAATGAACAAATAGGATCACATCATGTTAAAAAAAAAACTTCTGCACAGCAAAGGAAACAATTATCAAAGTGAAGAGAAAATCCACAGAATGGGAGAAAATATTTGCAAACTATCCATCTGGCAAAGGATTAATAACTAGAATACATAAGGAGCTCAAACAACTTAACAGGAAAAATGTCTAATAATTCAATAACTTGGGCAAAAGATCTGACTAGACATTTCTCAAAGGAAGACATACAAGTGGCAAACAGGCATATGAAAAAGTAATTACCATCACTGATCATCAGAGAAGTGCAAATCAAAACTACGATGTGATATCATCTCACCACAGTTAAAATGGCTTTTTATCCAAAAGACAGGTAACAACAAATGCGGGCAAGGATGTAAAGAAAAGGGAGCCCTTGTACACTGTTGGTGGGAGTGTAAATTAGTACAACCACTGTAAAGAACAGTTTAGAGGTTCCTCAAAAAACTGAAAATAAATAGAAGTACTATAGGATCCAGCAATCCCACTGCTAGATACATCTTTCCTTTCCAAAAGAAAGGAAATCAGTATATCAAAGGAATATCTGCACTCTCATGTTTACTGCATCACTATTAACCATAGCCAAGATTTGGAGGCAACCTAAGTGTCCATCAATAGATACATGGATAAAGAAAATGTAGTACATATACTACATATACATAAGGGAATACTACTCAGTCATAAAAAAGAATGAGATTCAGTCATTTGCAACAACATGGATAGAAGTATAGAGGTGATTATGTTAAGTAAAATAAGTCAGGCACAGAAAAATAAACTTCGTGCATTCTCACTTATTTGTGGGAGCTAAAAATGAAAACAATTGAACTCATGGAGATAGACAGTAGAATGATGGTTACCAGAGGCTAAGAAGGGTAGAGTAGGGTAAAGGTGGGGAAGTGGAGATGGTTAAGTGGTACAAAAATATAATCAAGCAGAATGAATAACATCCAATATTTGATAACACAACAGGATGACTACAGTCAACAATAATTTATTGTATATTTTAAAATGACTAAAAGGGTATAACTGGATTATTTGGATAAAGGATAAAAACTTTTATGAGTAAAAGGTAAATACCCATTAACCTGATGTGATTATTACACATTGTTTGCCTGTATCAAAATATCTCATGTACCCCATAAATATGTACACATACTATGTACCTACAAAAATTAAAATGTGGCCGGGCGCAGTGGCTCATGCCTGTAATCCCAGCACTTTGGGAGGCCGAGGTGAGCAGATCACGAGGTCAGGAGATCAAGACCATCCTTGCTAACACGGTGAAACTCCGTCTCTACTAAAAAACACAAAAAATTAGCCAGGCATGGTGGTGGGCACCTGTAGTCCCAGCTACTCAGGAGGCTAAGGCAGGAGAATGGCATGAACCCGGGAGGAGGAGCTTGCAGTGAGCCAAGAACACGCCACTGCACTCCAGCCTGGACGACAGAACGAGACGCTGTCTCAAAAAAAAAAAAAAAAAAAAACTAAACTAAACTAAACTAAAGTAAAATGAAAGAAAATGTAAGATAACCCAGGGGCAAATATTTGTATTAGCATTATAATGGAAGACTAGAATTTGGCCAATGGCAAAATGGAGTGTGTTAGGCCATTCTTGCATTGCTATAAAGAAATACCTGAGGCTGGGTAATTTATAAAGAAAAGAGGTTTAATTGGCTCACAGCTCTGCAGGCTGTACAAGAAACATGACATAGAAATCTGCTTCTGGTGAGGGCCTCAGGAAGCCTACAACCATGACGGAAGGTGAAGGAGGAGCCAGCACATCACATGGCAAGAGCAGGAGCAAGAGAGAGAGGGAAAGAGGTGCTACACACTTTGCAAAAACCAGATCTTGAGAGAATTCGTGAGGACAGCACCCACCCATTTGTAAGGGATCCACCCCCATGACCCAAACACCTCCCACCAGGCCCCATCTCCCGCACTGGAGATTACATTTTGATATGTTTAGGTTTTGTTCCCCACCCAAATCTCATATTGAATTGTAATCCCCACAATCCCCGTGCATCAAGGGAGAGAACTGGTGGGAGGTAATTGGATCATGGGGACGTGTCCCCCATGATGTTCTCGTGATAGTGACTGAGTTCTCATGAGATCTGATGGTTTCATAAGTATCTGACTGTTCCTTTTTCACACACTTGCTCTCTCTCACCTGCTGCCATGTGAGATGTGCCTCCTCCCTTTCCGCCATGATTTCCTGAGGCTTCCCCAGTCATGCAGAACTGTGAGTCAATTAAACCTCTTTTCTTTATAAATTATCTAGTCTTGGACAATTCTTTATAGCAGTGTGAGAACTGACTAATACATACTTCAACATGAGATTTGGAGTGGATGAGCATCCAAACTATATCATGAGAGAACAAAATTAGTTTGAAAACTTAGTCTTGAAAGTTCTGTGGTATCACTTCTACTATATTCTGTGGGCCAAAGCAATTCACAAGGCTAGCCCAGCTTCAGGGGGCTGGAAATAAATTTTATTCTTCGTGAGATAGGAAAAAAGCATTATAAATGGATATGCATCAGGATGGTAGGGATTATTGCAGCTATCTTTATGGATAATCTGCAACACAATGTTTAACAAGTAAGCTAAGAATACATATAGCAAAATATGTGTAAAATCTACATATTGTGATTTATAAAACTTTATTATAATACATTGTAGAAGACCTAAATTTAAAAAGAGGTACACATGTTCCTGAATATGAAGACTTAAATGTTAGTTCTTTCTATAGATTCCAAACAATTCCAATAAAAATTTCACAATATTTTCAAAGAACTTAACAAGCAGAAGACCCAAGAAGAGCCAAGATACTCCTGAAAAAGAAAGAGGGAGGAGAAACACCCTACCAGATAGCAAAACTTATTACATCTCTAGTAATAGACAAAGGGTGGTATTCATGCAGGAATAGACAATAGGCTAATGAAACAAGCTATGTATACATGAACACTTGATGTATGAATGAATCATAGCAGGTCACTGGGATTAAGCAATGAATAGAGCTGGGATAATAGGTTGCCATCTGAAAAAATAGATCCCTAACTTAAGCTATATAAAATAATCAATTAGCGATAGTTCAAAAATCGTAATGTAAAACGTTTAAACTTTTAGGAGAAAATATGGAATAATGTATTTACTTTAGTGTAGATGAAGTTTCCTTTAAAATAGAAAGAATACACTAAACATAAAATAAATATTAATAAATTTATCTACAGTAAAATTAACAATTTCTGTTATATCATAAAGAAATAAAATATGAGATCAAACTTGCTTTTAAAACATCTTTACTCCACAGAGAATTATTACCCAGAATACATAAAAACTCCTAAGAGTTATTGAGAAAAAGACAAATAAGCAATAGAAAAGTGGGCACAAGGTAGAAGTAGATATTTCCCAGAAGATAAAACCTAAACTGTGAGTAAACCCTTGAAAAGATGCTCAACTTCATTATTTTTTAACCAGGCAATGCAAATTAGACAACTATAAAATACCATTTCTTCTAGTAGACTCGCAAAAATTAAGAAGTCCACCAACTGCTCTGAGGACGTGGCTCAAGGACGTTGTTACAATTGACTTGGAAAACAATCTGCTAATTTCATCTGAAGTGGAATATTTGTACTCCTCAAGACCCAGATATTTCTACTCCTAGGTTTATTTTCTAGAGAAACTCTTAAATAGTTATACTAGGGGACATATAAAATAAAGATTCAGAGCAGCACTGTTTATAATAGAAAAAGAAGAAAAAGAACCACTTGATATACCACATATACAAGAAAAAGAACCACTTGGTATACTACAAAGACTCCTCTGCAAAGAATCATTGCATGTCCTTTCTTCCCAACAGCACCCAATTTTGAGTGAAGCCTCACTTCCCTGGACTTTCCTTGAAGTCACCCAATCAAAGCCCAAATCCTAGAATAGGTTCTTTCTAACAGCATTCTTACTGAGACATTCCATAGTTCTCCATGGCATGCACTCTCTCAAGCTACAAGGAGTAAATCAACTTGTTCAACAATAGGTATGTTCCTGATGGTCTTTGACTGGAGGGCATTGACAGGGTGAACACAAAGAACAGTAACTGATCTCCCCTTCTTCCTGGACATGTGAGAAAATGATTAAATATTGATGTCAGCACTCCTTGAAATCTCCAACTGGGCAATGTTTAAGCTAGGTGTGACCCATAGTCATTGGTGTCGAGAAAGTTGAGAAAATGTAGTATGAGCCATAGTCACTGGTGTTGAGAAAGTTGTGAAAATGTAGGGTTGAGAGTATTCAATGTGATTTTAGATTCCAGGCATCTAAAATTACCCATGATGTTGATGGGACCAGAAACTAGGGAATAGAAGTTGTAGAGTAAAGTGGCCTTAGGGCGAGTTTTCCAGCCAGCTAAGAGGAAGTCATTACTGTCTTCTCTTTTGACTCAGTTTCCCTCCAGCTGTTGGCATCTTGGAACAAACATGAGAATTTATAGATTGAGACGAAGCAGACTCAAGCAAAGAAGGGGAAAAAACAAGAAGGCAAAAAGTGTGAGTCTCAAATCCAGAGTATCAAGGGGTAGCTGGTATTGGCTATGGCTGTGTTGGTCAGGCATGCAGATCCCAGAACACTCGAAGGACAACTAACACCTATCTAGTGTTTTCAAAGAACTTCCATGTCCACTGTCTGTAAACCTCATGCAGACATTTTACAGATGAGGGAAGTGGGACTCAGAGAGGTTATGTGACGTACTCAAGATCTCTCTGCCAATAAGAGGTGGAAGCAGGATCTCAACCTCAGTGTAACTGACTCCAAATCCCACCTGAGTTTATCCGTTTTTCTCCACCAGCTTGGCCAGCAGGAGTCTCAGATTGCAACTTCTGCATCTTTGGAGATCACAGAGCAGAAAGCCAAAGAAGCCAGAAGCCGGAGATTGAAGAGAAATTTCCTCTGGAGGTTTGCTCAGAAGGGCACCTGGTACTTCTCCTCTCTTCTCCCTCTTACAAGCAATGCAGGGGGAGTTAGAAAACACAAAACACTAGAACTAGGGGTGAAGGAAGGCACTGCTTAAACTGGTCACCGGGACTGCACATCACCAGAGCCACAGAACAGAGCTTCCCTGAAATAGCAGTTGGAGGCGGCTCCCACCAAGCCACATCATCCGCATGACTCATGCAGTCGGCTCTTCCTTAGTTTGTGGAAATGAGACAATGAGGATGCTGATGCGCTGGGTTGCTGGAAATGAGCCCTGCAGTCTCTGGGAGCCATCCAGACATACCCTACTGTTGGGGAGTCCCCTTGGCCACCACCGCATGTCACTCTGAGTGCCCTGGAGAAAAAGTTCTAGTGTCCTGCAGGAACAACTGAGGAATCTGCCCCCCCAATCGCCTTCAGGTGTTAGCACCTAGCTCTCCAGAACCTGGGAGTAGGGTGAGGCTGCGCTGAAGGTGATCTCCAGGCACCGGGCGTGTGTCCGTGGGGCAGGGGCCATTCCTCAGGCTGCGGGAGCCTCTGGGGCTCTGTCCCTGCAGTGCACACAGGCTGTCTCACCTCTCCTTTCTCACCCTGCTGAGGACAGGGCTAGTGATGGATTGGAATTCCTTTGAGACTTGCCTTGTTTTCCCCTGAGGGAAACCTACCATCTTTCTGCATTGTGGAGATTGGAGTAAAATCTAGTTGGCATTAAAACGTTAGCGAGCACTTAATTAGTCTCCCCAGGTCCAACGTAGAAGCAGAGGAGTCTAAAGGCAGACCGCTGACAGTGATATTCTTGGGGAGCTGGCAGTCAGGGAGTCAGACAGTCTTGGAGACTCTGTACCTGGGAAATCCCAAATTGGCCTTCTGTGCAGTAAATCCTCCAGTCCCACCACATCCTTTCCTGTCTCATCCTCAGCTGACTTCAGTGTCCATATGAATCTCCCCTTCATCACTCTGGCCTCACAGATCCTGGACCCCATAAACTCGACTCCATTCTGCCTGCCCCAAAATAAATACACAATGTTGACTCAGCTTTGCGGATCACTCTTAATGCACCAGCCACTGGATGCTAGTGGTTCTGTGCTTTATGTGTTTTATTACTTTATTCCTCAAGGTAGGAACTACTATTATTATTTCTATTTTACAGAGAAGGAAACTGACTTGCCCAAGGTCTCCACAGAAGCTTATTTCATCCATCTCTGAGCTGAATATGGACACATCCTGTGGGAATCTCCCAGCTTGTCCCATATGCTCTGAGTCCTTCCTGTCTCCCACTCTACCCCAACTTCTGGTCCATCTGCTCCCGGGGAAATGGACAATCCACCCCTGCTCCACTTCACTCAGCCTCCCCAGCCTGCAGCCCCACTGCCCTCTGTCCTCAGCTTCTTGCTGTGTCCTGAGACTCCTGAGGTTTTCATTCCTCTCTAGGAGGTGGCAAATGGATAAGGATTGGGATCCAGGGATAAGATTTAAATAGAGGATTAAGGCTCTGATTGTAGTTATGGTTAGTGTAAGGACACACCCACAGAATTTGGGGTAGGAATTGGGTCCAGAGAACAAAAACTGGGATTTCAGAATTAGAGGTGCTAAGGGTAGTGACATTCCGTTCCCTGGCCCCAATTCCTATCCTTCCAGCTCTGCCACTCTATGACTTTCACTCTGCCTATTCTTTAGCCTCTGCAAACTCCCCAGTTTGTAGAGACCATGGTGTTTCCTTGCTCCGATTCTGTCTTTGTCAGTCTTGGTCTGAGTTTGAGAGGAAAGAGGAGGAGTGAAGGAACCTTCTACTTGACAGGCTGTTAGGCTGTGGCTGGCACTGAAGCCAGGATGGGAACGGGGAGGAAGGGAGGGCGTCAGCTGGGTTAGGGGCCCTGCAGAGAAGCCAGCCAGGAACAATTGGGAACAAAGGCTGGATACTCTTCCGCTGAGCCCCAGAGCCTGGCCTTGGCCTTCCGGGAACAGCTCCAGGAAATGGCTGAGATTCCAGATTTGGAAGGAAGAGACCGGTAAACACAAGCTGGGATCTGAGAGGGGAGTGTGGCCTCTGTCTAGGTTGTGGGTGAAAGGGGGCAGCGGGCAAGAGCCGACATTGTAGGCTCAAAAGCTGCAAGGCCTGCCTGCTACAGACATGGACACAGGCTCTTGGGCCTGGAAAGACTCTTGAAAGGTCTTTTACTCCAACCGCCTTTCCGGGGCCTGAAAAATACTCCTGCCGAGGATCCTCCAATAGTTTCAGTGATAAGATGGGCCTAAAAACAAATACACAATGTTGGCTCAGCTTTATGGATCCCTCTTAATGCGTCAGGCACCAGATCCCGGTGGTTTTATCTTTTATGTGTTTCATCATTACTTTATCCCACAAAGTAGGAACTACTATTATAATTTCCATTTTACAGAGAAGGAAACTGACTTGCCCAAGGTCTCCACAGAAGCTTATTTCATCCATCTCTGAGCTGAATATGGACACATCCTGTGGGAATCTCCCAGCTTGTCCCATATGCTCTGAGTCCTTCCTGTCTCCCACTCTACCCCACCCCCTGGCTCATCTGCCCCTGGGGAAATGGACCAGGGTGTTACAAACCACCCCTGCTCCACTTCACTCAGCCTCCCCAGCCTGCAGTCCCACAGCCCTCTGTCCTCAGCTTCTTGCTGTGTCCTGAGACTCCTGGGGTTTTCATTCCTCTCTAGCAGGTGGCCAAAGGATAAGGATTGGGATCCAGGGATAAGATTTAAATAGAGGATTAAGGCTCTGATTGGAGTTATGGTTAGTGTAAGGATACCCTGTAAGAAATCCCCGACTAGATCATGAGATAAAGCTTAGCACTGAAGTTAGGGTCGGGGGTTACAGCTAAAGGGTCGAGGTCAGAGAGTTTCTCGCCTCTGGTCTCCTCCCAGTTCTCCAAGGCACTGAGGGCCAGGCAGGAAGCATCGGTTTCCTCAAAGCCGCTTCCCTCCTGGGGCAGAGTCTCGGTCACAAACAACCACCACCAGCCCACCCCGCCCCTCCTTCCCTCTTCACTGTGAGCTCAGAGCAGCAGGACAAAGTGCTCGGGACAAGGACAGAAGGCTGAGAGTAGCCATGGGCTCTGGAGGAGAGAGCCTCCGGCGGGGCCGGGCTTCCCAGCCTCTGCTGCTCCTGCTCATCATGGGTGAGTTGCTCTCCCTCTCCTGGCCTATGCTCCCTCCATCCAAGGCCTGCTCAGGGCAGAAGAGGCCTGCTGACTGCTTGCTTCCCTTTTGCAGTGAGGGGACCAGAGATGAGAATGATGATGATGATGATGATGATTAGTGTGTGTAAGGGTACGTGTGTTTGTGCATGTGCGCACACGCCAGAGAGAGAGAGAGAGAGAGAGAGAGAGAGAGAACACACTATACAAGCCCTGGCCTGGATGCTGTGCATGCTGGCCCTCTCTCCTACCAGCTAGCTCGTTCTTTGAGGGGCAGCCTTCAGTAGTTCAGAGTACAGGTCATCTGGCAAACTCGCACACAAGAGAAGACAGATGAGGGGGATGCCAGGAATTTGGGGTGTTGCTGGTGATCAGACTAGGCTCTGCTCCCTTTCCCTCCCAGGAGGCATGGCTCAGGACTTCCCGCCCCAGATCCTAGTCCACCCCCAGGACCAGCTGTTCCAGGGCCCTGGCCCTGCCAGGATGAGCTGCCGAGCCTCGGGCCAGCCACCTCCCACCATCCGCTGGCTGCTGAATGGGCAGCCCCTGAGCATGGTGCCCCCAGACCCACACCACCTCCTGCCTGATGGGACCCTTCTGCTGCTGCAGCCCCCTGCCCGGGGACATGCCCACGATGGCCAGGCCCTGTCCACAGACCTTGGTGTCTACACATGTGAAGCCAGCAACCGGCTGGGCACAGCAGTCAGCAGAGGCGCTCGGCTCTCTGTGGCTGGTGAGGTCTGGGAGGGGAGCTTCAGGGTGGGGCAAACCTGGGTGGAGACATACGAGTTGAATGTTCAAGGGAACATCTGAGAGCAGAGGCCTGGGCTGCAAGGCTTGGGAGGGCAAGGCTTGGTGGGGCTGGCCCAAAATGGGAGGCCAGGAAGGTGGGCAAAGCAGAAGGGGGCAAGAGTGATAAGGGAGGGAGAGGAGGCCTGGGCCCTGCTCCCTGTCACCTTCCATCCTCTCCACAGTCCTCCGGGAGGATTTCCAGATCCAGCCTCGGGACATGGTAGCTATGGTGGGTGAGCAGTTAACTCTGGAATGTGGGCCGCCCTGGGGCCACCCGGAGCCCACAGTCTCATGGTGGAAAGATGGGAACCCCCTGGTCCTCCAGCCCGGAAGGCACACGGTAAGTGTGGCCCCCTCTCCCACAATTCATCCTGGCCTGGGCAGACCTGGGCACACCCTGAGGGACTGACCTGCCCTCCAGCCCCGCATCCTCAGGTAGAATTTGAGGAGGGGAGAGCACGGGGATCTCTAACTTCCCCCCAGCTCAGAGCCCCTCCCCACGTAGGAGACTTCACAGTGAACCTGGCCCTGACAGGTGTCCGGGGGGTCCCTGCTGATGGCAAGAGCAGAGAAGAGTGACGCAGGGGCCTACATGTGTGTGGCCACCAACAGCGCAGGACACAGGGAGAGCCGCGCAGCCCGGGTGTCCATCCAGGGTAAGGACAGGGGTCGGCTAAAATCAGGGCCAGGCTGCGGGCTCCAGTTAGGGTGGTATGTTCTGGTTTGGGCTGGGGTTAAGGTATGTGGGGTCAGGGTCAAAGTGCTGGGGGTCTCATGTAGTGGGAGGTTCCCCCCTGCTAGAGTAGAAATCGGAATGCTCAAGACCTGGAGACTCTGGGAGTTTGGGTTCCCTGGGGTTCCTCCCTGGCTGAGGGATGTTCCACGCCTCAGTTGTGTCACTCCGGCCTGTAGGCCCCAGCCTAGCCCTATCCTCCCCTCAGAGCCCCAGGACTACACAGAGCCTGTGGAGCTTTTGGCTGTGCGAATTCAGCTGGAAAATGTGACACTGCTGAACCCGGGCCCCGCAAAGGGCCCCAAGCCTGGACCGGCTGTGTGGCTCAGCTGGAAGGTAAGGGCCAGGTGCTAAGGGTGAAAGCCAGTCCAGAGCTCAAGAAAGGGCTGTTCCTGAGTTCTCTGACCCCTCGCCCTTCCTCGCAACTCCTTCCCAGGTGAGCGGTCCTGCTGCACCTGCCCAATCTTACACGGCCTTGTTCAGGACCCAGACTGCCCCGGGAGGCCAGGGAGCTCCGTGGGCAGAGGAGCTGCTGGCCGGCTGGCAGAGCGCAGAGCTTGGAGGCCTCCACTGGGGCCAAGACTATGAGTTCAAAGTGAGACCATCCTCCGGCCGAGCTCGAGGCCCTGACAGCAACGTGCTGCTCCTGAGGCTGCCGGAAAAAGGTCAGGGCCTGATCCCTTCGGAACCCAACAATATGCCCTCTGGCTCCTTCTTATTTGGGAGCCCCTGGACTGTTCTACTTCAGTCTTGGGGGGAGATTATGGGCCCTACTCTGGAACTCCCTTCTGCCCTGGCCAGGCCAGCAGAGCTTCGAGAGGCTTCTTGTCTCCTTGGTGGGGTTCTGACTCTGTGTCCCCCATCCCAGCTCCTTTCCCTAGCATCTTCTCCCTCAGAGCCCCTCATAGCCTCTCTTCCACCCCTCCAGTGCCCAGTGCCCCACCCCAGGAGGTGACCCTAAAACCTGGCAATGGCAGTGTCCTTGTGAGCTGGGTCCCACCACCTGCTGAAAACCACAATGGCATCATCCGTGGCTACCAGGTACCCCCACAAACTGACCTAGCCCTTCCTAGTGCTGCCAGGACATCTCTTTTCTCTAGAGTTCTGCATACCCTTGCTCTGCGCACTGAGAAAGGTACCTGGGCAGAGAAGCAAAGAAAACCTTCTTTGGCTGAGCAAGGACCCACTGTCTGCCAGACCCTGCCAAGCACTTGACCTCCCTGATCCTGTTTCACCTCACAGTCCACCCTGGGGTATTATCCCCAACGTACAGACATGGAAAGTGGGGCTAAGGCCACAGGAATAAGAAACAGAGTAGATCAAACCAGGCTGTGAATAAGGGAGTGGTGCTCAAAGTGTGACTTCTAGAGCAGCAACATCAGCCTCACCCAGGAACTTGTTAGGAACACAAACCCTCAGATCCTTTCTGAGGACTAATAAATCAGAAACTCAGAGATGGGCCTGGCAAACTATACTTTAGCAGGCCCTCCAGTTGACTTGGAAGGATGCTGTTGTTTGAGAACTACTATGTTACATGTATTTTAGCAGATTGCTTTTGCCCTTCTTCTGTTGATCTAGAGAGAGGTATCTCTCACTTGGTTGGGAGAATAGGAGGGGAATAAGAAATTGGGTGCATTCCCCAAGTGGGTGGCAGGGCAGAATAACCACATCCCTGGAGTCTGATCTGCAGACAAAGGGCTTAGCTTCTGGGATGGTGCCTGGGGCAGCTGTTCACCTCTTCTTGTGCCTCAGGTCTGGAGCCTGGGCAACACGTCACTGCCCCCAGCCAACTGGACTGTAGTTGGTGAGCAGACCCAGCTGGAAATCGCCACCCGCATGCCAGGTTCCTACTGTGTGCAAGTGGCTGCAGTCACTGGTGCTGGAGCTGGGGAACCCAGTAGCCCTGTCTGCCTCCTTTTAGGTGAGGGCAGTGCCCACAGGCCCACCCTACCCTTCAGCCTGCCTCCCGCCTTCCTCTCTCCCTGCTCCTGCCTCACACTTCCAGCTCTTCCCCCTTGCCTGCCAGGCCCTCACTGCCTCGACTGCCCCTCCCCCTGAGCTCTGCATCCCATACAGAGCAGGCCATGGAGCGAGCCACCCGAGAACCCACTGAGCATGGTCCCTGGACCCTGGAGCAGCTGAAGGCCACCTTGAAGCGGCCTGAGGTCATTGCCACCTGTGGTGTTGTGCTCTGGCTGCTGCTTCTGGGTACCGCTGTGTGTATCCACCGCCGGCGCCAAGCTGGGGTGCACCTGGGCCCAGGTGAGATTCTGAGGGGGACCCACACATATACAGGCCTCCTCAGCATCCAGTCAGAATGGTGCAGGGGCTTTGGATCTCTGGCCAGGTGATCCAGCCTCTGGATTTAGCCTTCCTCCTGCCTTCTCCCAGGTCTGTACAGATATACCAGTAAGGACGCCATCCTAAAACACAGGTGAGAGGTGAAGGGGGAGGTCTGTCATAAGGGAGGGTGGCAAGGGACAGTGGAGCTGCAACAGAGAAGAGTGGAGTACTAGTCGACCTGCCAGGCAGTTTGGGACTCTCGTACATGAATCTCTCCTGTAACTCCAACTGAGAATTCATTTATCTGTCATTAATATTCCTATCACACCACTTGACAGACTAGTAAACTGAAACTCATAGAACTTGAGTGACTTTGCTCAAGACTGGCCTTCTGAATCCCCAATCCAGGGCTCTTGTCACCCCACCTCTCCTGCTGCCTAACCCTGCTAGGTGGAGAATAATCAGCATGAGACGACCAGCTCGAATGTCTCATCTTATGTGTGCACTCATACTCTACCAAGTAGTGCCTTTGCACTCAGTAATTCTCTCACTGAGCCATTGTGCCTGCATCATAATCCATCCGCAGCTACAGCAGAGGGTGTTCAGTGCCTACATCATAGATTCTTCCTCACTGTTCTCAAAAACAAGATCTGCTCATAGGCCCTTCTGCTTCCGGTATATTTGGCTGCCAGAACAAGTCTGCAGTTTTGGGACATCATGCTGATAGAGAACACATCTTTCTTGCTCCCATTCTCTGAGTTTTGTACTAAGTAACTGCTTCATCTCTCTGTCTGCTTTCTTGGCTCTTTATTTCATTAGATCTCCTCTGGGAGGCTTCCCACTCCAGGTCTGCATCTATCCACAGAAGTTATTGAGCACCTACTATGTGCCAGCACATCCAGGCCTAGAGCTGCCATTTCACTGTCAGGTCCTCAGGCCAGAGCAGGGATCCAAGCCGGTTGGTGTTGTGTTCTGACCTTTTCTGAGTTCACTGTCTTCTTTCTTTCAGCTACCTCCTGGCTTTGTCTGCTCTGCCCTAAGCTTTCTCTGGCTTCCCTGGGAACTCCTGCTCTGTCCTGGAAGGAGATTCCATTCTGATCTTTGGTTCATTCTTTCCTTTGGAATAGCCTCCACCTGCCAGGATCTCTCAGTGTAGGCAGAGACAGGCATGAGGGGATATGAGTGCAATTCTGCACTGGCCACGCAGAAGTGGGTACAAGACACATGGAGGGGGTCAATGTGGAAAAACACAGGAGAAAGAAGATTCCACATTACCCTGACAGTAAGAAGAGGGTGGAGGGAAAAGCAATGAAGCAGCGAGTAATAGCCTGCTATGTCCACAGGGAAAGACAAACCATTTGTTCTAGCTCAGGTATAGGGTGAGAGATGGGTCAGAGCAAAGGATATAGTTAGGGAGTTGGAAACCAGACCAAGGAGAGTCCTGTTAGCCATGCTAGGTACCTGGGCTCTACCGTGGTAAATGAGGGGCCATTGAAGGTCTTAGGCAGAGAAACTCCTTGCTCAGATCCCTGTTCTTGAAGGATCACTCAGGCAGCCAGAGGCCAACATCCATGGAGCAAGCTCCTGCTCTGCCAGCTGAGTGATCTCAGATTTCCTCATTTAAACTCAGACCATCAGCCATGAGTGTAGAAAGTCTTATTGTTACCATTTTACAGATGAGAAAACTGGGGCTTAGAGAGGATGTATTTACCCAAGTACAACAGATGTACATACTCAAGCCAAGCTGGATTGTCAAACCAGATTTGTCTTCAGGTCTTCTTTTCACCTCAGCAAACATAGCTGTCTGTCATTACTACCTCCCAGCTCTGGGTGACTTGGATTTCCCCTCATCCAGGAATAGAAAGGGGTGCTGAGTTTGGGGGATGGGTCAGAGATCTTAAGGAGTCTGTGAAACGCTGAGAAGCAGTAGTAAGGATAAAGCAGATACCACCAACTCCTTGCCCTCTTCTGCTGCCCTCTGAACAGGAGGTCTTGGCCAATAAGGTTCTCACTTCTCCCTGTCTCTCCCGGCCTCACCCCCTCCCTCCACTGCCCCAGGATGGATCACAGTGACTCCCAGTGGTTGGCAGACACTTGGCGTTCCACCTCTGGCTCTCGGGACTTGAGCAGCAGCAGCAGCCTCAGCAGTAGGCTGGGGGCGGACTCCCGGGACCCGCTAGACTGTCATCGCTCCTGTGAGCATGCTCAGTGGGGGCAAAGGCCTAGCTGGGGGCAGTGATCCCAGGGATGGAGAGTGGGACATGCTCACCATAATTCCTCCTGTCATTTATATCACAGTGCTCTCCTGGGACTCCCGAAGCCCCGGCGTGCCCCTGCTTCCAGATACCAGCACTTTTTATGGCTCCCTCATCGCTGAGCTGCCCTCCAGTCCCCCAGCCAGGCCAAGTCCCCAGGTCCCAGCGGTCAGGCGCCTACCACCCCAGCTGGCCCGGCTCTCCAGCCCCTGTTCCAGCTCAGACAGCCTCTGCAGCCGCAGGGGACTCTCTTCTCCACGCTTGTCTCTGGCCCCTACAGAGGCTTGGAAGGCCAAAAAGAAGCAGGGTAAGGAGAGGGAGAATAGACATAGCCTGAGCTGGTGGTAGAGGGTCCCAGGAGTGGGAATGTGATGGGAATGAGACCTCAAAGCCTGGAGTGAGGTGAACCTCCACACCCTCCTTCCATTCTCCTCTCCAGGTGGACGCAAGACCTCTTTCTCCTACCACCAGAGCACTCAGCTAGGGGTGCAATAGCCTCAGCTTTTTGCACTGTCCTCTTGTTTCAGTTTGGCTACGCCAGCAGTGAGCCCTAATTCTGCAGTCAATTCAACTCAGCAAACATTTAATAAGCACCACTGCATGCCAGACATGGGGAACACAAGAGACACCAGATACAGCCCTTGACTTCTAAGAGTTCAGGGCCTAACGAAAGTGCTGACTAGCATACGAGTAATGCTAGAGCCTAGAGGAATGTGACAAGGGCTGCCACGAAGCCTCAGGTTCCCATGAGTTCATCTCCTGGTGTACTCTGTACAGGTGTGCTTGGGCACCGACTCCCAACTCACTTCTCGGAGAGGAATGGGCATTTCCTTTCTGGAGAGGTTTCTCTCCTGACTCCCAGCTGCCTTCTTTGACTTTCCAGACAAAAATAGTTATAGCCTCCATTTCTTGATCAATTACTATATACTGGGTGCTTTACTTATATGTGTTACTTCATTTAATCCTCACAATAGATTGGCTAGCTACTATTTCTCTAATTTTATAGACAGGAAGAGGGTCAGAATGATTGAGTTACTAGTTCAAACTTCTGCAAGTAATTAGCTACAGGACTCAAACCTGAAGGCAGGATAGTCTGCCTCTGAAGGCGATTCTGAGTCTCTCTGGAGCTCCCTCAGGAAATCTGATTCTCTCTTTGAGTATTTTTTCCTACTTCTGGCCTGCAGAACATTGGCCTGCACTCTACCTGCTGTCTTCTTGAGTCTTCTGTACTGATAAGTAAGACCTAACAAATGTTCTACAGCCAAGTCTTTTTTTAAAAATGGATTTAATCCAACTTTTAATAAGACAAAGATAGATTAAGATAATTAAGAACTTGTTCAATATCCAGAATTTTATGACTTTAAATATCAGTGAAGCTGGCATTCTTACCAGATTTGCCTCAGAGCTATTGGGTTACAAATCCTTGGTGGTAATGAAACACCAAATAAGAAGAGGTTGAATAGTCTCATTTGAAAAACAGCCCTCCCATGGAGAACTACACCTACTTTAATGGAATGGATAGCCCCTCATAGAACAGTAATGCTACTGGAAAGAGGTGAGTGGTTTTCTATAGCCAGTTCTTAAGAAGGGTTCCAATTCAGAGATGAAGCTTCCTAACCTGTGGTTTACTTCACTTCCTGTTTCTCCTCACTCCAGCCCCATCTCACCACTGTCCCCAGGGTAGGTCAACTGCAGCGACTCCTTGGCTGGTGGACACTAGATATTCTACCTCTACTTCCCAGGACCTCAGCAGCAGCAAGATCATGCTATGGTCTTCTGCAGAGCCATGGAGCTGATTCTATTGCTGTTTCTTCCTCTTCTAAAACTGGCAGCCTCTCCCATTGCCCCTAACTCCCCTTTACCTGCTTGTTCCTTTTTCTTATTATTTGGCCTTAGTTGGGGTTTCTTCTCTAGTGCTGATATCCTCACAATTGCAGCCTCCTGTCTCTCATCCATCATAACAGGTTCTTAGTTCTGCTCTCTTTGCCAGATACATGCACTGAATAACCTCATTCATTCATTATTTTATTCAAACAAATATTTATTGCAATTTGGCCAATGAGTTTCAACCTTTCACCTTGATAACATTTTTCTTGTGTAGTTTATTCAATTAGAATTGAAACTAAAGTCCAAGTAACTCCAAGCAATGTAGGAGGACGGCTTTTGTTACCAGGGTACCTTAGAGGAAGTGAAACAGGCTAGGATAAAAGTGGCCTTTTCCAGACCTGGCTGTTTTCTTTCCCTTTCCACCCAAACCAGCCAACCAACTTGTGCTCACGTTTCTGAGCTTAGTCAAGAAGCCAGGCACTAGACAAGACAAAGCTGATGATAGCAGAGTTGGCACACCAACCCAGAAGTTGGCTCCCAGGACTACCTGGGTCATATGAAAGCTATAGAAAATCAACAAAAACCAAACAGCCAAAGTACCAAAGGCAACTTTGATGGAGGGAGTCTAGTCATTGATGAGTTTCCATCCCAAAGGATCAGAAGGTCTGGCCACTAGTACATAAATGGGGTCTTGGTCAGTGCCAAAGCCTGGCTCACTTCCTTGCTCTGAAGCTGCCCATAGTGGCCTCCAGATCTCTGATACGAGACTGACTAGATAGCTCTACCCTGAGGGTCCTGCCTAGTCCCTGGTCCACCAAGAAGAGAAACCCTTTCCTAGTTGGGCTTCTGGTCATGGGACACTAATCTAAAGGCTGTTTCTTTTCTCCTTTGATGGTCTTCAGGTTCCTGGTCCTGGAAAAATCTCTTTCCTCTATTACCCTATTCCTCTCTGGCTTAAACTTAGATCCCTTTTGCATTCTGGCCTGACCAAGAAGCATGATCACAGGTCACTGCACACAATTGGGGCTGTCTCTTTAGTTTCCAGCTTCGTTGTGAAAGTTCACTCAGAGCCCTGTCTCTCCACTGCCCATGTGGGCCAGATGACAGCTTCCATCTTGGTGACTCTTCTCACTGTGTGTTTACATCCGCATTTCTGGTATCACCCATGCATTCGTTCTTCCATTCGACAAAAAGTATTGAATAGCTATGGGCAAAGCATTGCCTCCCTGGGATAGACCAATACCTTTTCCCACTCTGAAGTTCCTCTTCCTACTATCTGACTGTCTCCTGTCACAGCCAACATTGTGTGTCAATCCCTGTTTTTGTCTTACTCACTCAGCTCAACCTGACAGTCTACCCCACCTTTCAAGTGAGAGACAGTCGAGTTTCCCAGAGCAGGGCTATCCAGAGCCGTGTGAGATATTTGCAATGTGAGAAATGGAAATTCATAGATTCTCTCCAAGAAAAGAAGGAGTATTTTTCTTACTGAGCCAAAATTCATGAGAGTAGCAATGTGAGGGTATAGAGATCAGGAAGATTGGAATGAATACAGTCAAGGAAAAGAAAGTTGTTTTTTAAACTATCTATCAAGGCCAAGAACTTGCGCAATCTGTTTTTACTTAATTGTCAAGACCATCATTCAAAGTGGTTGTTTACACATGAAACTGGGACTCAGAAAGGTACATGGACTGCCCTGAGGTCACACAGCTGAGCTGGGCAGGTCTTTTGACTCCAAGCCTAGTGCTCCTTCTACCATATCACAGCTGCTGGATGAAGATGGGGGTGTGGAAGGGATTCAGGGGGTTTTCCCCCTCTTTTCTCTGGGTTCCGGGTCCTGCAGGCTGAATTGAATAAGACTGAAGATGGAGACAGCAGCTGGGGTCTGAAAGGTCCATCCTGGGCCCCGCAACCACCAACCCTTTCTTTGCAGAGCTGCAGCATGTCAACAGCTCCCCACTGCTCCGGGGGAGCCAACCCTTGGAGCTCCGGGCCTGTGAGTTGGGAAATAGAGGTTCCAAGAACCTTTCCCAAAGCCCAGGTGAGAGAAGGTCCCTGAAAGGGAAGTGAAGGGGTGAGATAGGGTGTAGGGGTACAGGGGCTCACCAGCCCAGGCCCCTCCCACAGGCTCATCCTCCTTTCCCTGAGGAGGCTGATGAGGGTTGGATGGAGTAGGGGACAGGTAGCTAAGGGAGCTGGTGGGGGAGTCGGCAGGCTGAGCTCCAGAGCAGATGGAGATGCCAGTTCTCACACCAGGCTTCTATACCGCAGGAGCTGTGCCCCAAGCTCTGGTTGCTTGGCGGGCCCTGGGACCGAAACTCCTCAGCTCCTCAAATGAGCTGGTTACTCGTCCTCTCCCTCCAGGACCCCTCTTTCCTCATGAAACTCCCCCTACTCAGAGTCAACAGATCCAGTAAGAGGGTATGGGGTCCGGAAGCAGGGTTGGGAGAGAGGGGGTGAGGGGAGTGTGTATTGGGATTGGACAGGCTGGGGAAGGGGAGAAAGGACTTGAAGAGCTGTACTAACCACCGTGCCATCACTCTCTCACCCTGATCAGGCCTCCGGTGGCACCACAGGCTCCCTCCTCCATCCTGCTGGCAACAGCCCCCATTCCCATCCTTAGCCCTTGCAGTCCCCCTAGCCCTCAGGCCTCTTCCCTCTCTGGCCCCAGCCCAGCTTCCAGTCACCTGTCCAGCTCTTCACTGTCATCCCTGGGGGAGGATCAAGACAGCGTGCTGACCCCTGAGGAGGTAGCCCTGTGTTTGGAACTCAGTGAGGGTGAGGAGACTCCCAGGTGAGTGGCTTGAGAGATAACCAAAGAACTACAGAAAAGCTATGGGAGCAAGTGCCTCTCCACCCATTCCGCCCTCCCTCAACTGGGGCTTTTCTGCTACTACAACCCCCATTCCACCCAAACCATTGCTGTCTCCCCTTTTGCCTCTCCTTAGGAACAGCGTCTCTCCCATGCCAAGAGCTCCTTCACCCCCCACCACCTATGGGTATATCAGCACCCCAACAGCCTCAGAGTTCACGGGCATGGGCAGGACCGGAGGAGGGGTGGGGCCTGAGGGGGGAGTCTTGCTGTGCCCACCTCGGCCCTGCCTCACCCCCACTCCCAGCGAGGGCTCCTTAGCCAATGGTTGGGGCTCAGCCTCTGAGGACAATGCTGCCAGCGCCAGAGCCAGCCTTGTCAGCTCCTCTGATGGCTCCTTCCTCGCTGATGCCCACTTTGCCCGGGCCCTGGCAGTGGCAGTGGATAGCTTTGGTTTTGGTCTAGAGCCCAGGGAGGCAGACTGCGTCTTCACAGGTAGGTGAGGTCTCCCCATCTTACTCCTCACTCATACCCCTCGCCTTTCTAACAACCATCATAATGTCATCATTTTTAAAACAACTAGTTTTATTGAACGATTACTGTATCTCAGGTACTATGATAAGTGCTTTGCATACATTTAATATTGAAAGTCTATGTGGAATATTCTTTATCCCTCTTATCCCAATGAGGAAACGTTAAGTCAGATAGTTTTATTAGCATGCCCAAGGTCACCCACAGAACAAGGACAAATTGTCCAATTCGTTTGTTTGTTTTTGTTTTGTTTGCTTGTTTTGCCCAGGCAATGGCATGATCTGAGCTCACTGCAACCTCTGCCTCCCAGGTTCAAGAGATTCTCCTGCCTCAGCCTCCCGAGTAGCTGGGATTACAGGCACCTGCCATGCCCAGCTAATTCTTTTTGTACTTTCAGTAGAGACGGGGTTTCATGTTGGCCAGGCTGGTTTTGAACTCCTGACCTCAAGTGATCTGCCCACCTCAGCTTCCCGAAGTGTTGGGATTATAGGCATGAGCCGCTGAGACTGGCCTAAGTTGTCCAATTCTAAAGGCAGCCAAATGTAGGTCCATTTTCCTGCCTCTAGGACTCCCCTCTTACCCTGACTTGAGTCTCCAGGAAAGGTTGCTCCATCCTCTTCCAATTCCATCCTCCTGCCCGGTCAGTGGCTGGGGCTGCGGGGCCACTGGGCTCACCCCTGACATTCCCAGCAGAGTGGGACCTTTATTTCCGTGTCAGCGGAAGGTAGTGCAGGGTCCTGGCTGCTTCGGTGTCCCTTCCCCACACGCACCATCAGATCCCCCAGCCCCATTTTACTAACCCTAACTCTACCCTTTGCCCCCAAGAAAAACAACCAGGATTGTGGTAAATGGGAGGGCAAGGATTATCCAGGACAGAGGTGCCCATGATAGCAGAATGCCCAGGGAATGGGGATGTGCAAGGAGAGTGCAGATAGAAGGCCAGAGCTGGGCTGGGAGGAAACAGTTCAATCACTTCTCCCTAAAGAAACAAATGGATCAGGCCCCTGGGGATGTGGCCTCTGGGACTGATGGGCTGAGTTGGGGCTAGGTTATGTTTAGGGCTGGGTACATGCCCTGAGCTGGTCCTAAGCTTCCTGTACTAAACTGGCCCCTAGGGGCTGAAGGTCAACCCCCCACAGACACCTCTACCCTCCCCGACAGATGCCTCATCACCTCCCTCCCCAAGGGATGACATCTTCCTGACCCCCAGCCTCTCCCTGCCCCTGTGGGAGTGGAGGCCAGACTGGTTGGAAGATATGGAGGTCAACCACACCCAGCGGCTGGGAAGGGGGATGCCTCCCTGGTCCCCTGACTCTCAGATCTCTTCCCAGAGAAGTCAGCTCCACTGTCCTGTGCCCAAGGCTGGTGGTGAGTGTCTATCTTCCTGGCTAATGTGTCCATCTTGACCAGAGGGCCTCTGGGAAGAAGCCAGGAGGAAGCCTGTCACTGGGGAAGGGAGATAAGGAGCAGGGGAGATAACTCCACTGTCCTTCAGCTTCTTCTGTAGATTACTCCTGAGCGGTGTCCCTGAGACTGCCCAGACGGGAATCAGAACCACTTCTCCTGTCCACCCACAAGACCTGGGCTGTGGTGTGTGGGTCTTGGCCTGTGTTTCTCCGCAGTTGGGGTCCACCTTCCCAAGCCTCTGGACACTTCTCCCTCCAGGATTGTGAAAACAAATGAAAACAAAATTAGAGCAAAGCTGACCTGGAGCCCTCAGGGGGCAAAACATCATCTCCACCTGAATCCTAGCCACTGCTTTCTCTTCTGTGCCATCCACTCCCACTACCAGGTCGCTTTGGCCTGAAGAACAGCCCAGTCTCCTGCTCTCCCCACCCAGTTGGATCACAGGAAGTAGAGGAGCCAGAGGTGCCTTCGTGGAGAACAACAGTGGCTGCTGGGAGAGGACTGTGGAGGAAGGAGCTTCTCGGAGCCCCCTCTCAGCCTTACCTGGGCCCCTCCTCTAGAAAAGAGCTCAACTCTCTCCCAACTTCACCATGTAAAGAAAATAATTATGAATGCCACTGAGGCACTGAGGCCCTACCTCATTGCCAAGCAACGGGTTCAAGGCTGGGTCTAGGGAGGATGCTGAAGGAAGGGAGGTGTTAGACCATAGGTCAAAAGCACCATCCTTATACTGTTGTCACTATGAGCTTAAGAAATTTGATACCATAAAATGGTCAAGACTTGAGTTCTGTGAGATCATTCCTCGGAGCACCATTTTTAGGGGAGCACCTGGAGAGATGGCAAGAGTTTCCTGCGTTAGGTAGGGATCAGGCATTCATTGACACTTAGGGAGTATCACACATTTCTGTTCTGCAATTAAAGGAAGAATGAGGGCCGGGCGCGGTGGCTCAAGCCTGTAATCCCAGCACTTTGGGAGGCCGAGACGGGTGGATCACGAGGTCAGGAGATCGAGACCATCCTGGCTAGCACGGTGAAACCCCGTCTCTACTAAAAAATACAAAAAATACCCGGGTGAGGTGGCGGGCGCCTGTAGTCCCAGCTACTCGGGAGGCTGAGGCAGGAGAATGGTGTAAACCCAGGAGGCGGAGCTTGCAGTGAGCTGAGATCCGGCCACTGCACTCCAGCCTGGACAACAGAACAAGACTCCCTCTCAAAAAAAAAAAAAAAAAAAGGAAGAATGAGGTTCATCCACCAAATTTTAAGCAGAATATAGGAAGGGCAGGGGTGGGAGTTTCAGGGTCTGCTGGTCCTGGCAACTTACATTACCGCCAGGTCCAGGGCCCGTCTGCCTGTGCACAGTAAATCAATCACTGTGACAGAAGTTTTGCAAAAGAGGAAAGATTTATGTGCAAGACTGCTGAGTGATGACATGGGAGAACAGCTCTCAAATCCACCTCCCCAAGATAAGCCTTAGGGATATTTATGGCTGAGGGAAGTGGGAGGGTCTAAGGCATGGGGAAGGGTGATTGGGAGTGGGGAAAATTAAGTAATAGGTTCGTTCTGCCCAAGTGTAGTTGGGGTTCATGGCATTTCATAAGGACATATGCGTAGAAAATTGTTGTGTTGACTGGGCACGGTGGCTCACGCCTGTAATCCCAGCACTTTGGGAGGCGCAGGTAGGCAGATCATGAGGTCAGGAGATTGAGACCATCCTGGCTAACATGGGTGGTCCCCGTGTTAGTAGAAACCCCATCTCTACTAAAAATAAAAAAAAAAAAAATTATCCGGGCGTGGTGGCAGGCACCTGTAGTCCCAGCTACTCAGGAAGCTGAGGCAGGAGAATGGCATGAACCTGGCAGGTGGAGCTTGCAGTGAGCGGAGATCACGCCACTGCACTCCAGCCTGGGTGACAGAGAGAGACTCGGTCTCAAGAAAAAAAGAAAGAAAGAAAAAGAAAGAAAGGAAGGAAGGAAGGAAGGAAGGAAGGAAGGAAGGAAGGAAGGAAGAAAAGAAAATGGTTGTGTTATGATCTGAGGGTGGAGTTTTTGGCCCTCTGATGTCAAAAGGCCACCCCTGGAGCACTTGCAGAGGCCTAGTTGAAAGGTCGGTGGTCTCGATCGGTTTGAGCTGGACAAGAGCTGTCCCAAGTTCCTGAAAAATGACTGTGGCGCCATTCTCATGGCGACCTGTGAATGTTATCCACAAAGTAGCCAGTGAAGGTTGTTTCCCCGTTCAGCAGCGAGGCCTTCAGCTACCAAAGCCTGTGTTTCATGGAAAAAGGGAAAAAACAAAAAGCAAGCAGGGCAGGCCGACTTGATCAAATTAACCCCTTGATTTCACCCATCCTGAGGAGACAACTGCTTTCAGCAGTCCCAGATGGTTTCTTAAAATAGACAAAGTTGCTAAACTCCACAAAAGGTAGACGTACCTGTCACAGTTGGCTTGGGAACACCCTTCAAAGAAAAAAGCAGAACAGAGAGACGAACCTTCGCGCTGGAGGGCAGGCAGGCCTGCATCTTCCTCCCTTGGCGGGAAAGGTCAGGGGCAGAATCCACAAGTTGGTGGAGGGGATGCTACAGAGCATGACAGGGTCGCAGGAAGCAGAGCTTAAAAGGGGGTACTCATCCCTCAAACCCAGCAGCTCTACTTGGAGGCCACTGGGAGTTGAGAGGCTGAGTGAGGCAGGACCGTGGGGACTGGGGGCTTCCTGAATCACATTCATCAGGACAGTCTGGGCCGGATTTTTGTGATCTCAGGAGGAAGAATCAGTGTTGCACATACACATCCGTTCCTCTGTATTTGCTTTTCCTTTTCCGGATTTTGTGAGGTGGGGGGGTGGGGGTTGTTTTGGGTTTTTTTTTTTTTTAGCTTCCTGGTAAAATTCCTTTTGAAAACATTCCAGCCCTGTTTGCCAGACTGAAAGGGACAGAGAGATTTGTCAAAGGGGCAGACAAGGTCAGGGCCTGGGCCTGGAGGGCAGCCGCCATGCCCAGAGAGTCCAGGGAAGTCACTGAGTCAAGGGTAGAGCAAGCGAGAAAGAACAAAACCTCAGGTCACCAGTGAGTACACGGGATGCGGGGCAGGAGGTGACGAGGACCGTGACATTCACCACAAAAAAGTCTTAACAGTTCTGTGCCTGTCAACCCAATCACACCTGGGCCCAGCAAGAGGTGCCCGTTTGTACATAGCCTCTGCGACGGAGTCAGAGGGTTTGAAAAAGCATGCTCTTCCTTTTTGCCTGGGGTTTCTCCCATAAGCTCCTCCTTTCTTTGAGTTTTTCAAGATAATTTTTTGTGAGGGGTGTATTTTCTTGTGGGAAAGTAGACAGACCCCAGAGGAGGGCACTAAAGAAGGGCCTGGCTTGACCTTCCAAAGGTGGAACATGTGTCTTATTACTGGGCATTTGGAAAGTCTATGGTTGTAACTCGGGGACAGTGAGCTTCTTACTCCTTTAAAAAGTGGGACAGTACAGTCCCCACCTAGTGTTTTTTCAGTTTTTTGTGTTTGTTTGTTTGTTTTTGAGATAGGGTCTCACTCTGTCACCCAGGATGAAGTCCAGTGGCACAATTACAGCTCACTATAACCTCTAACACCTGGGTTCAGGCAATACTACTGCCTCAGCTTCCCAAGCAGATAGAATGACAGGTGCACACAACCGTACCTGGCTGATTTATTTATGTATTTAGTTAGTTAGTGTGTGTGTAGACACAAGGTCTTGCTAGGTTGCCCAGGCTGGTCTCAAACTCCTGGGCTCAAGTGATCCTCCTGCCTCAGCCTCCTAAAGTGCTGGGATTACAGGTGTGAGCCATTGTGCCTTAGCACTTTGGACAGAGTGGAAAGGGAAGCAGAAGCTACCAGTGTGTGCTGATATATGGGACCCTGCAGTCACCTTCTTTCCAGCCTTCTGCACAGAACCAGACAGGGCCCCGGGCTCTGATCAGACTCTTTTTATTGTTTCGTATTTTATAAACAAGTCTCAGGTAGAAAGAGAAAGAAAGGGAGGAGCTAGCTCTCTGCCTTCTCAGTCAATTGAAATCGTGGAAACCAATGGACTTCAGTTAGCCCTACTCATCACTGCTGGGAGGGAAAAGACATCCATACTACCCTTCCCTGTGGCACTCCTGATATTCTCAATGCCCCAGCAAGGGTCATCTTGGTTCCTAGGGAGAGAGAGAGATGCTGTTTTGTAAAACCCTGGCCCAGGGCAAACAAGTCCAAGAGGGGTTCGGGCTTTCTCCCTCCTAACCCAGTTCTCCTATGGTGAGCCCAGACTCCTCGATTATGTATCATCTTGTCCTTACCCCTTGTCATTTCTTTTGTTTTGTGTTGTTTTGTTTGAGACAGAGTCTCACTCTGTCACCCAGCTGGAGAGCAGTGGTGTGATCATGGCTCACTGCAGCCTTGACCACCCAGGCTTAAGCTATCCTCCCACCTCAAGCCTCCGGAGTAGCTGGGACTACAGGAGCACAACACTGCGCCCAGCTAATTTTGTATTTTTTTTTTGTAGAGATGGGATTTCACCATATTGCCCAGGCTAATCTTGAACTCCTGAGCTCAAGGGATCCGCCCGCCTCAGTCTCCCAAAGTGCTAGGATTACAGGCATGACCCACCACACTCAGTCCCCTTGTCACTTCTACAGGATTCCTCCCTCCCCCTCACTCTCTCGATCCCCTCCTTTTGACACTCCTCTACAAGCCCTTGCCTACCTTCCTGTTTTCCATTACCCCTTGGTCCACCCTTCCCTAGTCCTCTCCCCTCATTTTTCTGCAATCTATAGCCCCTACCTCTCGGCGTTTCTGTCCCAGCCTTTGGCTCTGGCTCCGGCTCCGACTCCGGCTCCGGCCAGGGCCCCGGGATCCCCTAGAGCTGCTGGAGCCCCTGGAAGAGTTGCTGCCAGCCGTGGAACAGGTGCTGGTGCCCTGGCCCTGGGATAGGAAGCTTGGTCTGCTGTACGGGAGCCAGGCCTCTTCTGCAGCACAAGAGCGAAAGGCAGTCAGGAGCAGAACTTCCCTGTCACCCACCCTGCCACCCTGACCACAAGCGCAGCTCTGGAAGAAGACGGAAGGGCAGGCACAGAGCTCAGCCAGCCTGGGGCTGAGGAGCAGCAGAGTGCCTGGCACATGGCCTTGACATCACGGGTACTCAGAACGCTGCAGGGAAGCTCCCAATCAGAGGGAGCCTTGTGGGGAGCAGGGACAGAGCACCTAGACCCCAGTCCTCTCATCTGGGCTTCTATCCTGGGAATGAACACAACTTGGGACTTCATGGGATTGTGCTCAGAGAGAGCTAGAGAGACAGGGGAGTTTGATGTGGATCAAATGCATGGACCTAACTAAAGAGAGGGCTGAGCTGGTCTACTATTGGACCCCAGTCCCAAAACCCACAGTCTCTTGTGGCAGCAGCCCTCCTGCCTGCCCTGGCCCTGCTTACCATCCAGGTGGGGCCCCCGCTGGGCTGCCAGGGGCACGGCTTGTACCACTTTCATCTCCCCACTGCGCTCCCGCTCCAGGGAAGACATGCTGCCTGCTGCCCTCAGCTCTAGGGCGCAGCTCACCTCTTCCTCCGGCGGTGGCAAGGGAGGTGGGGGCAAGTCTGGGGAGGGAGCTGTTTTCAGCGGAGCCTTCTGCCACTCCTGTCACTATCTTTCTCTTACCTGCATTCCCTGGCACCAGGAGGCTGCCAATGAACAGCCCAAGATTGGGGTTCACCTGTTCCCTCCTCCAGCCCCCAGAATGTGCCCTTGGTTTCCTGCCTGTCCCCCCACCATTTCTGTCACCATATCCCAGGTACATCCCCCCTCACCCCCAGGACTGTTCTCCCTCCTGTAGGGAAGAGCCTTGGGTTTCTTCCGGAATCGAGCATGGGGTCCTTGAAGTGGGGGAGTCATCTCCCCATTCCCCTGCCAGGTTCTGCCTATAGCATTAGGAGACGGGAAGAGGAATGGGTAAGGGCAAAGATCAGGAAAGGGGCCTAAGGGTGAAGGGGAAGCAAGCACTGGAGGGGTTCAGGGGACAAAAGGAGGTTGTACAGACTTACCTGGGGCACTGCTGGCTATACTAGGGGCAGGACTGGGGCTGAGGTGGGGCGAGGCTGCAGGGCCAGCACCCAGGCCAGCAGGCCTCCCTTCACGGATGCCCAGCATGGGCTGGGATACACTGAGAGGGGAACTCGGCCCAAGGGGCATCCTCCTGCAATGACAGGAGGCCTCAGCATCTGTTCCCTCCACAAAACCTGAGTGCCTACTATGTGCCTGGCACTGTGCTAGACACCCAGCCTAACAGATAAATGAGACACAACCCGTCCGCCCATAAGTCCTCCCAAGCTAGAGAAGCATGAGGAGAGCCATATCTGAAATGTCTCAGGAAGCTTGCTGACCACTCCAGCGAGAGCCAGTCTAATGGGCATGAGAGATCTTGTCAGCCTCCATATTCCTATCCAAATTACACTTCCACCCCGACACAGCCCTGAGACTTCTGTACTCCAGATCCATCCATCCATCCATCCATCCATCCATCCATCCATCCATCCATCCCTCCACTCAGTCATCTACCGAGTAGATATGTGTAGAGGGTTTGTAATGAGTGAGGTACTATATACCTCCCTACCTGGGCATCTGATGGAGACGGGGCATGTCAGTTGGGGGCTGGGGAGGGTCAGGAGGTGAGGGGGTAAGAGTGGCTGTGGACTGCTGTCCATAGGAGGGCGTGGGAGAGGGGGTTTCCCTTCGGGATGGAGTGACCAGGCACCCTCCACTGGAGCTGGGCTCCGTCAGGTGGCTTCTCTCAGGCATTGGTGGGCACCACTCCTCTGGCTCTGAGCTGGTGTCAAAGAGGCAGGAGAGAAGGAAAGGGCTGAGTTGCTTCCATACCTTCCCTTTGGCTTCCCTGCTGCCCCTTCCCCTTCCTCTGCCAGCCTCTCTGCATCCCCCAGCAGCCCATGGTCTGGCCGCAGGTGTGTGGGCCTGGAAGCAGGGAGCATCCCTACCTGCCCTCCAGTTCCTCCTCGGGTCCCTCTAGGCAGCTCAGTTCACAAGAAGGAGGAGGTGGGGGTAGGGCTTCTGGCCAGTTCAGAGAGGGCATCTGCACAGGTTTCCCCAGAAGCTTCACTCTGCCTCCCTTGGCTCCTGAGGAGAATAGGATGGGGACACCCGGACAACAGGCAGGAAAGAGCCAGAGATGAGACCGGTCAGAAGGAAGTGCCAGGCTAGGTGCCAGAGGGTCAGGGAGGAGGATCCTCTTTGGGAATACCCTGGTCAGGGCTAAACGGGGTTTCAGGAGTTGGAGTCATACCACTGTCCCCCTGGCTCCACTCTGGAGGAGCATACTGGCTCCAGGGGCCCGCATCCCCTGAGGGATGTTGGGGGAAGCCCCCATGGAAGGTCTGCAGCTCCTCCCCCGCTGGGTCAATGGTGCTGTAGACAGGACCCTCGCCTGGTGCGGCCGTGCCCCGGGCCGTCTGAGCCAGATACAGGGAGATTCCTGCTTCTGCAGAGAAGAAAGAGGGAGGCCAGGGGGGCAGAGACAGAAAAATAGAGGACAACAGAATGGAGGGTAAAGGGAGATCCCACGGGATCAACTTCTTCCTCCACACAAGCCTTACATCCTAAACCAGGGTGGAGGTAGGTCAGAGAGGCTCCCCCAGCTCACATCCTCCCCAGGGACTGACCAACCTCAGAGAGACTGGGCTCCCGGGCGCCCTTCAGTTTGCCCCAGTAGTCGGGAGAAGTGTGCTGAAGCCAAGTGAGGGAATGAGAACTCCTCACCATTGTAATATCTGTCGTCCGGGTCAGGATTGCTGGGGCAGCAGCTTCCCCTGGGTTCCTGGGCCGAGGGGCTTCGAGATGGGTGGGGCCACGAATCTGCCAGCCATGGGTAGGGGGCGGGGCCAAGGCCCATGGGTGGCCTGAGTGAGAGCAGGTGAGCGTTGGGGACAGAGAGCCTGAAGAGGCCAGCAAAGGAAAGGGAGGTGGCGATATTTGGGAGTTGCGGGACAGTGGCAGTGGCGGTGGCGTTGGGGTGGGAAGTGGCCATGCTCCCTCCACCTGGGGCGGCAGCGGGGAGGAAGAAGAGTGGCCTCTCGGTGGAGGTCATCCTGGGGAGATGGGCTAAGAGAATTACCTAGAACTGGCTCCAGAGAGGCCCTCTGAGTGCGGGAAGGACACTGGGGAAAATGACGGGGAGAATGTGTGAGAGAAGGGCCCTCCTGGGGGGTCTGAACCCCAATGGGGCAGAGATGGCTTACCTGCCGGTGTGTAGGCAAAAGAGGCTTCCAGAAAGGAACCCGTGGGAGAAAGAAGAGGGGAAATGAGGAGAAGGGTCAGAAATACCCCTATACTTGTCCACTCCTCGGCCCCGGTCCCAGTTCTACCACTCAGGCTGCACCCTGGATCGATTTCATCAGAATTTCTGGGCGGTGGGACTCAGGTATCGGTATTTTTCTCAAGCTCCCCAAGTGATTCCTATGTATAGCCAACCAAGATTGAAAACCACTGACCTCAGACACCTCAGATTCTCTCCAGAGACGTCCCTTACTAGGGAGTAGCAGAACTCGGTCACCTCTTTTCAGCGAGCCCCGCCTTTCCATTCAGATCCCGCCTCACAATTTACTGCCTGGGATCCTGGCCACACCCCCTCTAGCCAGGCCCCGCCCCCCGCCCTTGGAGTGGGCTTTCTGTCCTCGAACTTGCCCCTTCTTTGTGGAGACGGTTGCAAAGCCTGGCCTCCTCGCGGCGTCTTAGGGGCAAAAGCCACCCCTCTCCCCAGATCCAGATCCCGCCCCGTCTTGGCCCGCAACTCTCCCGAGTCCTGGCAGCAACTCGAGCCGCCCCGCGTATCCCACCCCTACCCAAGAGGCTGAACTCCCGGTGAGACCCCTTCCTCCCGACCCGGTCCTCACTCGCCAGAGGCTAAGCCCCTGCCCCTCCCCATGGCCCGCCTGGCTCCGTCCGCTCAGGGGCCGGGCGCTCACCCGTGTAGTGGCTGAGCTCTTTGCGCTGTTTCCGGCGCCGGTAGAGGGCGGCGCAGAGCCCGAGCAGTAGCGCCCCGCAGGCGGCGCCACTGCCCGCGAGGAAGGCGGGCTTCCGCAGCACCCTCGCTAGCCGCTCCGCCAGCCCCGCGCCCACCTCCAGCCCGGGCTCCAGGTACGGCGGGGACGCTGTGGGGGTCAGAGAGGTGAGGGGAGGAGGGGCGCGAAACCCTGGAACTGGGAAAGGGTCATTCCCGACCTGGCAGGCACAGTTACCCCAGTTGGGGGCTTGCCCCGCCCCCGCCACAATCCCCAGCAGTGCCCTCGGGTGGACTCACGCAGCTGCACCAGCACCGGGGCACTGGCCACGCCCACGCCTGCGCTCGTGGCCGCCGCGACCAGGGTTCGATAGAGGAGACCGGGAACCAGTCCTCGGAGCATTGCGGAGCGTGCCCAGCCTGCTGCAGACCGATTGAGGTGAAAGCGGCTCTCATTGCCCAGGCACCAGATCTAGGGAGGCCGAGTCCCGGATTTACAGTCAGAAATGGGGTTCTTAGCCTCACCGGGAAACTTAAGGCTTCAAATGGTAGAGGAGCCTTAGACAGATGTAATGTGATTCAACCTGGAAACAACACTTGGAAACCTCTCTCTTCTCCCCTAAACTCATCCCCAACCCTAAAGCCAAATCTATAATAGATTTCCTCCACCCTAATTCTAGCCACTAGGTCCTCCCTCTCCCTCCCAGCCTGGCCCTCCCATCTAGTCCCTTCTCAGTCCCTCTACCTGGTACTCCGTGATGACCCCATTTTGCTGGGAGGGGAGTGGAGGTTCCCAGGACACAGTGATACTGCTGTTGCCATCACCCCCCAAGGCCACCGCCACTCCCTGGGGGGGGCCACTGGGGGCTGGGCCAGGGTGGAGCATGGTGAGAAGGACACAAATAGTCATTGCAAGCTGCCCCTCCTGCCCCAACATTCCCCCTCCCTGTTCTAACATCTTAGGGAACTGAGAGCCCTTCCTTCTCCCCACCCTCTCACCCTGCTCTCATCCTGCAAATTTTCATCCCCCCTCCACCCCCACCCGTTCTTCCCTCTTGTCCATCCATCTGTTCGGTGGCCCTCCTTACCCTCCTCAGGAATGCTCCTGGTCACAGAGAGGCTTTCAGCTCCCAGCCCCTCCTGGCCTTGGGCTTGCACCTTGATCTGGATTTGGGTCCCTGGAGGGAGTCCTCTTAGCACAGTACTTTGCTGGCTTGGGGACTGTAGGTCCAACATTGTCCAGCTTCCTCTGTCAGGGCCTGCTACCCTCCAAGACACCCGGAAACCTTGCACCAGCTGGACTGGGCCATCCACCTGTGGGAGACAGGACAAGGCACACCAGAGCGGGAGGCTGAGGCCATACAGGCCCTCCAGGCCCAGCCCCTCCTCCACTCATGCCGCCTTCCCCAACCACTCACCTCCCACTCTCCCATACTCACTCTTGGAGGCCCCCGTGTGCCTCATAATCATCCCCATCCTGAATCTCCTCCCCATACCACACTCACAATCCAGGACACCTGCAGGGTCCGGGGTCCCAGCACTATGGGCTCCTGCAGGCGCACAGCCACTTCAGCCAGTCCCTGCTGGCCTCTCCATGGGTCCTCCACTGGCCTAGAGGGGCTGCTGTCTGTTGACCAAAGAACCTACTCAGCAGAGGCCACCAGGGACAGGGAGACACGACTGAGAGTGTGCTCGTGTCCTACCTCTGCCCTGCTCCACTTAGTAGAGCACACCCCATGGTCAGGAGGGGACTGGTCAGGGAAATAGCTTCCAGATGTGGGCCTCGGTGTCCAGCTAGCATAACTACACATGCATCCTTTAAAGGCCTCAGTTCCTCATCTTTAAGATGAAGATGGCCCCTCCATGGTCCCTTCTAGTCTTAATAATCTATATTATTTATGGGCAAAAGGCTCAGAAGTCAGAAGCTGCCAAAATGAATGAATACCTCTCTCTCTTTCCTTCTTCCCTCCTCCCCTCTCCCTGCCTTCCTCCTCCCTTGTCTCTTCTATGAGAGGCAAACGTGATCTCCTATTCCAGGCCGGGCCACCAGTATAGACCTGGCATAGCAGGAAAGAACTTTATGAACTGCCATGGTGTCATGGTTTTGGGGGAGAGGAATGCTGTATGATGTAACATTTCATGCCCATGAGCGCAGGGACTCTGACCTTACCCTGTGTACGGACAGGCTCAGAGACGGGGCTGGGATCACTGAGGCCCCAGGTTCCCACTGCTCGAACCAGAAACACGTAGATGGTATTAGGCTGCAGACCACTGACTGTGTGTGTCTCCAGCTGCACGCCATCTGCCACAGTATGCCACGTGTTGCCAGCTGCTGGGCTACAACAGGAAGGAGATCACAGGGTTGTCTAAGCCAGGAACTCCCAACCTGCCTACTCCATCTCATCCACTCTCTATGAACCACCATTATGTCTTCCCCTTGGGAGAGGGTATTGGAGAATCCTGCCTCACAATAGCAAAGACCCTAAGGGTATAGGATCCCCTCCTTTTAACTCTCCAGGTCTGCATTCAAAACTTTCTCCATACCTGAAAGCCTCTATCACATAAGATGTGACTGCAGCCCCAGTCTGTGGGTTGGGCTCCCAGGTCAGGGTAATGCTGTTCTTGGTGATCTCAGTGACCACTGGCTGAGAGGGAGGCCCCGGAGGGGTACTGGGTTCTGTAGGGGGGTCTGGTGATACTCCCCAATCTTCTGCAGTGGGAGATAATCTTTAAGTAGAAGGATAGGCAAAGGATAACCCTAGTGTAAGCTGTCTCCTTCCCAGGGGAGCTATGGAGCTCTGAGCAGTGGTGATGGTCAGAGTGGGCTATAGTCCCCTACTCACATCTGCCTCCCATGGGCACCACTACTGTCCTCCTCATCCTCACCACCGTAACCATGGCATTTGTGACATAAAGTTAATCCCGGAGTTTGAGGGGGTATTGACTACCTGTTGAAGCGGGTTTGGAGGAAGGTATTATCAAAATAAGGGAACAAAGAAAAAACTCACCCCGCATCTGAAGCCAGCCACTCCATGTGGCTTCCCCTATGGAACTCTTGGCCACACAGCTGTAGAAGCCCATGTCCATCTCCTGTAAGAGAGGGCAGAGCACTGGCAAACAGAGTGCAGCAAGATCCAGTGAGGGGGTGGAGGCGGGTAGCAGAAGGATGGGAAGATGTTGGACACTAGGTGCTCTGAGAGAACAGAGGGATAAAGGCCCAGTGAGTACTTACTTGTGTAAGGAAAGTGGAGCAGATAGCCATTCTCAGCTACTAGGGCCCCAAGGATGACACTCACCTGCACACTGGCGATGTACAGGGTACCGTTGGCCATTGGCTTGAACTGGAGGTCATCCCCCTGCAGCCACTGCCCATCCTTCTTCCATCGGACACTGGGTTGAGGGTTCCCAGTCACTCTGCATGGCAGCCACACGGAGGAACCAAGCACCAGCGTCTGATTGGCTGGTCCCTGGAGGATGACAGGAGGCAGCCCATCCAAAGAGGCTGAGAGAGGAAGACCGTGTGCACCTCAGGGGAGGAGCTTAGGGCCTGGTGGCCAGCCCCTTGTCCTCATTCTCTACTCCTTCACTCTCCCTCCCCCACCCTCTGAAACTTCTGGTGATCAGAGGGGGCTTTGATAATCATCTAAGTCTCTGCCCAGGACCAGCCATTATTAGTGGCTTCTGCTGCTGGTTTCCAAACTTCAAGGACATGCCTCAGGAACACACCTCTCCTCTTGCAGACATAGTATATAGACTCCTAGAGAAACACATCACTTTAGGCCATTATTTCCTCCCAAGCCATGGGTCCAGCCCTATCTCCATGGGCACGTACCTCCTTTTATCTCCAGCAGGGCCTTGGCCAGGATGCTGCCAGCCACGCTGACAGCCTGGCACACATAGTACCCAGCATCCCCACGCTGCACCGCAGTGATGTTGAGTTGGCCTCTTGGAGAGACTGAGAAGCGCCCTGTTGGCTGAAGTGACTGACTGGGGAAAAGTAGGACCTGAAGACAGAGCAAGGAACGAGGGTAGGGAATGAGCAGGCAACTGGGCAGGGAGAGGTCCCCATTCCTGTCAATCTCAAAATTCAGAGAATTCCTAAGATTCTAGTTCATTGTCTGTCTCCAGCAGTGATGTGACCTTGGGCAAAGTAGTTAAATTTATTCACAAAAAAAATCAGGGAATTTTATTCAACAGTTTCAGAGTCCACTTCCCAGCTCTGTGACTTACTAGTTGGGAAACCCTGAACAAGCTATTTAACCTGTTTCCCAAATTTGATGCTTAGAGGATAGTTAGAAAGATCACATGAAGTAATCATATGAAAGTCTTCTAACACATTGTGGTAAACACACTCCTCTTCTTCCTGCTTTAACGATTTTCATTAGATAGATCCATGGAAGCTAATCCATTAGATTAGAGAGGAGGCAGGTTTGGGTCTCAGGATAAAGGGCGCCATGCTGAGACCCTGACTAACACCTGCTTCACCCCCTACTAACCATCACCGTTTTTATTCGTGCGAGAATCTAATTAGAATTCAGCAGTCCCAGGTGCTAGAAAAGATGTTAGAAAATTGTGGCTGTCGATTTGGAATGAGGTAGCAGGTTGCCTTGTTTTCCAGCAGAGTGGAGCTTGTCATACTTATTTTATCTTGCTGACCCTGTTTCCAGTAGCAAAATTCCCACCCTTCCTTTAGAGAGAGTTATTTATGTTGTAACTTCAGTTAATGTTCATTCTGCTTTTGGATTTTGAGATTTGCTTGCAAGGTTCAAAAGGAATGACTGTGAGCTCTCCCTTGTGAAAGTCTCTTGTGGCCACTATAAATAGAAGAGCAAGTAATTTTCTACCCTGAGCAGCTTTGGTTCAGTAGTGTTTCCAGAGCAGTGTGTTATGTCCAAAGCCAAAGCTCAAGGGGTCTAAAGGAGGAGAGATAAATCGAGTTTGTTACATCCTCAGGATAGCCTTGCCAGAAACAGAAGGATTCTCTAAGAAACTACCGTCCCGGACTGTTCTCTACCACCTAAGTGTATTATTATCATTTATTAAAAAGTGTCCCAGTGTGTTCCAGGCCTTTTATATTCATTATCTTATTTAATCCTCTCAAATAACCTGCAAGGGTTTCTGGGGGCTCCCAAAGATAAAACAGAAGTCCCAGAGAGAAGTTTGCAGAATGTAGAGGGAGGGAGGCTGAGCCGTGGAGGGAGGCTGAGCCACAGAGGAAGGCTGATGGGAAGCTCCTTGGAGATGGCCACCCACCTGACTCCCCTCCTTCTGCCAGAAGATGGCAGGTGGGGGGTTTCCTTTGGTCTCACACTGGAAAGTCACACTGTCTCCAGGAGCTGCTATCTGGTCCTGGGGCTGGGTCACCAACTGGGGTGGGACTGGGAAGGGAAGGTGAGAAAAAGGAACAGGGAGTCAGAGGCACTAAGAAAGGAGACTGCAGGAACAGGAGAGAGGAGCTCCAGCTTAGCTCAAGTGTATAGGAGCAGATATCCATCTCTTCCTGCCCAGCCTGCTTAGCGTTCTCCTCCTCCCACTCCTTGCAGAAGTCTCAGGTGTCCCACCCACATGCCCTGCTCTGCCCTTTCTCCCTCAGTCTCCTGCCAACCATCCTCCTTCTTCCCTTCTACTATTCCTGCTGCAGGCAGTCCCAAGCACAGCCCTCACCGTGAACACTGAGGGAGCCAGATGCTTCAGCGCGGCCCACACTGTTCTCCGCCACACAGGTGTACGTTCCCTCATCTTCGGCACTCACATGCCCAATCCAAAGGCTGTGGTCACTCCGGATCTCATACCTGCTCCACTCCCCACCCCAGGCTGGGTTGGCCACAGCTATAGACCCCTTCTCTCTCCCCCAGGACAGACACCAGGGTCAAGGTAGGTAAAGACAGGCAGGACCCAGCAGGGACAGAAGCTGGTTACCCGTGGACAAATCAATGGAGGTAGGGACTGGATAGGGCTGGGCCACAGGCTCTAGGGAACAGACTTCTCTGTGCTCTCAAGTGAGAATGTGCCTGCCTTCCAGTTTTCTAGGGCAGAATAGTCTCTTGATCAGGTTGGGTCTTCCTACAGGCAGAAGGGGACCTCTCACCTGCCTGTGGGCAGTTCCCCATCCTCCTTGCGCCAGCGTAGACTAGGTGGGGGATCTCCCTTCACCTCACATAGGAAATTCACAGGGGCATCAGCCAGGACCACCTGATTCACTGGTCTGCGCAGGAATGAGGGACGCTCTATGGAGTGGTAGTGAATGAACAGTCAGGGTGTCTGTAGGGCTACTTACTCTCCAGGCTACCTGTTCCCATAATTTCAAAATTCCCTGTGCCTACCCAGGACCACGACTTCGGCTGCCGCACTCTCCCGTTCTCCCGCCATGTTGGAGGCCACGCACACATACGTGCCTGCATCGCTCTTGAGTGTATGTGACATCATCAGCTTCCCTCCACGGATCTGCAGAGTAATAATGGTAACTTTGGTCCGTTTCAGCTATCACAGTGTATATATATATGGTGTATATGTGTTTATATACATATGTATAAAGTTTATTTGATCCTCACAGCAAGCCGATAAAGACGGCCAAGGAAGCTGACCCACGTATCACATGGGAAGTTCCTGGGGCATCATGCCCCGCCCCCTTTTTTATACCAATTCCATCTTCCTTATCCCTCCCTGTATAGTTGACTCTTAGTCTCTGGTGAGCTAATGCCCTGATCTCAATCTCCAGCCTTGAAACCTCCAAGACCCTTAGACCCAGGCCTTCCTGGGCCTTTGAGCCTTGTCCCAGACCCCTACCCTATGTCCCCTCTCCTGGTGGGGTCCCCAGTCATAATCCCGCCCTCACCGCGATCCTTCCTTCCTCTTCCTTGAGTCTTGCACCGTCCTTCCTCCAGGACACCGAAGGCTCCGGGTGGCCGCGGGGAGGCGCGCATTCCAGTACTGTTGGCTCCCCCACTGCCACCACCACGTTTCCAGGAGACTGCCGGAAATCATCACGGAGGACTGGGTGGGGAGGGGGGCGGGGAAGAATAAGCAGGGTGTAAAGTGACATAACTGGCTGAGTACACAAGGAAAGTGTTGTCTTGAGAGGGAGTTGATCACCACAGACTGGAATTCGTTCCCAGGTGAGAAAATACCAGCCTGGAGTCAGCTCCACTTCCTTCTCTGGCCGTGGTGTGGCCATTAGAGATCAAAGGTCGCGGTCCCAAAGGAGGATGCTGAATGGGCTGAGGTCGTTGGGGCTGGTTCTGGGTCTGATTGCCCGGTGCCCTCCCGCCTACCCCGGGCTGTGGAAGCAACCAGCTGACGATCAACTGACTCTCACCTGCCACTTCCAGCGAGGCGTTTCTGCTCGCTGCTGCCCCCAGATAGTTGCGAGCCACGCAAGTGTAGACACCTTCGTCCGGCCGCGCGCGGCGCCCGTGCACGATGCGCGGGAAGAAGAGGGCGCCGCTGGGCAGCAGCAGGCGGTGCGCACGCGGGTCCTCGCGCACAGTGGCCACACGCGCCCCGTTCTTGTACCACTCAATGTTGGGTCGGGGTCGGCCCTCAGCGCGACAGGGCAACGTGGCGGGCTCGCCTCGGGAGACCAGCAGATCTGGCGGCTGCTCCACGATGCGGGGCATAGCGTCCTCCGGTCCTACCCTTGACCCTGGGGACAGGGGGTGACGCAGAGAGCTCAGACCCGGACATTGTGGGGACAGATTGAGGCTCCAGAGGGAAAGATAATCCTCTGGTCGTCCCATCTCCTGTGCTTCTCTGCTGGAGCTGAGTCCCCGCCCCACCTCCACCCCTCCCTGCCTACCCTCTCCCTCTGCAAGATCTAATATCTCCCTATTGGCAGACGTTCTGCAGTCCTCGTCTCAAAAGAAGATGCCTACGGACAGGCCGGTTAGTAGAGGAATCCGGACATAAACTTCTAGACCAGCTTTCTGGACCACCTAGAGACCTCCATCTCCTCTCCTGCCAAGTTTAAGCAGGAGTGGCTGAACCACCACTTGGAGAGTAGACCCCTCCCTCACCTCCTGCCCACTGGTTTCCATCTCCTACCTGCACTGGTTCACGGATCGTCCTTGCTCAGTGAACGACCATAAACCGTGCACTGGAGCCAACAATTGGTGACCTCTGCAAGGTCCCGGCCCAGTGAAATTGGGAATGTGGACTGGCCTGGGATCCCTTATGAAAGGGAACACGGGAGTGATAGGGCCGGGACTAGAAGGGCTTGTCAACCTGGATTCTATGAGTCGCACAGAGTCCTTCTTACTGACACCCCTGATAATCATGCTTCATTTCAAGGGTCCTGTGAAATCACAGGAATTGAACTCAAAGAGCAGTAGAAATATTAGTTAAGTCTCCTTTTCCTGAGAGGTGCATAGTTTCCAATAGATTATCCTACTGATTGATGTTCCTCTACTTTCCCTGTTCACTTGAATCAGTTCATCCACATATTCTGTCCCACCTGTCACTTGGCCTGCAGACTTTGGCCTGTTTCGCCTTCTGCAGTACGGTTTGGGATCCCGGAGCCTGTTATACTCCGGCACTCTCAGCCTCTAGTCCAGCCAACAAAAGTGGATTTGTAACCCTTGGCGGCCAGTAGGTGCCACTGCAGCCTTGAATAATCTGGTGTAAAATAACCAGGGACCACTTCAAGCATCTGTTCTGCCCCCTGCCCCCTCCCCTCCTACCCTGTTCCAAAATCTGCAGGAACCTCCCGGTTCCCGCCCACGTGTGAGTTTGGGTTTCATTTCCCGCCCCTCCTCTTAGAAGTTCTGTTGTAGACAAAGCTGGACAGGCTGACCAGTCCTGGCGTTGTCCTGAGAAGTTTAATTGCCTGTAGTCAAGAAGATCGATTTCTGTCCCACTTGGGAGGATAATTTTCTCTATTTCCCTGCCAATTGGAAATCTCTGCTTTTCACCCGTCTCTTCTCCTCCATCTCCTCCCATTCCCAATTTTGGAACACCCCGTGATGAGCAACACTGCAGTGACTGAGAGCTCAGGTGTTGGTGTTGAACCAACCAGGGCTGGAATCTCAGACTTTGACCCTTCCTAGCTGTAAGAACTTGGGCAAATTATTTAACTTCTCTGAGTCTTAGTTTCTTTATTTGTGATGTGGGAGTAGTGATAGGGTTGCTCTAAGACCATAATGTATGTAAAGCATTGGGGGATAAATGTTACTACTCTGCCATTATTTAAGGGCTTGTGTTCCCAGCACATGCACCTTATCTTGGCTCCTACAGTCTCTACCTGAATCGAATTCTACCAGACCCCAATATTCTTTTTTCCCCTTGGTATAGCCCTTAGGTGTAATGGAAATAGGCTGATCTGTTATCGCCAGGTTTTGCTTCATGCTGCTTTTGTGACGATTAGGGTACTATTCACTCTATAAAGCATTTTCTCAGCGGCAAAATGTGCCTGTCAACACCTTCCTTACATACCTCACTAAGTTTTCGAGCTTAGATGAGACTAAGTATGGTGAAAACACTCTGTAAACGCGCTAGGTGAGCAGAAGCGGGACTCTGCGGAGTGCCAGCGAGAGGGGGTCTGTGCTTAACCTCCTGGGAATCTAGGAGGGTCAAGAGGTTGGAGAATCGGGCTCATCCCCCATCGTCTTTCTCCCCACTCCTTCCATACGGAACACACCCTTCTGGTCGGTCCTTTCCCCCTAATTCCTGTAGACACAGCTGCAGGCGCCCTTTCCCTGGAATTTCCCCCTACCCTTCCCGGTCTCAGGAGATGCTTCGACTGCAGCCTAATGAATAGCTAATGGCCATGCTAATGAGGCTCAGGGGCTCCTCCCTCAGCACCTGATGTGCCCCACACATAAACACACACATATTGCCCAGGTCTCCTTTCTCTCCACCTTCGAGTCCCCAGCACAGTGCTCGTCACTAGACTCGAGTGGGTCGAGGCAGAGGGATGGGGACCGCGTGCACCTGGAGGGAACCACACGCGAAAGAGCCCGGGAAAGCGGGGGTTGCCGATGCTGCAGGCAGGGGGCGCGCTCCGGCCTCTCCGAAGGCTGGCGGCGGCCGGCTCCCGCAGCTTCCCCGCGGCGCTAGATGAGAGCGCGCTGTCCCAGTCGTTTATTAATCGCCGTAATTAGCGGTAACGACCTCGCACCCAGCTCCGCCCGCCCGCCACAGCTCTGCCGGGGTGGGCCGGCTGAGAGTCCCGCCGCTGAAAGACAAACTTCTAAGTTTCCTTAAAATGATCGCCGCCCCTGTCCCCTCCGTAGCAAACACATCCAGCATTTTGGCTTCCTCAGGTCCTAAGTGAGTTCTTGGGAAACTTCGGGATTCCGAAGACCAGCTGCCTGGGTGGGTCACCGAGTGACCCGGCTTGGCCGAGGCCGGGGGGAGACCGTGCCCCCTCCTCTGCCCTCCCTGCGCTGGGCCCGGGCCTTTCTTAGCTCGGACTTCCCTGCCCGTCACCAGCCACGGTTCTTCTCACCTGGGGTGGGCGTTGTAGGGGAAGGGAAGGAGGTGTAAAAAGACTCAGTAGATATCTTCTCCCAAGCCCTCGACCTCCCGCGGGTACCCCCACTCAGGTGCTCCAAGCTCCAAATTATCCCTTAGCCCCCAAGACCCAGGGAGGCGCTGGGAGGCGCCGCTCAATCCTGGACCTCGGGACAGGAGCGCTTCTCCTTCCCTTCCACGCCGCCCTCTCACTTCATCCCCATCCCAGGATCCCATATCCCCAAGAGGCAGGGTCTCACCGTTGAGAGAGGGATCGCCGGGAGGCAGCAGGGTGTGGTTGAGCGCCGCCAGCGAGGAGTTGAAGCCCAAGAGCAGCTCGCTGGAGTTGGAGATGTCCCCGGCCAGAGAGTCCGCAAACAAGTTCATCTGCAGCAGCGTTTTCAGCAGGTAGCGCAGCATGGTTCGACCCAGCTGGGATCGGGGCAGGGGGCTCGGGGCCCAGCCCCTGGGTCTGAGACCCGTGGGCCGGGAGCCGTAAGCCCCTCCACAGCCTCTGCGCGCTGCGGCAGCCACGGTGCCGCTCTCCTGCCGGCTCGCCTGGGTACGGTCGGTGCCTCCTCGTGCCCTCCTCCTTCCCTCGTCCTTCTCTCCACCCCCCAGTGCCGGAGTCCCCTGGGAGCTGGGCAGGCGGAAAGCAGGTGCCACGCCGATCACAGCGTAATTAAGGGATTAATCCACCTCCCTCCACCCTCCCACCCCTACCGCTACAGTCACTATCTGGGCAGGAGACTAGAGTAGCGTGGCTCGCGAGTTGGAGTCCCCGCCCCGCGCCCCAAGCCTAGCGTTCTGTTCTGGATGCAGCGGGAGTTTGTCCCTTCTTTCTCAAAGCACCCAAGATGAGGGATGAGGCTCTGTCGAACTCTGCCCTTTAGAACAGGAATCTGTCCTCTATTTTCCCTAACCTTATGGAAACTGAGGCAAAGTGCAAGCAATGCTCCTTGCTGCCAAAGCTCCAACTTCCATTCCCTCTCAAGTCTAGGGATTTGGCGACGGAAGTGCAGGACACTGGGGTGGTTTGCAGCAAGAGCTGGGAGTGGGAAGAGAACTCCAAGACAGGTCCACCTCTCCGCCCTCTGGTCCTCTGTTCTGCAGCCTGGAGGCCAGGGGATGGTGCAGCCCGCCCTGACCCGGGAGTCCTGCTCCAAACGCCCTAATCTAGGAGTTCCTGTAGGAGACCGAAAGCCAGGGAAACCCAGGCAACTTGCATGTGCTTGAATACTTTTACATTACTCTGCTTTGACATTTTTTATTAAATTGTTTTACGTTTTTGAGGAGACTGAAATGGAACCAAGGATTCTAGGATAAAAACAAAGATAATATTATTTTTGTAAAGGCATGTGGGATTGATGCAACATTCGTGCAAATCGGTTCAAATCTGATAACAGTCGTCCTTACTGGGGGGCGAGAAGAAAACCATGCGCCCCCACTCCCACCTCCCACTTCCAGTCGCGGTCTGCTTCTGACTTGTCTGGGGTCCATTCTACCTGAAGAGCCCCCAGTAGACTGGAGATGGCTTTGGGGTGTCTAGGAAAGAGAGAGGACGGGGCATTCCTAACCTGAGGTAAGGCCCTGCTGATTGAAGAGTCAGTGCCTGAGTTCTGGCTCACCCGTCAGGCTCCGGGATGAGACAAGCTTCATGGGGCGACTGCTTCTGACCCCAGAGGGATGGGTGCTATACAGTCGCAGACGCGGGAGTAAGCAGAATCAAGAATTGAAGTATTTCAGGCAGAGCTTTTTGAAGGGAACCCGAGACGTTGTCAAGGGTTGGGGGGCTTGTTCCAAGCCTCCTTCCTCAGTCCAGGCGCCTGGCTGTGAGCCTCCAACTATGGGTGTTTAGGTGCATTCCAACCCTAGCAGTTCTGGGCGGGACGTAGAAAGGCTGGAAGCACTAAGTGTGGGGGAAGGGGGGAGGTGGGAATGAGGATGGGGCTGGATGGACCCCCACCCCCCGCAACGCAGCGCCCTGGGAGCTGTCCTCTTCAGCACCTCATCTGCTGGTGCCTGACTAGGGCCCTGGAGCCCCCACAGAAGACATAAATCTGAGCAGACCCTGAGGCTGAGGACTAGGGTCTGGGGTAGGTGGGAGACGGGCTAGAGACACATCCTTTCAAAAGCAAGAAGATACTAGGAGATTTGACGCCCCTCCCTTCATCGCTCCAGGGTTGGGTGGTATTCAGATAAGAGAGAAGGTAAGGGATATATTTCCTACCCGAAATCTATTCTTCAGGAATGACCAACACGGAAGTGGGTTCTAATCCTATGTTTGCCAAGTACAAGACGTCGCCGCTTTGGACCTCAGTTTTCCCATCTGTTAAGGAGGAATTGGAGTGCTTGATCTACTCTGACCTGTGAGATTCGAGGCTCCGGGGCCCTTTACTCCGCCCCCTGCTGACCGCGGTCACCTGGGTTCCATCACACCAGCAGCTGAACCGGGATAGAAACCCCGCGTCCTGGCACCAGGCCCTGCTCTGGGGCGGAGGGGGCCAGAAACCCTCCCACCATGCGGCTCCTGCCCGGTCCTAATCCCCTGATTTGCTCCCGGCTGGCCTCTCCGCAAACACAGGGCCTGCCAGCGTCTAGGGGCTTGTCACCCTGTTAGCGGATTTGTTCCCGGAGACGGCGCAGTTAATTGGCCCTTTATGTGGGGATCAGGGCGTATTTGCTCAGGGTTCCCTGAGCGGAGGCGCGGCTCAGCCCGTGGGCAAGGCTGCTTCACAGTCCCTGTCATGTGGGTTTGGAGGGTGGACAAACAGCGGGGCCACTCTCCTTTCCAGGAATCTGCTGTGTCTCCTACACCTCACCTCGCCTGGGTTCTCTCTCATTTTCACTCTCCACTTTTTCTTGTTTCTCTCTGTTCTTTCCTTCTTTGTACTTCTCTGTATCTTGATGATACTCTCCTTTTAAACCAAACTCAGACCTAAGCCAAGAGGGTTGAGTTCTCCCAACTGGGGATATCACAGAATAAATATTTCCCAACCATAGCCCCTCCCTTTTCCTCCTCATTCTCTAGTGTCCACTAGGGGGGACATTTCATAGTTCCCTCCCTTTTCCTCCCCATTCTCTAGTGTTCCTAGGGCCCTGGGCTGGGCAGAGGGCAGTGAAGAGTGGACAGAGAAGGCCGAGCAGAAGTCACACCTACCAGCTCTTCTGCAGCCCTGTCCCCACCTTCCCTTCTTTACTGAGAGTCAGATAGACAGCCTAGAAACCGACCCTGCCCCTGTCCACATCCAACTTCTCTCCTGGTTACCCCCATAGGCAGTTCTGAAAGGGGGTTGCCTCCTACTAGTCTCCTTGTTGCCTGCTCCACCCTCTGAAAATTACCAAGACAACTCTTTGTCCTTTTGCTGGAGTGGGTATGCAACTCATTGCAACTATGTCCATTTCCTAATTTGTCAACTGTAAGTGCCTGTACAGCACCTAAAATACTGAATAGGTGCCCTGCAATTGAAGGAGCCTCAGCCAGGGTCCATTCATTCTGTTGACTTATAAATATCCAACTTAGGCTGGAGAAAGAGTCAGAGCTGAGTTTAGAGCCCCTCCCTTCTACCGCCTCAGGAAACTACTTCTTTCCCAGAGTTTTACCAACAATACACACAGTCCAGACATTAGAAAGGGTAAGAAAAGGAAACAGAGGTTTTGAAGGAGGGTTGGCAGAAAGAAGAGGGTAGCAGGAAGCAAGGAAGATGGGGTGAGTTGAATTTGTAGAGTTAGGGGCTAAGTTTGTTCTGATAAGATTATAGCATCTGATGGGAAGAAGTGTGTGTGTGGGTGTGTGTGTGCATGTGTGTGTGTGGGTTCACAGGTAGAGCTCTAGAAAAGAGCCCTGGGCCAAGAGTTGATGAGGTAATATGGAAGAGGAATATTTCTTTCCTACAGTGGTATTTTGGGTGGGTGGATTTGCAGAGGAACATGGGAAATGGGAAGGGCAAGTGATTATGAGTAAGGCAGGAACCCTACACAAGAGTGGGGTTTTGGGAATCGTGAGCCTCTAAAAGGACTCTCCATCCCACCCCCCCACGGTGTGTGTGTGTCTGTGTGTGTGCATTCACGTGCTGGGGCAAAGAATAGCTACCCCAGGCTAACTTCCTTGGCCTAGTGCCAGTGTATCGGCCAGAGAATGTGGCTGGGAATTTTCAGTGGCCAAGCTGGGGCCATATGGGGAGGCTTACTTGGTGGTCTAAAGCCTGCATGCCAGCTGGTAGTGGATGAAGCTGCTGGCATGTAATTGCCCAGGAGGGCAGTCTGAAGACATTACTACCACTGCCTCCCCCCAATGCACACACACACTGTCCAGTCCATTTTCATTCCCCCAGAGCCTGTAGCCTCTCATCACTCTCTGCCTGGACCCCTTCCCAGGGCATTAATAAATATTGAGTGTGAGTGTGTGTGTGTGTCTGTGTGTGTGTGTGCTGGGAGGGGGACAAGGAAATAACATCTGCCCCTTACCCCTACTAGGGTATGCCTGTGAATGGCCCAGCAGGGCTGCTGGCTTCAGAGTCATGATGCCAGGGGGCAGTGACCTAGCCAGCAGGGGCCAGAGAACCAAACAGGAGGGGGAATCAGAGAGCAAAGAGCAGGCACCCAGCTGGAAAGCAGACAGCAGGAGCCTGCCCCTGGCAGGAGCCAGAGTGTGTTGGCTCAACCCCTGTAGCTGCTGAGATAATAAGCCAAGGCCCCCTGCATGAGAGTACCCCTTTCCCCACAGGGTTCCAGTGGAGGAGACTATGGGGAGACACTTTGCAACACACGCTACCAAGTCTGGAAATCTGGAGGCAACTGGGCAGAAATGTTCACATCCTGATACAGATATGACAAAGGCCAGGGAGAACAAGAGCTTTCTTGGTTCTTTTTATAAAACTAGATACAGAGCAAGCTTCCATAAGTACACGTTTGGTGACTATACCTGATTAAATAGTTAGTCCTCACAACTGCCCCTGCAGAGCCCACTAGACTTCTCTGTCCCTCCTTTTGCATTACAGCTGCTGTAAGAAAGTACCAAACACTAGGTGGCCTAAAACAACAGAAATGTATCCTCTCACAGGTTAGAAGCCTGAAATTAAGGTGTCAGCTGGGCCGTGGTCTCCCTGAAGGCTCCAGGGAGGGATCTATTCTTGCCTCCTCCAGCGTCTGCTAATTACCAGCAGTGCTTGGCCTTTCTCGTCTTGAGGATTCATCACTCCATCTTTGCCTCTGTCTTCTCATGGCCTTCCCTGGGTGTGTGTCTGTCTCTTACGCCTTCTTACAAGGCCACCAGTCATTGGATTAGAGTCCACTTTAATCCAGCATGACCTCACCCTAACTAATTACATCAGCAAAAACCCTCACTTTCAAATGAAGTCACATTCTGAAGTTTTGGGTGAGTAGGAATTTTTTTAGCGGGGGCAACGCATTTAACTTAGTGTACCCTATTTTCCTGTACTTCCTTCCTCTTCTGCTCTCTCCGTATTTCTGATACTCTTCCAGGGGTCTATTATTTGAGTTTTTAAAAATATTCTTGTAATGATAATCATAATGCATGCTCAGGCAAACATATTCAAGCTGTATAAGAAATTATAAGTTGAAAAGTCTAAGTCCTCACTCCATCATTAAGTCCTTCTTTATCCTGCAGATCCAGTTGCCTGGGTAGCTACCACTGGTTTCTTGTGTGTCCTTTCAGATTTTTTTTAAAAAGCATATATAAGCATATGTACCTCTATTCCTTCTATTTTTATTTATTAATATATTTTTTGAGACAGGGTCTCACTCCGTCACCCAGGCTGGAGTGCAGTGGCATGATCTCCGCTCACTGCAACCTCCACTTCCCAGGTGCAAGCGATCCTCCCACCTCAGCCTCCCGAGTAGCTGGCACCATAGGCATGCACCGCCACACCCAGCTAATTTTTCTTATTTTTTTGGTAGACACGGGGTTTTGCCATGTTGCCCAGGCTGATCTTGAACTCAGCTTGGGCAATCCACCTGCCTTGGCCTCCCAAAGTGCTGGAATTACAGGTGTGAGCCACTGTGCCTGTCCTCTCTATTCTTTTAAAGTAAAATTAGCCAGGCATAATAGCGCAGGCTTGTAGTTCCAGCACCTTGAGAGGCTGAGGCAGGAGAATCACTTAAGCCCAGGAGTTCAAGACCAGCCTGGGCAACACAGTGAAACCTTTGTTTCAGTTTATTTGTACTGTTCTGCAACTTGCCTTTTTTAACCCATTGATATTTTTAGGGCATCTCTTTACATCAGTTCGTGTATCTCCACCTTTTTTTACTTTACTGGCTGCCTAATATTCCATTCCATGGGCTTATTGTACATTTGTAATCAGTCCCCATTTATGGAGGCTTAGGTTATTTCTGGCTTTTTGTTTTACAAACAATGCTACCAATAAACATCCTACACCTGTATCTTCATACACATCTAGAGTTGTAGAATACATTTTAAAAAGTGAAATTATAAAGGCAAATAATAGCTAACAACAGCTAATGTTTATTGAGTGGTTCTGTTAGTTTCTTCATTCAGCAGATGTTCACCAGGTACCTACTGTGCGCCAGACAGTTCTGGATGTGCAGGCTATCGGGAATGAGAAAAATCTGAGCACTTTACAGGCATAATCTCATGTAATGTTCATAGGAACCCTGTGAGGCAGGTACTATTATTTCCAGTTTTCAGATAAGAAAATTATGCCTAAGAAAGGATAGCAAGGAAAGTAACTTGACTTAAGTAACTGCCTAAAGTTATATAGCAAGAAGTATGTGCATTTATATACGTGTATGTTTTTTTGAGGTGGAGTCTCACTCTGTTGCTCAGGCTGCAGTGGCTCAATCTTGACTCGCTGCAACCTCTGCCTCCCAGATTCAGGCGATTCTCTTGCCTCAGACTTTTGAGCAGCTGGGATTACAGGTGCATGCCACGGTGCCTGGCTAATTTTTGTATTTTTAGTAGAGATGGGGTTTCACCATGTTGGCCAGGCTGGTCTCAAACTCTTGACCTCAAGTGATCCGCTTCCCTTGGCCTCCCAAAGTGCTGGGATTACAGGTGTGAGCCACCAATCCCAGCCCCATTTAAATTTTTCATATGTATCATCACATTGCCCTTCAAATGGTGCCACAATTGACAGTCCCACAGCAGTGTATGAGAGTCTCTATCTGTTTGCCATGACCAAATATTATTTTTTATTTTTTACAATTAAATAAATATGTATTTAATTACTGTAACATCTATATAGTTAATTCTGAGTGAACTTGAGCACATTTTCATATGTTTAATGGGCACTTACACATTTTTTCCATGATTTGCCCTCTTGTGTCACTGGGGAAAATTTGTTATTTGTCTCATGTGTATATGTTGAAAATTCCCCGCAGTTTCTCATATAATTTTTGACTTGAAAATATTTTACCAGATTTTAAAAAACAAAGTCAAGTGTATTAATATATTTCAATATAGCTTTTCAGTCTGTTTCATGCTTAGACTTTCCTCATGCTAAGATTACAAAAATAGAATCTTTACTTTCTTCTAATAATTTCTCAGGTTTGACATTTTGCATACAGATCTTAGATGCATTTAGAATTTATTTTGGTATGAAGAGTAAGGTAAAAATATGGTTGTTTCTTAGATAAGCGGTTGTCCCTGATTCCTTCACTGATCTGCAGAACCACTTCTCTTATATGCTGAATTCCTATTTATATTCCTAAATGTGAATAGGAATCTCTGTTCTGTTAGTTGATCTGCATGTTATTACCCATGACAGTACTTAACTGTTCAATTATTATAGCTCTGTAACATAGTTTACTACCTGATAATTTCCCTTCATTACTCTTAATGTTTAGATGTTCTTTGGCTATTCTCATTTTTTTTCAGATGTCCTTAATTATTTTTCTATTAAGCTTTAGATCCTTAAGCTGGAGCTGCAAGGTAAAATTTTAAAAATAGTAATAATAAACAAAGCTATAGGAAATATATATGTGTGTGTGTGTGTATGTATGTGTGTGTGTGTATATATATATATAGATATATAGATATATATTTTTTTTGAGACAGAATCTCACTCTGTCACCAGGCTGGAGTGCAGTGGCCCAATCTCAGCTCACTGCAAACTCCACCTGCAGGGTCAAGCAATTCTCCTGCTTCAGCCTCCCAAGTAGCTGGATTATAGGTGCCTGCCACCACAGCTAGCTAATTTTTGTATTTTTAGTAGAGACAGGGTTTCACCGTGTTGGCTGGGCTGGTCTCAAACTCCCAACCTCAGGTGATTCGCCCACCTTGGCCTCCCAAAGTGCTGGAATTACAGGCATGAACCACCATGTCTGGCCTATTTTTGATATTTTTATTGAGTTACATTGAATTCATAGATTAAGAAATTTGACGTGTTTACAATATTGATTCTTTTCAAGAACAAATTATAGGCTGGGCATGGAGGTTCATGCCTATAACCCCAACACTTTGGGAGGCTGAGGAGGGCAGATCACGGGGTCAGGAGTTCGAGATCAGCCAGGTCAGCATAGTGAAACCCCGTCTCTACTAAAAATACAAAAAATTAGCTGGGCATGGTGGCACATGCCTGTAATCCCAGGTGCTCGGGAGGCTGAGGCAGGAGAATCACTTGAACCTAGGAGGCAAAGGTTGCAGTGAGTTCAGATCGCGCCACTGAACTGAAGGTTGGGCAACAGAGAGAGACTCTGTCTCAAAAAAAAAAAAAAAAAAGGACAAGTTATTTATTGAACATCTACTCTGTACCAAGCACTCTTTTAAGGCACTGGGAATACATGAGTTATCAAAATAAACAAAAACTCCTTCATGGAGCTTACATTCTAATGGTACTGCAATTTAGCAGACAATAAAAAAGATAAACAACTCAAACATATAATAAGTTAAATAGTCTTGAGAATTATTTGGTAGTGGCATGAGAAACTTACATTTAAATGGGATTCCCAGAAGCAGCCTCATTGAAAAAATGACATTTGAATAAAGCCTTTAAGGAAGTGAGACAATTAGCCATGTGGCTACCTTAAGGAAGAGTTCTCCCAGATAGATGGAACAGCCAATGCAAAGGCCCCGAGACAGGAGCATAAAAAGTTAGTTGGAGGGAAAAACAGAGGTGGAGTAGGGTGAATAAGAGAAAGAGATATCAAGACTGGGGTAATTACGTAGGACCTTGTATGACATAATAAGAACTCTAGCTTATTTTGAGTGAACTGGGATTCCATGGAGAGATTTGAGAGGAAGAGTGACATAACCTCACTTATTTTAATAGAATTTCTCTGGCTGCTATGCTAAGAACAGACTGAAGAGAAATCTGAAAAGATGAAGCAGGGGAAGCAGTTGGGAAACTCTGGCAAACTTTTGCAATACACACATAAGTGATGGTGGTGTTTCAGATCAGGGTGGCACCAGTAGAAATGGGAAGTACCTGGATTCTGGATATATTTTGAAAATAGAACTGACAAAATTTTAGTGAGATGGAGAAAGCTAAAGGCACTGTAGATTCAATGGATAATATTAGGAACTCAGTTGGGGGCATGTTAAGTTAGAGATGTCTGAAGTTCCAGGGAGTAGTCTTGGCTACAGGTATATAAATTGGAGCATCCTCATCATATAAATGACATATGAAACCACAAAACTAGGTAAGATCATCAAAGAAAATTTTAAAAATCGACAGGTCCAAGGACTGGACCTTTGGGTACCCAAACATTTTGAATTTAGGGAGTTGAGGAGGAAGAATAAAGAAGACTAAGAAGGGACCAGATAAATAAAATAAAATCTGGGAGAGTGTGGTGTCCTGGAAACTCAGTGAAGAAGGAGAAAGCAAGTGAAGGAGGAGGGAGTGAACAATAATAAAGTGGAGTAAGACCAACTAGTGTTACCGACTGGATGTCAGTGTCCCCTCAAAATTCAGATGTTGAAATCCTAACCCTCAAAGTGATGGTATTTGGAGATGGGGCCTTTGGGAGGTGATTAGGTCATGGGGGTTGAGCCCTCATATATGGGATTAGTTCCCTTGTAAAAGAGGCCCCAGAGAGCTCTCTCACATCTTCTACCACATGAGGGCACATGGAGAATACAGCGTCTATGAACCAGGAAGCAGGCCTTCCGCCACTGAATCTGCTGGCACCTTGAGTCTGACTTCCCAGGCTCCACAACCATGTAAAATATATATTTGTTGTTTTGGCCAACCAGTCTTTGGCGTTGTGACAGCAGCCCAAGTAGACTGAGACAGCCAAGATGAAGACTCATTGACTATTGAATTTAGTAACATGATGCCCCTGTTGACCTTGTTAAAAGCATGTTTGGTAGACTGGTGAAAGCAAAATCTGACTGGAGTGGATTTAACCGTAAATGGAGGCACAGAAGTTAGAGTTTTGGTGAAATGGGAAGGATATTTACAAAGAGATAGTTGAAAAAGAAATGTAATTGGGAATTAAAATGAGAAAAACAACCTCGTGTTTATATGCTAACTAAAATTAGGTCATTGAGAGGGAAAACTTATGATACAGAGAAGAAACGGGAGAGTTGCTGGAACAATATGCCTGGGTAGGACAGATGATGGGGTCTAGAGCATAAATGAATGGAGTCAGTGAGCCAGGACACAGATATTTCATCCACAGTAATGGGACAAAGGATAGGGTGTGTGGACACAGACACAAGGAGGTGGTAAGATGTGGGGCTAGGAGCCAATGGGAGTTCTCTCCTGATTGCATCTCTATTCTCCATGAAATAGGAAACAAAATTACCAGCTAAGAGTAAGAATAGGTGAAGAGGTGATGACTGTTTGAGCAGAGAGGAAAATATCTGACAGTCAGGAAGGAAAGCAGGACAGTTTACAGCTATAGAAATATAGTAAAATTGGCTGGGCATGGTGGCTCACACCTATAATGCCAGCACTTTGGGAGGCCAAGGTGGGAGGATCACTCGAGGCCAGGAGTTTGAGACCAGTCTGGGCAACATAGTGAAATCCTATCTCTACAGAAAATTAAAACATTAGGCATGGTGGCATGTGCCTGTAGTCCTAGCTACTCGGGAGGCTGAAGCCAAAAGGATCGAGTCCAGGAGTTCGAGGATGCAGTGAGCTGTGATCACACCACTGCACTCCACTCTGGGTGATGGAGCAAGATCCTGTCTCTAAAACATATATTTCTAAGCAGCATTAGAGGTCTGCTTCAGGTTAGTGATCATAAATTAAAAGTGAGACCAATGTGCATGGTTTTGCACTTTTCTGCAGGTGCATTCGGTTGCTTGGGTGCAAGTGAAGAATAGGTGGAGAGTTCGATTTGCCCAAGGTTGTGGGTTAGCCAGGCAAGCTCAAAGACATGAGAGACAGGTAAGGAAGTTGAAGATGTGAGCAAGAAACTGATTCTGATAATTGACCATGGGAATCTAAACTGAATAAGGAGATAAGTGGAGCCATGAGTCAATAAATTGAAGGAGCAGCAGTGAAAAGAAAATTAAATCAGCAGAAAGAAATTGAGATCAATTGGTTGTTTTGGTGTGGCCTAAGATCTGTTGGAATTGGAACACCAGAAGAAGTGAACTGGAAAAAAATATGAAATAGTGACTAGCTTGAAACTGACATCATGCAGAAGTTCAGTTACTGGTTATGACAGTTTACTAGGGTATTATCGCAGGAATGAATAGCTAAGGTAGAGTAGACAACAGGATTGTGGGAGGAGAGGAGGTCACAAAACTAAGAAGCAATGATATTAGGTGAATCATCATAGTATGCTTTGAGATAATCAAGAATTAGAGCAGGGGAAGGGTTGGTGAGAGTGAAATGAGCTGAGAGGTAAACTCTGCAGGGAAGGAGGTACAATGACCCCAGGAGGAGGTAGTCAGAGGCACTGAGACAGCAGATAGTGTGTCTTACGACATTAGACTCAAAGATGGGAAGTTTTTAGGGAGAGTGAAGGGAGAATGGTTCAGATTTAACAATGAGGAGCAAGGAGGATGCCAATCCCACTAAGTCCAATAGCACAGTTATGAAAGATGAAACAGCTACCTTGTTCTTACAGTCTTTAATATTTTTTAAATTTTCATAATTTAGATCTAGATCATTTCTTGCTGTGTTGATTCCAATAATAATAAATATTATTTTTGTGTTACAATTGTAAACAGGATCTTTTTTTGTACTGTCTTTAGCTTCTCCATACCCCTCTTAAGTCCTGAACCCCAAACTGAACATACCACTCCAGAATTGCTGAGAAGGATTTCATCAACCCTGTACCTCTGCCCATCTCCATTGTGACTGTCTTAGTCCAGGTTCTCACCAAAGCCTCCTAACTGCCTGCAGTCCACCCACTACACTGATGCTGCAAGGAGTTGCTATATATTTGTTCAACTCCCACATAGTTAAGCACCTACTAAGTGCCAGACACTGAGCTACATGCTTGTCTCTAATGTTCAGATCTCATCATGTCACTCACCTACTTAAAAATTATAAGGGTGGCCGGGCGCGGTGGCTCACGCCTGTAATCCCAGCACTTTGGGAGGCCGAGGTGAGCGGATCACAAGGTCAGGAGATCTAGACCATCCTGGCTAACATGGTGAAAGCCCGTCTCTACTAAAAATACAAAAAATTAGCCGGGCATGGCGGCGGGTGCCTGTAGTCCCAGCTACTCGGGAGGCTGAGGCAGGAGAATGGCGTGAACCTGGGAGGCAGAACTTGCAGTGAGCCGAGATCGTGCCACTGCACTCCAGCCTGGGCGACTGAGCGAGACTCCGTCTAAAAAAAAAAAAAAAATTATAAGGGCTTCTTTCTACGTCCTGTAGGATAGACCCACAGAGTTGGCACACAAGTTATCACCATAGTCTGGGTGCTGACTGCCTTTCCAAGATCTTCTCCACTACTCCCCATCCCAACTCTACCCCTTTGGCCATTTTTTTTTTTAAGACAGGGTCTCACTCTTTCACTCAGGCTGGAATACAGTGGCGCAGTCTCAGCTCACTGCGACCTCCATGTCCCCGGTTCAAGCGATTCTCCTGCCCCAAACTCCCAAGTAGCTGGGACTGCAGGCGTGCCGTCACCATGACCAGCAAATTTTTGTATTTTTAGTAGAGACGGGGTTCCACCATGTTGGCCAGGCTGGTCTCAAACTCCTGGCCTCAGGTAATCGACCAGTCTCCGCCTTCCAAAGTGCTGGGATTACAAGTGTGAACCACCGCAACTGACCCCCCCGTTGAGTATCTGTATTCCAGCACCAAACCACCCTTTTTTCTTGACTGTGTGATACTCTTTGCACTTCTATGCCTCAACTCTTTCTCCTCGCTCTTCCTGAAATGCCCTCTCCTCTCCATTCTCCACTTTCTGAATTCCTTTTATTCCAGCAATCCGGCGTCAGTTAACTAACTCGTGACTCTTTCCTGACCCTCTCAGACTGCATGTCTTCCCAGACCACTTGGTTTATTTCCCTTCTATACAACTTGATAAGCAATGTTTCGATTGTTTGCTTACATGTGTATTTTCCCCATAAGCTTCAAGTTCCCCATAGAGTGCAGGGATTGTATCTTATTTGTCTTTTATCCATGGTGCCTAACACAATGTGTGGTTTATAGTAGGTGTTCATTTAACATTAACAAAGACATGAATTTTCATATATAACGTGAGTGTGAAACTGCTATTGTGAGGGCTGTTCCAAGTGCTGTACATGTATTCTGTAAAATAGAATGAGTCTTCTGATGAGCCAAGCAGAGGAGGTTGATTTTATAGACAGAAAAGGGCTGAGGAAAGCAGAAACAGAGAATAAAAAAGCAGATTGATCTTTTCAACATAACTTTTCTTGTAAAGGTGAAAGCAGAGGGGACTTCCTTATTACATCTGCTAAAATTGGTCAGTTGGGGATTTGGCTATTACCTGTCTCTCTCTCCCCACTGATTTCCTGGAAAGTCAGATGAAGACCTTAGTTTTTGGCTGGTTGTGGGGAACTTCAGCCTGAGTAATTGAGTTTTGGTTTGGTCTGTTGGGTCTAGTGCAGGAGCTCAGTCCAAACCAATGGCCTCCTGTACATTTCATTTAACACGCACTTAATTTTCCAAATAACTCTAAGACTAGGACTAATTATTATCCACATTTTGGCCAGTCGTGGTGACTCACCCCTGTAATCGCAGCACTTTGGGAGGCCGAGGTAGGCAGATCACTTGAGGTCAGGAGTTCGAAACCAGCCTGGCCGACATGGTGAAACCTCATCTCTACTATAAATAGAAGTAGCTGTAATCTCAGCTACTTCGGAGGCTGAGGCAGGAGAATTGCGTGAACCTGGGAGGTGGAGGTTGCAGTGAGCTAAGATCAGGCCACTGCACTCCAGCCTGGGAAACAGAGTGAGACTCTGTCTCCAAAACAAAACAAAACAAAACAAAACAAAACAAAACAAAAACAAAAAATTATCCGCATTATATAGATAAGGAGACTTAGGCACAGAGTGGTTAAATAACTTGCCCAAAGTTACTTGGCTGTGACATAGAACATCCAGGATTTAAACTCAGGCTGACTGTACACTTGCATGCTTACTCAATAACGTACACCACATCTCTGTGAAAGACCTGCATCTGTATAGCAGGTATAGCAGGAGGAAGACTCTCCAACTCCCCTTCCATACACATTCTTCTTTTATGTATGTCTCTTGTAACAGAATGCCCCCTACCAATATATTACTGAGTGTAATCCACTAAGACCTCTGAATCTTTTTCTGTCATTCTGTTTTTAGTTTCCAAATCCCTTAGTCCCTTGCACCTACCCATATTAAACCTGGTACTCTATGTGCTTGCTCTTTTGCTCTCCTTTTAAAAAAAAAAAAAAAAATCAGCTTTAATTTCAAACTCTTTTGTGTGGCAGAAGTTTTTTTTTTTTTAACTGAGGTAAAATATACATAATTTACCATCTTTACCATTTTAAGTGTACAGTTCAGTGGTCATAAATATATTTATATCCTTTTTTTCCCCTTTCATTCACTTCCTGCCTGCTTCCCAGCCTCTGGTAACCACCAATCCACTCATGAAGATTCATGAGATCAACTTTTTTAGCTCCCACAAATGAGTAAGAACATGTGAGATTTGTCTTTCTGTACTTGGCTTATTTCACTTAATATCATGGCCTCCAGTTCCCTAGATGTTGTTGCAAATGACAGGGTTTTATTCTTTTTTATGGCTGAATAATATCCCATTGTGTATATGTACCACATTTCCCTTATTCATTCATCCACTGAAGGGCACTTAGGTTGATTCCGTATTTGGCTATTGTGCATAGTGCTGCAATAAACATGGGAGTGCTGCAATAAACATGGGAGTGCAGGCATCTCTTTGTGTATTGTTTTCCTTTCTTTTGGAATATATATATATATATATATTCCACACACACACGCACACACACACACAGGGTAGTGCTATTTTTCGTTTTGTGAGGAACTTCCATGCTGTTCTCCATAGTAGCTGTACTAATTTGCATTCCCACCAACAGTATATGAGTGTTCCCCTTTCTCCATATCCTCACCGGTATGTTATTGCTTGTCTTTTTGATACAGGCCATTTTAACTGGGGTAAGATGATAATGAATTGTAGTTTCAGTTTGTGTTTCTCTGATGATTAGTGATGTTGAACATTTTTTCATATACCCATTGATCATTTGTATGTCTTCTTTTGAGAAGTGTCTGTTCAGATCTTTTGCCCATTTGAAAATCAGATTATTTGGTTTTCTTTTTCTATTGAGATTTCGAACTCCTGATATATTCTGGTTAGTAATCTCTTGTCAGCTGGCTAGTTTGCAAATATTTTCTCCAATTCTGTGGGCTGTCTTTTCACTTTGTTGATTGTTTCCTTCGCTGTGCAAAACTTTTTAGCTTGATGTAATCCTAGTTGTCTGTTTTTGCTTTGGTTGACCTTGCTTTTGATGTCTTACACAAAAGTCTGCTGAGACCAATATCCTAGAGCATTTCCCCAAAGTTTTCTCCTGGTAGTTTTATAGTTTTAGGTCTTTAATCAATTTTGGTATGATTTTTACATACGGTGAGAGGTAGGGGCCTAGTTTCATTCTTCTGCATATAAATATCCAGTCTCCCCAGCACAATTTATTAAAAGAACTGTCCTTTCCCCATTGTATGTTCTTTGCACCTTTTGTAGAAAGTAAGTTAGTTATAAACGCATGGATTTATATCGGGGTTTTCTATGCTGTTTCATTGGTCTATGTGTCTTTTTTTATGCCAGTACCATGCTGTTTTAGTTACCATAGCTCTGTAGTAAACTTTGAAGTCCAATATGGTAGTGTGATGCCTCCAGCTTTGTTGTTGTTTTTAGAATCTGTGTCCCTGTCATCCAGGCTGGAGAGCGGTGGCACAATTACGGATCACTGCAGCCTCAAGCTCCTGGGCTCAAGGGAGCCTCCTGCCTCAGTCTCTCAAATGGCTGGGACTACAGGCTTGTGCCACCATGCCTGGGTTTTTTTTTTTTTTCTTTTTTGTAGAGAGCGGGTCTCACTATGTTGCTCAGGCTGGGCTCAAATTCAAATTCCTGGCCTCAAGTGTTCCTCCAGCTTTGACCTTCCAAAGCACTGAGATTACAGACATGAGCCACTGCACCCGGCCCTGTTCTTTTTGCTCAGGATTGTTTTGGCTATTCAAAATCTTTTGTGGTTCCATAAAAGTTTTAGAATTTTTTTTATTTCTATGAAGCATGTCATTAGTATTTTGATAGGGATTACTGTTTTTGCCATTTCTTTAATTCCTGACACTTTTCAGTCTCAAGAAGGTTAGACATGCACTCTTCTTTATTTCTCTCTGTCTTAATCTCTCTTCTCTCTCCCTTTCTCTCCCACATCCCTCCCCCACACCAATTTCTCTCTCTCTCTCTCTCTCTCTCTCTCTCTCTCTCTCTCTCTCTCTCTGTAGGTGAGGATCAAATTCACAAAGGAAGGGACCAATTAAGATCTTGAAATCCCCTACATCCTACAGAGGATGTCCCACTTTTCAATTAAAGAGGAATATTCCCATGCTATAATGATTTCCATTCAGAGAGACATGTTTTTGTGTTAAATGAGTATATGAAAGGTTTTCCACCTGACATCACTGAGTCTTTATTGTTCTGTTTCTGTGTGCCTGTGTGTGCGTTCCTAGATTTGTTTGTATTCATTGAGTATTGGACCTTTCTCCACTATCTGCAGGGATCCCTTGCCCGTAAAGTCCCTCCTTCCACTGCCTCACATTGATCTTTAGTTTCTTGCCCCATAAGGGGCTCCTTTTTACTGACTTCTGGATCTTAATTCCTTTCAGTAAAGATGACTCCAAGATCTCCCTGGGTTCCCACAGAGAAGCAGTGTCTGCCCTGGGAAAGTCCAGCCTCACTCTAACCTCACTCCCCATCTACACAGTGAGATGCATCTAGGTTTTAAGGGCATAGAGAAAAGTCACCATTCTGACAAGTCATGAGAAATACTCCCTCTCTCCTTCCTTCCTTTTATGTGTCCCTCTCCGTTTTTTATGGCTTCCCTTCCATGTCTCTCTCCCCTACCCCCATCCTGCTGCCTGTTTATTTTTTAAGCCTTACCTCCTAAGTCCTGATTGCATAGCTCATAAATATTCAGCATCTCCTAGGAGCAACCTCTGAACGGTATATCACCACCCAGCGTTGTTCCCTCCTGTAATCAGAAATGGGGCTAGACTTTTCTCAGAGTCACTTGCCTTCAACCCCTGAGCCCTCCTCTTATCAGGATGAGGGCTTTATTTTCCTCTTTACGGTCTTAATCATAAAAAGATTCCTCACTGTGACTTTGGAGCCCGGTATAGATTCTAACCTCCATCATCTCAGGGTCCTGTATCTCTAAATGTGAAAACTTCCAAATATTCTGTGATGAGAAAGTTTACCTATTCCAAGGCAATCACTCTCACATTAGAAGAGGAAAGGAAATAGAAATGGCTCTAGAGTTATAATCCAGGTGGAAAAATTATAAGCACTGTGCCTGGCACATAGAAGATATTCAGTAAATATTTCAATTATGCTGAATGATTTCCAATGTGCCTATGAAAAAGATGGAATGAAAGATAAACCAAAGTATAAGCAATGGTGGAATCAGGTGTGAGAGAATGTATACAACTTTTCCATCTTTCCTCCATTTTTGAATATGTTGTCATCCTAATTGGTAATGGAAAAATATACAGTTATCATTTAGAGAGGGTGAAGTAGAGGAAAGTGGGCAGGCAGATTATGGCTGGCTCCCCTTAGCACCCCAAGCTCCTGCCTCTGTCGGCGTTGTAGAGCAGCCCAAGGCCACAGAGGCCAGAGCCTCTTTTCCCCCATTGGTTTGGCACCAGAGCCAGCAAGGCCAGTTGTTTGTATTAGGACGAAAGAGGGAACAAAGAGGTAGGAATAGGAAATAAATGCAGAGAAACAGACAAGTGTAGTTTCTTTGCAAACATCCTCCCCAAACCTCTGTTCTATGATGTTTTAAACAGATGTCATCCAGGTTTGGCTCGAATCCTTCCAGAGGCAGGGAGCTCAGAACCTGATGGGTGTGCCGAGGACAAGGTAAGGCAGCTCCCACAAAGAGCAGGTCTTCTCTACAGATACCTGCCTCATCTATTGGGCTAGTCCTGCCTCTAAATAATTGGTTCAGAAATGAATAGGAAGAGAGACCAGGCACAGTGGCTCATACCTGTGGTCTCAGCACTTTGGGAAGCTAAGACAGATGGATCACTTGAGGTCAGGAGTTTGAGACCAGCCTGGGCAACATGGTGAAACCCCGTCTCTACCAAAAAAAAAAAAAATTAGCTGGGCATAGTGGCATGCACCTGTAGTCCCAGCTACTTGGGAGGCTGAGGCAGGAGAATCGCTTGAACCCAGGAGACAGAGGTTGCAGTTAGCAGAGATTACACTACTGCACTCCAGACTAGGTGACAGAGCAAAACTCTGTCTCAAAAAAAAGAGAGGATGAGAAGAGAGAGCAGAAGTGGAAGGCAAGATATAAGGAAAAGAACATCTCTTGGTATAAGATTCACATATTGGTTGAAACACCAAAGGCTGAAGGTCAAGCTCATTGTTTAACTTGCCTTGAGCCATTTCTGCTCAAAATCTACAAGAGGACTGAGGCTGGCAGAATTTGGGTGTTGGCTGTGTAGCAATGACTTGGGCCAGTATCCAGAAAAGCAGCTGCATAATCCCCATTTAAATCCTATTTCAGCACAACTTACATTGGAGATGGGAGCGGGGACTATTCCATGGGGTTGTTTCAGAAAGACCAGGGATGCTGTCAGCGGAAGCTGTGAAAGTGTCTGTGTGTGGAGGCTGGAGACAGGGCCCATGTGTTTTGGGCTCTATTAACTATCTCCCTCCCATCCATCACAGCCTCCCCCCGGGCCTCCACAGCCCTGGCAGCTGGGTCACCCCGGGGAGGCTGGGCTCGGGGTCCCTAAAGGGAGCTAGGCTTCAGGCAGAGCAGCGGAGACACATGTGTGCCGGGCTGGGTTGGGGCCGGCACCTCATTGAGAAGGGGGCTCTCCAAGCTGGGCTTCATTAGGGCAGTGGCACTAATAGGGAGGGGGTTCTGGGGCCTGGGCTGACAGCCAGTTACTTGCTCGTCTGCATTATGGATTAACCCATCTGGGCCTGGGAGATTGGCTCTGAAAGGGGCACAAAAGGCGGGGGGCGTGACCACAATCACACACTGAATTATCCCGTCTGAGCGCAATTGTCCACCAACAAATGGGGCCTCGGGATGGTGACCCCCTTGGGTTCTCTTCATCCCCCATCTCCATACGGGATGCCCCATAGGAAAAGCCAGAGATAAACTACTGCCTGGTTAAAAAACAGGGTTTGGGGCAAGGAGGACAAGGATGCCATTCCAGAGAGACAAGGAATTTAGGGGAGAGGAGTGGGATTTGAGTTTCAGCCAGAGAAGCCAGGAGCCAAGCAGAAGTTCTCCCAACATACTTTTTGACTTCAGCCGTCCACCTCAGAAACAAAGAATGACATAAGAAACACACCTGTCGGGAATACCAGGCAGAATCTGGGAGCAGAGGGGCTCAGTCTAGGGGAGAGGCATGGGAAGGATCAGAGTCAGGTGTCTCGCATCTCACCCGTCACCCCCTCTGAGGCTAATTGATTCCAGACATGAATAAGGGGCTCTCATTTGGGGTCTTGAAGGACCCCTGCCCTGCTCTGGCATCTCTGATGCTCTCCCAGTGGGAGTGCCCCAATCCCTCCCCCACGTCCTCCTCCAGGAGTAAGACCCTGTGCGATGCAGGGTGATGGAGGGAAGAACAGGAGGGGGCGGCAGGCAAGGGGGGCCCTCTCCTCTGCCTAATCCTCTCATTACCATCTCATAATCAGAATCACGCTTTCGATGTAAATGGGGATGTTAAATATTGGTTTCTCTAGACACAAGCTCCTTTGGAGAAAATTATTAATGCTCCCCCTTTTGCCAATACTGGTGGCCCCCACAGTGTAAGGGGGGATGGTGCAAAGTATTACTGAGGGGGGGATTTAGAGTCAGACTGGTGGGAAGGTGGAAGTGTCTGATTTCCACGGGGGTAGACTGATTTGTTTTCAGTTGGCCTGGGCAGCCTCAATTTCCCTGATTCAGCAGAATAAACTTATCCAGAGGAAATTGGCTCATTTCAAACTCATCAAGACTTGGTTGGAGCTGATTGACTTCTGGTCTGAAATCATTCTTGACTGGAGATCAATATGGAGTTGTAGATCCCAAAATCAGATTACTAGGGGAGGGGAAGGGTATCCACTGGAGAGCTCAGGCTCTTTGCCCTGTTGCCCATTGCTAGAAACTCCTGGCATGTCCCAGGGGAGTGACCTGCACTCTCCAACCAAGGACAAAAAGTGACAATGTCCTTTCACATCCAGAACTTCCTGTTTGCCATTTCACAGCAGTCCTGAAACATAAGGAGAGCAGCTACCATTCCCAACTGGCAGGATGAGGCTCAGAGTGGATACGCAACTCACCCAGGCTCACACAGCTGGTAGATGACAGATTCGTATGGTAACATGGGTCATCTGAGTCCAAACTCACCCTCCTCCCTTTGCACCATGCTCTCTCTTAAAATTCAGGCTACTACTCCTCTGCTACTTGTAGGGAGATGGAGACCATTTGGTGTGTCAGTGTTTTGACCACAGAAAAGTGTGCATTGGGGGTGTGCGTTGAAGGCGTGGGGGTCAGGTCAGGCAGAGGTCACTGTCAGCTCTACTCTACTGCTGCAGTTAGGACACGAGGACACGGGCTGCTGGAAAAGCCATCACCCTGCCTGTTCTCTTTGTTCAGTGGCTCCATCCTTCACTGCGTTGTCTGTACTCTGGGTTCAAAACTGGGAATGAATGTGAATCACAAGAGTCTTGAGCTCCCAACCTCAAATGATCATCCTGACTCAGTCTTCCAAGTAGCTGGGATTATAGGCATAAGCCACAGAGCCCGGTAGGTTAATGTTAATAGCAATAATAATTGCTTCTTCTCACATTTGCTTAGTACTTTACAGTGTACAAAGTCCCTCTCTGGGCTGGGCGCAGTGGCTCATGCCTGTAACCCCAGCACTTTGGGAGGCCAAGGCGGGCAGAACACTTGAGGTCAGGAGTTCAAGACCACCCTGACCAACATTGCAAAACCCAGTCTCTACTAAAAATACAAAAAATTAGCTGGGCATAGGTAGTAGCCACCTGTAGTCCCAGCTACTTGGGAAGCTGAGGCAAGAGAATCACTTGAACCCGGGAGACAGAGGTTGCAGTGAGCCAAGATTGTGACACTGCACTTCAGCCTGGGTGACAGAGTGAGACTGTCTCAAAAACAAAAACAAAGCCCCTCTCTGGATTTGGGGATATGATGTGATGCTCAAACCCCCCCCTTGAGAACTAGAACCACAGCATTATGCTAAGGACAGGACGCAGGTTCTGGGATCAGCCTGTGTGTGTTCACTTCCCGGCACAACTGCTTATTAGCTGGGTCGTTCCTGGTAAGCAGCAGTGTGACCTCAGGCAAGTTAAGTCCCAGCTCCCTGCCTCAATGTCCTTATCTCCGAAGTAAAGACGATAATAACAGAGCCTACTTCCTAGAGTTATTGGGAAGAATCAATAAGATTATACTCACCAAGCGCTTAGAGTAGTGTCTGGCACTCACTAAAAGTCATTTTTAGGGCGGGTAAGGAGTGTGATCCCATCTTACAGACGCAGAAGCTGAGGCTCAAGGGACTAAGTAACTTGTCTAAGGTTACTCGGTTGGCATGGCAGAGCTGATCCTTAATTCGGGTCTGGAATGCAATCTGCAGGTGGTCTGGGACCCGTGCCCAAAGTTCCCTGAGGAGAAAAAGAAAGGGGCGGTCTCCTGAGGCCCTTTGTTGTGTTTTAGATGGCAAGGCAGGCTCTTTTGCTGTTTAGCCGGCTTAGCCACACGCGGAGGAGACGGACTTCACTGCGGCCGGCGTGACTTGGGGCGATTCCTCTTCCCCCGCCCCCTGGCTTGAGGCGGCAAGAGGAGCCGGGGGCACCATGTGGCTTGCGCTAAGCTGCTACTAGAAAGAGAAGGCGGGAGATGCCTTCGGAGGGCCCCCTCCAGGGCCTCGGAGAGGCCTTCCGCGGCTCAGCTCCCTGCGTTTAGCTTTCTCCTCATTAACTCCCCGGCCTCATTAATCAGCCCCGATGAAATGCGCCCCCGGGAATGCTGCCCGCCCGCTCCGCAGTTTGGCGCTTTAATTATCCTCCCAGCGGGAGGAGGCGGGGTTGGCGAGGCTCTGTGTGTGTGTGTGTGTGTGTGTGTGCGCGTGTGTGTGTGTGCGCGCGCGCGTGCGCGTGTACACACACACGCGCACACACACACGCACACATGCATGCACAGGTCCGCGGATGGCCGAGACAGGCAGAGCCCGGGTCGTGACCCAGCCAGGGCTGCAGATCCTGCTCGCCTCCCAGGATATTACCTCAGCCCCAGGCAGCCCTAATGTCTCCCGGGCATCTGCCCAGCGAGCCTACTGCCAGGCGGTCATTTGCATCAAGTCCCTTCCCTTGCAGGGATCTTCTTTCTCTCCAACAGTCCACAAACCTTCATCTCTTTTGTTTAACTTCACTGACTAACCAAATCCTTACTGGCCTGCACCTACTTTGTGCATTGGAAACATGGTCGGGAACATGGTCTAGGAGCTGGAGATACAGACATAGCCCCTGTCAGGCCTCAGGAAGCTCCCACACCGGCCAGGAGGGAAACAAATGAAAAAACAAACCAAACAAAGAACAAAACAATCCATCAGTGGCAAGGTCCTCATCTTAAAGGGAGCACACAATGCTATGGAAGTGCAGAGTAGGATATGGAATGCAGTCAAGGCTTGCCAAAAAGGCTTTTCCTAAGATCAAAGCCTGGAGTGGTACTTAAGCTGTAAGTGGGAGCCAGCCAGTGAAGCAGTGGATGTTTAAAGGAGTAAATAGCAAATACAGACAGGACATAACATAGACAAAACTGTGTGCACAGAGCCCTGTGGGTATTCTGTCCAGCTGGAGGACAGTGTTGTGACAAGGAGACAGCATGAGGTAAGGAGCTAGCCATGGTAGAGCCCAGGACATGAGAAGCCTTGTGTGCCGTGCTAATATTGACTTAGATGTAACCTAAAGGCAATGAGCAGTTAGTGACGGATTTTAAAGCCAGAGAGTGACACGGTTAGACATATGTTTTGGAAATCCTCATTGCAAGTGAGGAGGATGAGTTACAGGGGGACAGGAATGGAGGAAGGGAGACTAATGAGCAGGTTAGGTGGCTGATTGAATGTGGGAGGCAAAGGAGGGAGTGGAGTTTGGAATATTCCCAAGTTTCCTCTGCAAGGTGTGTTTGGAAATGGGGAGGAAGGTTATCCTGAAGTGGTCCCAGGTCCTCAGTTCAACTTGCAGGTGAGGCAGATACCAGCTGGTTTTCCCTGTTTGCTTTACCCTCGTCTTGGTAGGCAGCCAGGAGACTTGTCTTCCAGTCTCAAGTAGGTAAGCTACTTCATCAGCTCTCTCATCTACAAGGTGACTTGGATGGGATCTGGTTTACAGACTTACTCCTGCAGGGCAGAGGGTTCAGGGTCTAAGAAGATCAAAGCATGCCAAGGCAAGAATGAATGCCTACTGAAGGAGGCAGTGCTCCTCGGCCAAAGTCTGCTCTAGTCTTGCTGGAAAAGGGTTTGAGGTTGCCAGATGTTCTACAATAGAAGCCAGAGGTCAATGTTTTTAATATGACATCCCCTAATTTTAAAATGCCCCATCAAAATATACTTGGTTTGAAACACATGAGATATATTTAAATCCATTAGTTCACAAGTGCTTTAAAAAAAATCATTGGTTACCATTAGGGGAATCTGAGGAATAACCTCATTACTTTGATAAATAATAAGGGGAAGAATCAAGCATTTATTCTGCCTTTCCTATTTGACATGTACCTCTGCATAAAGAAATCATTGATGACAGATTCTCTTTAAAGAAGTATTCAAGCTCATAAATGAAGAGTGAATCATATAACTAGACTGTCACAACTTGGCAATCCCTAATGAAATAATGGATCTAGACAATGGTCGTTACTGACAAGCAGACATTACTTCTGATCGAATTAAACTATGGTCTATGAAGTATTCTTGAAAAAAATCAAGCATTAATTGATCAAGCCTCTATATCTAACAACCAATTTACAGGAAATATAGAGGTAGAAGAACATGTTAAATAGCACCATCGGGATACATTTAACAAAATTCAGACTGTGGAAAATTCTACAGAACAAATGATCTGGTTTATTTAACAAATAAATTTCAAGGAAAAAAGAGACTAACTGGGGGATTATCAGATTAAAGGAGAGAATGCACTGTGGAGATTCATTTGGATCCCAGTTTGAACAACAATAAAGAAAAATAAGACAATTGGGGAAGTTTGAACATTGATGATATATTTGAGGACAAGGAATTATTATTTTAGGTTTGATAGTGATATTATTATTACGCTATTTAAAAGAATTCTTATCTTTTAGGACTACTTTTTAGTACTTACAGAAGAAATGATAGGATTTCTGAGATTTGCCTCAAATTCTGGAGGTGAGTGGGAGAATAGATGAAGGAAGATTGCCTTTGAATAGATTAAGTGCTGAAATTGGGTGGTGGGACTATGGGGGTTCATTATAGCATTCTCACTAATTTATATATGTTTATGATCCACGATATGCTATTATTCATGATAGAAAATGTAAAAAACACTTTATGGACCAAAATGTGTTGGTGACCTGGATTTGGTCCACAGGCTGCCAGACTGTGGCCTCTAAATCTGATGACACTTCAGCTTCCATCCAACTGTAAATTGCCCGTGAGTCCAAACCATCAGTGGTGGGACTCCATATTAACTAGACTTTGATTTCCCAAACCTTTTTCTGGTCCCTTTTCAGGTCCTTTCCCAGAGGTTCCCATCCCCCAGGGAACGCGATAGTGTTGCAGAGCATTAAACAAAGCCACGACGGCCAGCCAGAGTTCCCTGGGACAGAAGACATCAGAGAATTGGGGTGCTTAGGACTGGGATGCTTGGAGCAGGACGTCTGGAGCTGTCACAGACTAGCGCCGGTCCTCTGTCCAGTTCTCTCGCCTCCATGTTAAAGATATACACTGCATCCCGCCAGACCCACTTTTTATCTGAGCATTCCAGAGCCCAGGCAAGGCAAAGGCTTCTACTACCCAGGAAAATAATAATAATAATAATAATAATAATAATAATAATAATAATAATAATAAAAGACTGAAGCCTCCCCTGCGGATTTCGGGTTAGAGAAGAGGGTGGTCAATGTCGGGGAGACAGAACGATTGGGACAGAGGAGGGGAAAGAGTG
>NW_016815818.1:786724-815831 GCF_001698545.2 Rhinopithecus bieti | reverse complement strand
CAGGAGATCGAGACCACCCTGGCTAACCTGGTGAAACCCCGTCTCTACTAAAAATTACAAAAAACTAGCTGGACGAGGTGGCGGGCGCCTGTAGTCCCAGCTACTTGGGAGGCTGAGACAGGAGAATCACTTGAACCCAGGAGGTGGAGGCTGCAGTGAGCAGAGATCATGCCACTGCACTCCAGTCTGGGCAACAGGAAAATAATAATAATGATAATAATAATAATAATAATAATAATAATAATAATAAAAGACTGAAGCCTCCCCTGCGGATTTCGGGTTAGAGAAGAGGGTGGTCAATGTCGGGGAGACAGAACGATTGGGACAGAGGAGGGGAAAGAGTGAAAGTCCCCTTATCCGAAGGCACGTGAGAAGGACAGTGCTGCAGACGGGCACGGAGCTGTTTCCGTGCGATCTCTTGTCTTATTGCATGCCCCCAGCCCCACGCAGTGAACAACCCTGGCACGTGTCTGCGGCGCTGGCTGCTCATTTAGAAACCAAGGGGCCAGCTCGAGTGCATCGCGCGGGCTGCCGCAGAGGGGACGCACAATAGGCAATCAGCGGCCGCTGGGCGGGCGGGGAGGGCGCTGGGGCGCTGCCGGGGGCGCTGCCGGGGGCGCTGCCAGGGGCTCCAGCAGCCTGCGCGCTCCAAGGACGCTTCCGTTCCTCGCCAGCCCCGGGGCCTCTTATTGTTCGCTGGACCAGCTCCTGTTCGTCTGACTGGCGCTGGCGTGGGGGATTTGGCTAGAGTCGGTCTCGGCCGCTGCCCGGCCCGGGCCCCTGCGTGCAGGCGCATCCCTCCACTCGCCAGCGCTCCGACCCAGGTGTCCGCGTGCGCCGATTAGGCGGCCCGCCCGGCTCCCGCCTCCTCCATCAGCCGCTAATGGGCCGCCCTCGGCTTGGCCCCCGCGGTATTGTGTGCGCGTGGGGGTGACGCCGGGTCTCCACGGCGCGGTGGAGGGTGACCGCGCGCCGCTGCCACCCCGCTTCACACCTGCTCCCCGCCCCCAGCCCCGGCCGCGCGTCGGGTTCCCTCCCTCCCCGCGGGAGGGGTCTCAGCTGGGGCTGCACTTGGTAAAGAGGCCGTGGAGAGGCCGCCGGCGGCCCGAGGAGGAGCCATAAATTTGGAGCAGATGCGGCCTGACAGTCACCCAGCCCGGGGAGGTGGGGGAGGGCTCTGCGCCCCTCCCAGGCCGCGTCTTCTGGTTTGCAGCTGAGTTAGATGGATTCCAGGCCGAGGTGACTCGGGACTTTGGACACAGGGAACCTGTGCTCCTCACGCCCCCACCTCTGCCGACCGCCCATTGTGTGCCCACATGCAGGGAGAAGAAATAGGGGCAGAGACATGCCCGCATTCGCTCATGACTTTCTCCCTAAAAGAGTCGTTTTCAGTAGGGACTGGGACAAAGTCGGCCACCCTGGCTCTGAGTTGGTGCTTTTGACAGCAGCCAAAGAAAATATGGAAGATAGTAGAAGCAAGCTTCAGCTGTTCATTCTGCACTATTTATTAAGTGCCTGTTTTGTGCTAGAAAGGTAAGGAAGCACAAGCAGACAGGATGGGGGAGATGGGAAAAGGTGGCAGAAAAAATACCAAGGACTAATACTTGCCGTTCTGTAAGTATTGTGTGTACTGTAATTCTGCACATTTAAATAGTATTTTCCTTTAGAAAGTAGCGTTTTCTCCAGCAGAAGACGGAGCGGGGTGCAGTGTCTTGGGGGTTGATGGAGTTCGTCCTCAATCCAGGTATCCCATCCACAGATATGCGTGTGTCGGGGTGCTTTCCACGGATCTGGAAGGGAGTGAAGAGAGTTGGAGCTGCGCCCAGGTGGGGTGGACACAGCCCTGTTTATCTTACTTGCTCTGGGTACTGTAGAGATCCTTCTCTAGTGTCGCTTGAATCGAAGACTGAGTCTCCCATCTGAAGATCTTGTGACCAAGGGTGATTGAGGGGTCAGTGTCCACAAAGCTGGTGCTGAGTTGGCAAAAACCTCTGCAACCTCCCTTTGTGGCTCTTCTCTGCTCCCTCTAACACTCTGAGCTGGGTAACTAGATTGGCTTCTAGGATCCATTGCCTCTCCCTTTAGCTCCCACTCCGACAAGTCTCCCTGGTCTATGCCCCCAGGATCACCCGAAGACTAGAGCAAGCTTGTGCAACCCACGGCCCAGAGGCGGCAGGCAGACCAGAACACCTTTGAATGCAGCTCAACACAAATTCACAAATGTTCGTAAAACGTGATGAGGTTTTTTGCAAAACACATTTTAACTATTGTATTTTATGTGTGGCCCAAGACAATTCTTCTTCCAATGTGGCAGGGAAGCCTAAAGATTGAACACCCCTGGACTAGAGGTTCGCAGCTTGCATGAACATCACCTGGAGGCCTTATTAACCCTGCTCTACAGTTTCTAATTCCTTTGGTCTGGGATAGAGACAGATTTTGCATTTCTGAAAGTTTCCTAGGTGGTGACAGTGGTGATACTGGGGGCCACACATTGAGAGTACCGGCCTACAAGGAAAGGAAAATAGGAGTAGGCGAAAAAAGGAAGGAGCTGAAGTCTTCAGTGCTGGAGAAGGTTACTGGAAGCTGAAGCTCTCCAGGGTACTGGGGTATCTTCACCCTCTGTGAGGGATCCATGGTCCAAATCCACAAATAATTGTGGACATATTCCAGAATTCCTATTCCAAAATTTGAGGGGGAGGGGTGTGTTTCTGGAGACTTAGCACTCCCCCTAATGGCCTCAGATGATTCTGCACTCTCCTCAGCCTTTCAAGGGGAAGCAAGAATTACTCTTATTTTCCCAGCCTAACTTGGTTATCCACTCCCATCTCTTTGTCACTGATGGAGCAGGTGCATTGTCTTACACATTTGTTTGAAATTGATGAGCATAGATTTTTTTGCACAATAGTTTGTGTACTAATGAATGAATCAGTGCTTTCTTTCCTCTTTAGGAGAATCTTATTCTCCTAAAATCTCCCTTAAGTCACATTTGAAGTGTTGTAGGTGGTTCTACCAGTGTTCTAAAACACTTCAAATGTGATTTAAGGGATTGAGTTCCAGATGGTTGCTTAAAAATTCTCCCCAAGGTGTCGGTGCCATTGTCATTAGTCGGGAACTTTTGGCTGGTGGCAAGCACAACCCAAGTCAGAGGTTAAGGTTGGGTTTGCAAAGTGGAATTTTTAAGTGTGGTATATGGACATATTAGATGAGAAAATCAGGTGGCATTTTATTTTTCACCACCAGGTGGCAGACCTAACCTCATTAATGAGAATCATCTCTAGATTTAAAGCTTGGCCTGTATTCTACTTTTTTCACATATGAGCCAGAGCAAAAGAGCTGTTCCTTTACTTAAATGACTCAGAAATTGGGGTAGGGAGAACAATGCTTGAAAATATCTTTGTAACTGCTGCCACTGTACTTGAATAATCCCTTGAGCTTCCTGATCCGTGAGGAAGGGCTCGCTGAAACTTTTTTTCCTTCTGAGAAGAGGGAAAAGATGTAGATGTAACAAAATTGGTTACCTAAGAAAAATGCAAGGAATCGAACTAACCAGAGGTTTCTGCCACCACCGCATAAACACATGGCAGCCCTAAACAGCTTTACAGCCACGTGGCTTCCTTCCCTTCCAGACCCTCTGGCAGCCACCCTCTTAATTCCTACCAACTGAATTCCTACCACCCGAGTTCTTTGTTCTGTTGCCCATATTGAAATTTCCTCAAACTAAAAATGAAAGCTTTATTCTAATTCTGGAATCTACTCAAGGCCTTCTTACTAAATTTAACTTGCAGTCTATGGACATGTGGTTGATCTCGCTTTATCCCAAATGATCTTGACCTTCAGATCATAGTCAATGTATAAATTAAATTTAACCTAAATCATACAATAACTATAGCAAGGGTTACACACACACAGCAAGAATGCAGGACGGGCAAGGTGGCTCATGCCTGTAATCCCAGCACTTTGGGAGGCCAAGGTGGGCGGATCACCTGAGATCAAGAGTTCAAGACCAGCATGGCCAACATGGCGAAACTCCATCTCTACTAGAAATATAAAAATTAGCCAGGTGTGGTGGCATGTGCCTGTAGTCCCAGCTGCTCAAGAGGCTGAGACACGAGAATCTGCCTGGGAACCTGGGAACCTAGAACTTGGAAGGCTGAGATTGCAGTGAGCCAAGACTGCACCACTGCACTCCAGCCTGGGCAACAGAGTGAGACTCTGTCTAGAAAAAAATATATATATACATATATATATTTACACATATATACAAATATATACAAAAAATTTACATATATACAAAAATATATACACATATCTAGATTATATATATGCATATATACACACATATATAGATTATATATGCATATATATACACATATATAGATTATATATATGCATATATATACACATATAGATTATATACATCTCTCTCTCTCTTACAGGAGGGGTCAATGAATGTTTGGGGAGAAGGGCAGTGAAGATTTCTGTTCTACACGCCTTTCTCATCTCAGGTCTATGTTACAGCAGGTACTGACAGTATAGTAGCTTTCTCCACAATGTCAAGGTCAGAGCAGATCTATACCTTACATAGAAGACAGAAAATTGACTATACCAACATCAGGTCCTCTAGCATAGGTGGGACATTACCTTTTTAGCCTGCAGGGCTTAGTACTTCTTTCAGCTGATTGGCTTTAGGCCTCTTCCTCATTTTGGAGAGGGCAAATCTCAGGTGCACATGGAAAATCTTAACTAAGTAAAACCCTCCAGCCCAGAGTGCTTCTCTGCATTGGGCAATTCACTTTCACTGCCATAGCTGCTTTATACACTTTAAATGCTTATAAATACACTAACACAGAGCCTATGGGAAACAATACAAGAGGATTGAATAGTAAGTGTTTGGTTTTTTCTATGTAGTTTGTTAACAGAATCAGTCAAAAAATATATTTATGGAATGCCCACAGGCTACATAGCATGGTACTTCACCCTTCATTGAAAATCCATTAAAACAATTACTGGATCATGCTTGGAAACTTTTTCCACAAAGGAATTTTCTTTAGTTGCTGGGTTGACAGGAACTAATTTAAGATGCAAAACTAACAACACCATTTGAACTAGCAAGCCCTTATGTAAACTACTACAAATGATATGTTTGAATTTATTTGCACCTGTGCCTGTATAGATGGACTTAAAAACCAAAGACATCATGGTATTACTATGCATATAAGGGAAGAAGAGTTTTAAAAGTTAGTGAATCATCTTCTACTAATGCTTGGTAAATGTTTACCAAGAAGGTTGTGCCCTGGTTATAGGCCGGCAATGACCACCAATAAATAAAACTGTTTTCACCTCTATGACAGTTACGGAATGTCATTACTTCTTGCCTTTCATACCAGGAAAACTAGGCTGAAAAAAAAATCACTTCTTTTAATCAAGGCAAAACAGACTCATCCAACTGAAAACCAACCTTTGGTGTTTGAAATTAGTTTATAAACATAGGGAGATTTCATTTTTTTATTGTTTTCTCCTACCTCTAACTTTTAATACTTTAACAACCTTTATTAGAATACATATATGTATATATAATTGGTTCTGTCTTCGCTAAATCATTGGTTTAACAAAGAATTGTTATTACTTACTTAAAGCACTGGTATAGAAAATGTACCCCATTTCTTGCAAATCTTGCATGTTATGGGGTCTTGTTAAGTGTTTCCAAGTTTAGTGGAATTACCACCATTTCTACCCCGGTCCATATTTTTAGTTCCAGATCTTTCTGCAACCACTGTCCCAATCCCAAACCCTCTACTGTACTCCCTGTCTTCTTAGTGCAGGAGGAGAAAGAAAGAGCAGGGTTTGGCAGAGGGTCTTATTCTGCCTTAAAAGAAGGATATACTTTCCGTCAAACGATAGAACTCTGACTGACTTAAGAAAAATACAGTAGTATAAGTTTAGACCCAAGGTCAGATAGTCCTGGGGCCAAAGCTCAGATTCATCACTTAGCAATTATGTGATTTGCTGCAAGTCACTTAACTTCTCTGAGCCAAGGCTGCCCTTCTCACTTGTAAAGTGAAGCTTAAATAATACATGTGAAAGGCTGGGTGCGGCAGCTGCACCTTAGTCCTTGCACTTTGGGAGGCTAAGGCCTGTGGAGCCCTTGAGCTCAGGAGTTCAAGACCAGCCTAAGCAACATAGCAATACGCTGTCTCTACAAAAAATACAAAAATATGCTGGCTGTGATGGCATGTGCCTGTATTCCTAGCTACTTGGGAGGCTGAGGTCGGGAGTTCAAGACTAGCCTGAGCAACATAGTGAAAACCCGTCTCTACAAAAAATACAAATATGCTGGTCATGGTAGTACATGCCTGTAATCCCAGCTATTCAGGAGGCTGAGGTGGGAGGATTGCTTGAGCCCTGGAGATTGAGACTGCAGTGAGCCGTGATAGTGCCACTGCACTCTAGCCTGGGAGATAGAGTGAGACCCTGTCTCAAAAAAAAAAAAAAAAAAAGCACATGAAATGTTTAATGTCTGCCCTGCTACAAAGCATCAGAGAATAGAAGTTATTAGTATCTACCAGACCCAAACCTCTGTGAGAAGAGAAGCCTGCTTCACTTCTGTTGCTTTGGGCGAAACTTCACCTGTGATGAAGAGAGTACGTGTGTGTGATACTGTGAAATATATATTTGGTCTTCTCCTGTTTCCTGACTTATAGCTCCCCAAATGCTTGGAATCTCTAGAGCAACAGGAGTCTTTTATATGCTAATAAGATAACTGGTGGCCCAGCTGTGATTAGAGGGCTGGGACTTTCAGCCCCACCCTCCAACCTCTAGGGAAGGGAAAGGATCTGAAGTTTGGGTTGGTCACTAGTGGTCAATGATGTAATTATTCATGCCTACATAATGAAGCTTCCATGAAATCCCAAAAGGACAGAGTTTGGGGAGCTTCCAGATAGCTGAACACATGGAGGTGACTGAAGGCTGGTGCCCTGGAGAGGGCATGGGAGCTCCGCGCCCCTTCCCTGTGCATCTCTTCCAGCTAACTCTTCATCTGTGTCCTTTGTAACATCCTTTTAATAAATGGGTAAGTGTAAGTAAAGTGTCTCCCTGAGGTCTGTGAGTCACTCTAGCAAATTAATCAAACACAAGGTGAGGGCCCTGAAAACCTCAATTTATAGCTGCTTGGTCAGAAGCACAGGTTACAACCTGTGCTTATGACTGGCATTTGAAGTGGGGCAGTCTTGTGAGACTGAGCCCGCAACCTGTGGGATCTGACTGAGCCTGTCTCCAGGTGGAAGGTGTTAGAATTGAATTGGAGGACGCACAGCTGGTATCTGCTGGAGTTAGAATTGAACTGGAGGACGTACAGCTGGTATCTTCAGTTTTTTGTTTTTTCTTGCCTCTTTAGTATGCATGTGCAAATACAACAGAAAACTCATTGATAGCTAAGCACAGTGGCTAGCACCCATAATCTCAACACTTTGGGAGACTGAAGCAGGAGGATTGTTTGAGGCTAGGAGCTTGAGATCAACCTGAGCAACACAGAAGGAAAGACCCAGTCTCTTTAATTTTTTTTTTTTTTTTTTAAATCATCCAGGTATGGCAGCGCATGACTGTAGTACCAGCTACTCAGGAGGCTGAGGCAGGAGGATCACTTGAGCCCAGAAATTCCAGGCCGCAATGAGCCATGATCGCACCATTGCACTTCAGCCTGGTGACAGAGCAAGACCCCATCAAAAGAAAGAAAGAGGGTGAGAAAGAGAGAAGGGGGAGTGGAAAGGAAGGGAAGAAAGGAAGGAAGGAAAGGAAGAAAGGAAGGGAGGCAGAAAAGAAGGAAGGAAATGAAAGGAAGAAAGAGAAAGGAAGGAAGGAAGGAAGGGGAGAAATCTCATTGAACCACGAAGGAAGGAAGGAAAGAAGGAAGGAAGGAAGGAAGGAAGGAAGGAAGGAAGGAAGGAAGGAAGGAAAGAAAGAAAGAAGGAAGGAAGCAAGGGGAGAAATCTCATTGAACCACCAAAACCAGGATACTGCATCATAGGACTTACTTTTCTGGGAAAAAGCTGTGTTTTGAGCAGGATAAAAGATGACCAAGATCCTTTGCCTTTCTCTAATTGTTGGTCAATTGAGTTGGATCCTTTCACAGACGGACACTGAGACAAGCATTTGAGTGCAAGGAGTTTCTCTGAGGAAGATCACCCATAGGAAAATAAAGGTGTGAGAAGGGAAAGAAGCCAATAGAGGGTAAACTGTGGATATCTGGGGCTTAATTCCTTCAGGGAACTCTGGGAGAGATGGTTTAGGATGCACCTCAGAGTTTTCCTACCTGAGGGGCAAGGAAGTTGGGATATTTATCTACCAACTCTCTATCCATCATTTGTTAAGATCTGCTTCTAGGAGCATTAACTGTTGCAGGCATGGCCTTGCCACAAAACCCTAGAGGCCAGTACTGCAGCTTTCCTAACAGAGCTTGCAAGAGACTCTGTGTGGCCTACATGCCTGCAACAAGTACCTCTAGCACCATGGAATTGCCAGGCACATGGCCCCAGCAGAAAGGCCACTTAAACTGCAGCTAGAACCTGCTGCGGAGTGTAGTCTTGCTCTGGGCCTCCCTCAAAATCTGTAGCCTTCAGAGTTACCCAATACATGGGTGGGAGCAGTATTCAAAGAGGTGTGTTGCTATCTCCAAAATCCAAAATTCCAGCAGTACCATACCTCTCAGTGGTAGAAAAGCAAGGTACAAGAACTTGTCCTCACCCGGGGATGTCTTGGCATACCCCAGACAACTGGACCCCTAAAAACTTCACTGATATGGTAGGCCCTGAGTCATTTTAGGGTTTATTTTCTCACCTCTGGTGATACAATTGACATAATGCCATCAAAATGGGAAACTGCATGGAGTTCTGGGGTAAATATCAAGAGAAGCAAGGTGTTTCAGGCATTATTTTGAGGCTGCTCTTGGAAAAGGCCTTTAAGATTCTCAGAAGCCGTGACTGCAAGGTTCCTTCAGACATTGCCTTAAATCATTCAGAGGTTTTCACAGGGGTTCTTACAACCATTCCCTTGATGTGATTTTTGGTTTTAACTTTCAGGAAGTCGAGGTTTTGCTCTCTTGCCCAGGTTGGAATGCAGTGACTCATCATGGCTCACTGTAGCCTCAAACACCTGGGCTCATGCAATCCTCCTGCCTCAGTCTCCCGAGTAGTTGGGACTACAGGCACACACCACCACTGATTTTTTTTTTTTTTGGAAATGGGGTCTCCCTATGTTGCCCAGTCTTGTCTCAAACTCGTGGCCTCAGGCAACCTTCCTGCCTCAGCCTCCCAAAGCACTGCCATTACAGGCGTAAGCCGCCATGGCTGGCCAACTTGGACTAATTTTTTACCAGCTGGGAAAACAGAGGTTAAGAGACAGTTATGTTTTCCAAACTAGCAAATCTCTGGGCTTCTGTAAATCCTTTAAACTTTGCTTGTAAGCTGAATGGTTCCTTCCTTTGCTCATCTCTCTTTTCCTGTGTGTTATCATACACAGGAGAAGCCAAGTGGCACTTTCAACATTCTGCCTGGAGATCTCCTTAATCATGTTTTTAAAACGTTATTAGGTACTTTTTTTTATCTTTCAAGTTTCCCCAGAAAACATTTTGCCAGTTATTCTAATGACGGCATAACACAAGTTGCCCTTTCTTCAGCCTGCAGTAACTATTTTCTCACTGCCTTTCCAGCTCCAGCAGCTGTTGGTTCGCCATTTCTCCAGCCTCTGCTCACAGCTTACTTGGTGCTTTTCCAGCCTCTAACCACCAACTGGTCCAAGGGCAGAATTCCAAGAGAAGGAGAGTGGAAGCTACAAGCCTCTTGAGGTTAGGCTCTGGAACAACATCAACTTCTGCCACACTTTATTGGTCAAAGCAAGACACAGGGCCTCTCCAGATTCCAGGAGTGGGGAAATTGACCCAACTCTTTATGAAAAGAGTTGTAAAATAATGGAACAATGTTTTTCAATTTGCATTAGACATCTTTTCACTAAAATATGGATAGATCTATAGAATAAATTCCTAAAAGTGAACTTGCTGATTCAAATACAAATATGTATTTGTAATTTTGTGATGTATTGCCAAGTCACCCTTCACAGAGGTTCTACCAATTTTGAATTTTACTACCAATATATGGGCGTGCCAGATGACGTTTCCCCAGATCTCACAACATGGTGTGTTATCCAGAATACAGAGCTTTCCCTCTGCCCATATGACAGGGAGGAACGGCATCTCCCTGTAATTTTAACTTGTCTTTCTCATATTATGAGTGAGATTGGGCATCTTTTGTTTAATTAAGAGCCAATTACATATTTTTTCTCAAAACTGGCTACTCATAAGTTTGCCATTTTCTATTTATTTTATTGGCTTGTTATCTTTCCATGCACTCAAGAACTAGCATATGTTAGGAGAGGGATATCTCTGGATACCAATTCTGGGACAGGCTCTCAAGACTCTGGACTAAAAGTTTCCTAAGATAACCAATTTTAGTCTCGCTGAGGTCAACAAATTCTCTCTTCCCCTGGGAAAGACCAACAGTATGAGGAGAATATAGTAGCTTAATTAAATAAAATATGGACAATTTCACTCATTGTATGCAAAGTTTACTTACTTCAGACCAGCTCACTACAAAATAGGAGGTTCCCATGATCACCCTCAGGTTCAATAATTTTCTAGAATGACTCACAGAACTTGGGGCTGACAATTTTAGTTTTATTATAATGACAGGATACAAATTAGAACAAGCCGAAGAAAGAGACACATATGGCAGAATCCAGAGCTAAGAGTGTCCTCAGGAATGTGTGGCAACCCAAAAAGCTCATTCTAGTTTTGATGTCCAGACTCTCTATTGAGGCTTCAGCAGATAATAACTCAATTATTACATGGGTATAATTGAGGGTGGCTGGAATTGGCTGAACACAATTTCCCACCACCTTCCCTCCCTGGAGGTCAGGCTGATTTCACTCCTGTAACTCAGGAAATTTCAAGGGATTCAAGGGAAATTTCCAGAAGCGGAAACAAAGGTCAGACCTTTCTTTGCATAGTGGTAATTCTTCACTACACAAATACCAGTAGTTTTTCTTTGTTTTGGTTTTTAAATCTTAATTTAAAATGTATTTTTCTACAAAAATTAGCCCAGTGTGGTGGTGCACCCATATCCCAGCTATAATCCTTCAGAGACTGAGGCACAAGAATCGCTTGAACCTGGGAGGCAGAGGTTGCAGTGAGCCAAGATCATGCCACTGCACTCCAGCCTGGGTGACAGAGTGACACTCTGTCTCAAAAAAATAAAAATAAAAATAAAATGTAGTTTTCTTACATAGTAGCATAAAAAACAGCCGACACTTGCCTTTCACAACTTGTGTGGCCAATCCCATGTACTTTTGATATGTTTTGGTCCATTTCTGAGTTGTATCTTTTTCCTTAAAGGACTGGGGTATATACACCTCCCATGGAAGGTCCCCTTCATTTTCCCTGTGCTAATGTGATGGTATACAAAGTCTTGGAAGGGACAGAGTGTCTTTCATATCCTCTCCACCTTCCTTTTCTGCAATTTCCAATAACCCAAGCGCCTTCCTCGTGCCCTGTGCACTTTGTTCACTGTCGCCAGTTCTTCTGCTGCTGCTTTTCACTCTTAGCCCTTGCTGGGGAGAGCACCGTTCAAACTTTACCAGGTTACCATTTTCGCCCTACTCTCAACTAGTTATCTGCATGAAAAAACAATATAGCAAACTCTTTTTTTTTTTTTTTTTTTTTTTTGAGACGGAGTCTTGCTCTATTGCCCAGGCTGGAGTGCAGTGACATAATCTCAACTCACTGCAGCCTCCACCTCCCACGTTCAAGCGATTCTCCTGCCCTAGCCTCCCTAGTAGCTGGGATTACAGGCCCACTACCATGCCTGGCTAATTTTTGTATTTTTAGGAGAGATGGGGTTTCACCATGTTGGCCAGGCTGGTCTCAAACTCCTGACCTCAGGTGATCCACCCACCTCAGCCTCCCAAACTGCTGGGATTACAGATGTGAGCCACCATGCCCGGCCCAATATAGTAAACTCTTAATGTTAGACTATTGAAGTCTGATAAAGATTTAGTGTGTTCTCCCTTTCAGGTATATTTGATTTTGAAAAAGAAATTTTTGTAAAGCACATGGGGATGATTCTCTAATTGCAGAATTTCAGGCCAGAGGGGAAGATATATTTGACAGAGGTCCTGATGAGGGAGTGAACTATGTGGGTATTTGGGGAAAGGTGTTCCAGACAGAGAGAATAGCAAGTGCCAGGGTTCTGAGGCAAACGTGTGCTTTATATACTCTAGAATCAACAAGCAGGCCAGGGTGGCTAGAGCAAGGGAGGCAGCAATAGATGAGGTCAGAGAGGCAGCTGGATTATTCTGATTGTTTGGGTGAAAGTAGACTGCAAATGTAGACGATGTAGACTGAAGATGTAGAAGAAAGTAGACTGAAGCTGTTTTGCACAGAAAGATCAGTTAGTTGGCTCTCAGAATAATCTAATCAAGAGAAAATGGTGGCCAGAGGTGGTGGCTCATGCCTGTAATCCCAGCACTTTGGGAGGCGGAGGTGGGTGGATCACTTGAGGTCAGGAGTTCGAAACCAGCCTGGCCAACATGGTGAAACCCCATCTCTACTAAAAATACAAAAATTAGCTGGGTGTGATGGTGCGTGCCTGTAATCCCAGCTACTCCGAGGCTAAGGCACAAGAATCACTTGAACCTGGGAGGCAGAGGTTGCCAAGACCGGGCCACTGCACTCCAGGCTGGGTGACAAAAAAAAAAAAAGGGATTGGGGGCAATAATGGTAGTGGTGACTTGAAACAGCAGTGGATGCTGTGAGAAATCCAGTTTAGAATAAATTTTGAAGGTAGAGCCACCAGAATTTGCTGATGTATTGGACATAGAGTGAGATAGAGTCAATGACAACTCCATGGTTTTTAGTCTGAGCAGCTGGAATGATGAGGAAGACGGGAAGGAGCAGATTTGGAGGGGAAGACCAGGACCTGTTTTGTGCACATAGTTTAAGAATCCTATTAGGCAATGTGGAGCTGTCCGGGAGGTGGCACGTTATATGTGTGCAGTTTGGAAGAGAGGCTTGGCCTGGAGATATAAATTTGGAAGCAATTAGCATGTGGATGAGTACTGAGAACTGGGAGACTTGTGCCCTCGATGTGGCACCATTCCCTGGGGTGATCAGCCCGCTACTTAGTGGCAGGTTGATTACATTGGACCTCTTCTGTCATGGAAAGTGCATAGGTTTGTCCTCACTGAAACAGACACTCCAGATGTGGGTTTGCCTATCCCGCACACAATGCTTCTGCCAAGACCACCATCTGTGGACTCACGAAATGCCTATCCACTGTTATGGTATTCCACATAGCATTGCCTCTGACCAAGGTACTCACTTTACAACTAGAGAAGTGTGGCAGTGGGCTCATGCTCATGGAATTCACTGATCTTACTATGTTCCCCATCATCCCAAAGCAGCTGGATTGACAGAATGATGGAATGGTCGTGTGACAAGGATCCCGTTTTTACCTGAACTAAGGAGAAAGTCCTACAATAACATTGCCTTTCCAGAAATGATTCTTCTTCTCTTTTAACCAAAACTTCTTGAAAGCAAAGAGTGACTGCCGTGTCCTCACATGGCAAAGGTGAAAGGGCAAAAGAATCTAGCTAGTTCCCTCCAGCCTTTTTATAAGGGTACTAATCCCACTGCTCTCGTGACTTAATGACCTCCTAAAGGCTCCAGTGTTGCAGGTTGAGACTGGCTGGGGCTGGTGTCGCAGGTGATAAAAGAATTTACCAAGACAGTTGTGGGTAAAGGAAGGCAGATTTTGGGCCAGGCATGGTGGCTTACGCCTGTAATCCCAGCACTTTGGGAGGCCGAGGTGCGCGGATCATGAGGTCAGGAGTTCAAGACCAGCCTGGCCAACATAGTGAAACCCTGTCTCTACTAAAAATACAAAAATTAGCCGGGCATGGTGGTGCATGCCTGTAATCCCAGCTGCTTGGGAGGCTGAGAGGTAGGAGAATCTCTTGAAACCAGAAGGCAGAGGTTGCAGTGAGCCGAGATTGTGCCACTGCACTCCAGCCTGGGCGACAGAGCAAGACTCTGCCTCAAAAAAAATAAAAAAGAAGGCAGATATTTTAGAGAAAGTATGAAGATACATTACAAGAGTGCAGCAGGCAGCACAGCAGAGAAGGTAGCAGACATATTTAGGAACAGACCAATATACTGTTTGCAGCATTTGAAGGTGAAACAGCTGAATTCTAGAAGACACAAACTTGACAAGTAAGTTGAGATGCAAATGCTGAAAAGGAGAAGGGCTCCTCATAATGAGGAGGCACTGAAAAATGACATCCGAGGTTGAGATGTCGGGGAAGGTGAGGGAGAAGGAGCAGATGGAGTAAGTGTAATAGAATATAAAAGTGCTTTGTCAGGGGAAGAACGTGTGGCCTCAATCAGTCCACCGGGTTGGAGAGAATGGAAGAGAGTAGAGGAAGGCTGGTTTACAATGTCAGAAGAGTCAGTGGGGCCAGAGAATTTGGCCAAGCACATCTGACAGGTTTGGCAGAGATTGGGATCCGAGAAACAGTCAGAAAAGCTTGAACATGAAGAACTTCAGACCATTTAGAGAAATCATGTCAGAAGAGGTCAAGCTGTAAAACAGTATTGGAGACAAGGGTTCCACCCAGAGGCCAGGCCTCCTGGTCTGGAAATTTATAAAGTGGCCATTTTGTATTACAAGAGAAAATTAGATGTTTCTTTTTGAGAGTCTGAGGGTCAAATTTATCCCAATGCTTTAAAATGCAGCCCAGTCTGAGGGAATGGAAGGGCTTTGTCCCATAGTGGGTTCAGGAAAGAGTCTCTGCTGGGGACACGAACCACAGTTTTCTTGGGGGCATCCCACTGAGGGAAAAGGGCTCCCCTCACATTTGCTGAAGGACTCTGAGATGCACTTTCCAAAGCGGAGGCCCACCTACTGGAAAGGATCTCCTGGCATTAGGGCTTTATGTTAGATGAACACTGGGTGAGCAACCCCAGGTCAGTGCGGGTACAAACTACACTGAGTGCTCGATCCAGGTGCCAAGGGAAAAGACTGAAAGAAAACTCACCATCCCAGTGCTGTTTGGGATCAGCTGGCCTAACACATCTGGAGCTGGCTGGTGGCTGTCTTCATGGAAGAATTTAGGGTGAGAAAGAGGGGGTTTGAGTTCCCCAAAACATGTGTGGATTCATCCTGGTCAAGCCACCACCACCAATCATGCCCCGCATAGGGATAGGGAACTTTTGACCAGAAAGGATAGGAGAGAGCCTTCCTCCCTTTCAGGCAAGGTGCCAAACCTGTTCACCCCCTGGGCTTCAGGCTACACCAGGGAGTCGCCCTGGCCAGTTGCCATCACTTGCTGGAGGGATACTAGAGATTGTCAGCTAGAAGACTGAAAAGAAAACTCTAAACTCTCATCCAACCGAGCAGCGGTCAGATGTCTTTCCACCAGGACCTTCTGCTCTGCCAGGGAGTGGCCCCAGCTAGGCCCAGACCCTCTTTGCCAAGAGGTTAGGGTTGAAGGGGGAAAGGGGAGAGTTCCCTATATGGGCCACCAAAATATCGTGGGTTGTGACTGGCTGGGGCTGGAATCCAAGGTGATAAAATAATTTACCAAGACAGTTGTGAGTAAAAGAAGGCAGATTTATTAGAGAAAGCATGAAGATGCATTGCAAGAGTGCAACGGGCAGCACAGCAGAGAAGGGGCTCTCTGCCAAGAGGCAGAGTCTGGAGGGAAGTTTAGAAGGGGCTCTCTGCCAAGAGGCAGAGTCTGGAGGGAAGTTTTAAAGGGGCATGCTGGAGGGGACTACATGTGGATAAGGTGCGCAGATAAGCTCATGCTGCTAGGGCTATATGTGGAGCAAGATATTTGGGAACAGGATGCAGTGGGTTGTTTGTGGTTAGCCATTTCTCAGAGCAATCATTCTCCCCAACCTGGGGACCCTTCCTCGTTGTTGCTTACTTATCAGGACTCCACATCCACCTCTTTTTGTTTGTTTGTTTGTTCTTTCATTTGTTTGTTTGTTTGTTAGAGATGGAGTCTCGCTCTGTTGCCCAGACTGGAGTGCAGTGGTGCTGTCTCGGCTCACTGCAACCTCCACCTCCCAGGTTCGAGCAATTCTCCTGCCTTAGCCTCCAGAGCAGCTGGGACTACAGGTGTATGCTGCCACACTTGACTAATTTTTTGTATTTTATTTTATTTTATTTATTTATTTTTTGAGATAGAGTCTCACTCTGTCACCAGGCTGGAGTGCAGTGGTGTGATCTCGGCTCACTGCAACCTCTGCCTCCTGGGTTGAAGTGATTCTCCTGCCTTAGCCTCCTGAGTAGATGGGACTACAGGTGCACGCCATAATGCCTAGCTAATTTTTGTATTTTTAGTAGAGATGGGGTTTCACCATGTTGGCCATGATGGTCTCGTTCTCTTGACCTTGTGATCTGCCCTCCCTGGCCTCCCAAAGTGCTGGGATTACAGGCGTGAGCCACCGTGCCCAGCCAATTTTTTGTGTTTTAGTAGAGACGGGATTTCACCATGTTGCCCAGGCTGGTCTCGAACTCCTGAGCTCAGGCAATCCTCCCACCTTGGCCTCCCAAAGTGCTAGGATTACAGGCGTGAGTCACCGCACCCAGCCTTTTTTTTCTTTTTTCTTCTTTTTTTTCAGACAGAGTTTCGCTCTTGTTGCCCAGGCTGGAGTACAGTAGCACAATCTCAACTCACTGCAACCTACACCTCCTGGGTTCAAGCTATTCTCCTGCCTCAGCCTCCCAGGTAGCTGGGGTTACAGGAGCCCACCACCACGCCTAGCTAATTTTTTTTGTATTACTAGTGGAGACGAGGTTTCACTATGTTGGCCAGCCTGGTCTGGTACTCTTGACCTCAGGTGATTCACCTGCTTTGGCCTTCCAAAGTGCTTTGATTACAGGCATGAGCCACCATACCCGGCCATCCACCTCTTGATATAATCACACTGGATCTTAGGTTCTAGCATATGAATTTTAGGAAAACACACATATTCAAACCATAGCAGATGTCAGTACTCCCCATCTACAAACTGATCTACAGATTTAATGCAATCCCATCAAAATCCTAGCTGGCTTTTTTTTTTTTTTTTTTTTTGGACAAACTAATAAGCTGACGCTAAAATTTCTATGGAAATGCAAGGCACCCAGAATAGCCAAAAGTCTTGAAAAAGAGCAAAGTTGGATAACTCATTCTTCATAATTTGAAAACTTACTACAAAGCTATAGTAATGAAGATAGTGTAGTATTGGCATAGGGATAGATGTACATTGATGGACCAGATGAGAGTCTAGAAGTAAATCCTCACAGTTACAATCAATTGATATTTGACAAGGGTGTCAATTCAATTGAGTAAGAATGGTCTTTTTCATGAACAGTGATGGATCAACTGGATATCCAAATGCACAAAACAGAAAGTTGGATATCTCCCTCATACCATACACAAATATTAACCCAAAATGAATTATAAACCTAAATGTAAGAGCTAAAATTCTAAAAGTCTTCAAAGAAAATATAGGAGTAAGTCTTTGTGACTTTGGGTTAGTCATAGACTTCCAAGATTTGACAGCAAAAGCACAAATGACAAATTAAATAATTAGGTGACTTGAACTTCATCAAAATTTAAAACTTGTTATGCTTCAAGTGATATTATCAAGAAAATGAAAGACAGCCAGGCATGGTGGCTCACACTTGTAATTCCAGCAACTCAGGGAGGATGGGGTGGGAGAATCTCTTGAGGTCAGGAGTTTGAGACCAGCCTGGACAACTTAATGATACGCGTTTCTACAAAAAAAATTTAAAAATTAGCCAGGTGTGGTGACATGTTCCTGTAGTCTTGGCTACTCAGGAGAATGAGGTGGGAGGATAGCTTGAGCCTAGAAGTTTATTGGTTGCAGTGAGCTATGATCATGCCACTGAACTCCAGCATGGGCAACAGAGAGAGACCCTGTCTCAGAAATTTTTCTCCTACATGAATATTCATAGCAATATTATTCATAATAGCCAAAAAGAAGAAACAACCCAAATGACCATCAACTGATGAACAGATAAAATGTGTTTATCCATACAATGGAGTATTCATTGGCAATACAAAAGGATGAATTGCTAATTTATGCTACAATATGAATGATCCTTGAAAACATTATGCTAAATAAAAGAAGCCAGTCACAATAACCAACATATTGTATGATTCCATTCATATCAAATGTTCAGGATTGGCAAATCTATAGGGAGAGCAAATGTATTAGTTGTTGCTTAAGTCCGGGGTGGTTTGCAGGAAATGGGGAGTGGTATGGCATTTTTTTTGCATGATGATGAAAATGTTCTAAAGTTGATTGTGATGATGGTTGTATAACTCTGTGAAGGCATTAAAAATCATCAAAATGTACACTTTAAATTGGCAAATTATATGGTATGTGAACTATATCTCAATAAAGTAACTGTATCTTTTTTTTTTCTTTAGATGGAGTCTTGCTGTATCGCCCAGGCTGGAGTGCAGCAGCATGATCTCAGCTCACTGCAACCTCTGCTTCCCGGGTTCAAGCAGTTCTCCTGCCTCAGCCTCCCAGGTAGCTAGGATTACAGGTGAGCACCACCACACCTGGCTCATTTTTGTATTTTTAGTAGAGATGAGGTTTTGCCATGTTGGTCAGGCTGGTCTCCAACTCCTGACCTCAAGTGATCCTCCAGCCTCGGCCTCCCAAAGTCCTGGGATTACAGATGTGAGCCACCGCACCCAGCCATGCTATATCTTTTTTCAAAGGGAGAGAAATTGGACAGTAACTGGAGGAAGAGGGTAGGTTTTGAGATTTTTTTAATGAGACAAAAACAATGAAAGCATGATATACTGAAAAGAATGATCCAATACAAGGGGAAAACATTGCTGCTGAAGGAGTTAGAAGAGAAAATTTCTGGAACAGTGTCCTTGTAGGTAGAGGTGATAGCATTTAGTGCTTAAGCAGAGGAATTGATCTTAGCTAAAAGTACAGACTACTAACTAGTACCAGCTAGAGGTACACCATGCAGGTAAGTAAATGTGTTGGGAGCTTCGATTCTAATCCTTTCCATTTCTTTTTCAGTGAAACAGAAAGAAAGACGATGAGCTAAGAATGAAGACTGGAGAAAGATTTTCGAAGTTTGAGGTGGCCAAAGGCATAACATAGTTCTATAGGAGAGTGAGAGAATGAATTAATACAAGAAACGAAATGGTTGCTGAGCCACATTAAGAGCTCACTTGAAATCTGTGGTCACATTTAATTGAAAGGAAGACCACTCAGCATAGTTTTGTGGTTTTTTTCTAGCCATAAGCAGTTACATGGTGCAGGCATGACATAGGCAGACAGTTGGATTTAAACAGGATTGTGGTTTTGCCAAAAGGATACTATGAAGAGAAGAAGGACCAGTGAGCTGAGAAGTAATAGCCCTCACTTACAAGAGCTGAGGAGGAAATGAGACAGCCAAGTCTGAGGAAGAGCCAGAAAGTGTAAAGAATGGTCAGATAAGAGATTGTGGACATAGGGATTTTTTTTTTTTTTCCCCACCATCAATCCTGAATACCAGAGGATTTTGGAATGAGTGAGTAACAGAATCAGAAAAGAGAATTTGCAGAGTCTCGAACATTTAGAATGTCCTCAGATTCCTGGGCTTCTCATGGTGAGTCTCTTCAGCAGGTAAAAGGGCATGATGAGATTAGTACTGGTGGTTCCAAGTCAGATAGGGTGACAAGGCTGTCATGTTGGATAGCAGTGGGTTTGGGGATGGGAGCCCTGCTATGCAGATAAGAGGAAATAGCATCAGTGATCTTTTCTTGTGTTTAGTAGTACTGGGCTCCATGCAAAATACCCTTCATGAATTACCTTATTTATGCCTCATTCTTTCCTATGAGGTAGGCATTATGTCCCCATTGGGCAACAAACGTGACACAGACTACCTTGAGTGTTATCGCGGCCCAGGGTGGGCTGCAGCCATGGGAGAGAGGAAACACTATTGCGTGGTTTCTTCCAACACTTCTTTTTTAAACAACTGATTTTCCTTTCTTAAAAATCACAAGACCGTCACTTCTTTCTATGTAAGAAAACAAAGATAAACAACAACACAAAAACCAGCATTCAGTCTAGCCAATACTAAAACCAGTTGTGTATTTATTTCAGCCCTTTTTCAAATTAACAAATGTAGGCCTATTTAAAAAAAAAACCTTTTAATAAGCTTTATTTCTTGGAGCAGTTTTGAGTTTATAGAAAAATTGAGCAGCAGTACCGAGAGTCCCCCCTCTGACACTCCCCAGCCGGCACCCCACACAGTTTCCCCTATTATTAACACATTGCTTTAGTGCATAGTACCTTTGTTACAATTGATGAACCAATATTGATAAATTAGTGTTAACTAAGGTCTATCATTTACATTAGGGTTCACTTTTTGGGTTGTATAGTTCTATGCTATGGGATTTAACAAATGTATGTTTCATATCCACCATTACAGTATCATACAAAAGAGGTTTACTGCCCTAAAAGTCCCCTGTGCTCCATCCATTAATTCCTCTCCTCCTCCCCCATGGTAACCACTGGTCTTTTTACTGTCCTTATAGTTTTACCTCTTCCAGAATGTCATCTAGCAGGAAACATAGTCTTTCAGGCTGGCTTCTCTCACTTAGGAATATGTATGTAAGTTTCTCTCATGTTTTCTCACGGCTTGTTAGCTCATTTCTTTTTATCAAATACTATTCCATTGTGTGAGTATACCACAGTTTGTTTATCCACTCTTCTATTAAGGGGCATCTTCCTTCCTTTCTGGTTTTGGTAACTATGAATAAAGTTGTTTTGAAAATTCATGTACAGGTTTTTGTGTGGACATAAGCACTATTGTGCTGGATCACATGGCAAGACCATGTTTAGCTTTGTGACTGTACATTTTGCATTTCTACTAGCCGTGAATGAGAGTTCCTGTTGCTCCACATCCTCACCAGCATTGGGTGTTGTCAGTGCAAAATGAGTAAAATGTAAAGCATTGGGTTTTGTCAGTGTTGGGTGTTGTCATATGCAAAATGAGTAAAATGTTTTGCATTTTACTCATTTTAATAGGTGTATAGTGGTAATTCATTGCTGTTTCAGTATACCAGTCCCTAAGGACATCTTTCCATGTTCATATTTTTCATCTGTTTATCATCTTTGTATAGATCTTTTGCTTATATTAAGAAATTGAATTGTTTGTAATGCTTATTGTTGAGTTTTAAGAGTTCGTTGTATATTTTACATGCAAGTCCTTTATCAGATTTGTATTTTGCATATATTTTCTCCCAGCCTGTGGCTTGTCTTTTCATTCTTTTAACAAGTCTATTATTATTATTATTATTATTATTTAGAAACATGGTCTCCCTATGTTGCCCAGGCTGGCCTCCTGAATAGCTGAGACTACAGACTACAACTGGCTTAAACAAACCTGTTATTTTGAACTAAGTTAGTTCATTTACTAAACCATTTTTTATGTCAGAATAATATTTCATGGAATGAATATAGCAGTGTTTATTAACCAGTCTCTTACTACTGGCTTTATAGGTCAATTCTAATTTTTGATATTATCAACAGCAACGTGATGAACAATCTTGTGACTAAAATCTTTGTGTGCAGTCTTGTTTTCTTAGCATACATTTCTAGAAGTGGGACAGTTGGATCAAAGGGTTTTTATGTTGTTGAAGCTTTTGATATTTATTAAAATTGTCCAACAGAAAATTTCTCCCAGTTTACATCTTATTAGTAGAGTAAGGGAGAGCAGCTATTTTCCCAATCTCTTGTCAAGTAGGTATGATAACATGCTCTATTTATTTATTGAGATGGAGTCTTGCTCTGTTGCCCAGGCTGGACTACAGTGGTAGCATCAAAGGCTCACTACAACCTCTGTCCCCTCAGGTTCAAGTGATTCTCATGTCTCACCCTCCCAAGTAGCTGGGATTACAGGTGCATGCCACCATGTCTGGCTAATTTTTTCGTATTTTTAGTAGAGATGGGGTTTCACCACGTTGGCCAGGCTGGTTTCGAACTCCTGACCTCAAGTGATCCACCCACCTCCGCCTCCCAAAGTGCTGGGATTACAGGCGTGAGTCACCGTGCCTGGCCATAACATGCTTTAGAAATGGAAATGACTTCTTTTGTTCTTCCAAATATAAAATAACATGCTTATTCTATCATTTAAAATTATTTGCAAACTGAAAGATTAAAACAGTATTTCATTATTTTAATTTGTATTTTTAAATTGCTAATGAAGCCAAACATTTTGTCAGAAAAAAATATGTTATCTTTAGTGTCACTTAAATGACATGAATTTGATGGATATGTAACAGATGATAACATTCTTTTTTTTTCTTTTTTTTTTTTTTTTTTGAGATGGAGTTTTGCTCTTGTTTACCAGGCTGGAGTACAGTGGTGCTACCTCAGCTCACTGCGACCTCCGCCTCCTGGGTTCAAGTGATTCTCCTGCCTCAGCCTCCCAAGTAGCTGGGATTACAGCGTGCACCACCATGCCTAGCTAATTTTTTATATTTTTAGTAGAGACAGGATTTCACCATGTTGTCCAGGCTGGTCTCGAACTCCTGACCTCAGGGGATCCACCCACCTCAGCCTCCCAAAGTGCTGGGATTACAGGCATGAGCCACCATGCTTGGCTGATAACATTCTTCAAATAGCATTTATTGAGCACTTACTCCAGCATGGTATTTTGCCAGGTATTACATAAACATGTACGGAATAATCAATCCCTAACTGCTAACAAGTCACAGTCCAAGAAAGTCAACGACCGGTTTACAAATGTTTATTGAGTGCCTACTATTGCCTGGAACTACTTTTTATAATAACTTTATTAAGGCATAATTAATATACAACAAAGTGTACATACATACTTAAAGTATACAATTTGATAACTTCTAACATAGGCATACAACTGTAAAACTATCACCACCCTCAAGATATCCACCACCCTCAAAAGTTTCCTTGTGCATCTTTGTAATGCTAGCTGATTCTGGCCCCTCTGGCCTCTCACCATTTCTAGGCAATCACTTTTTATTATCATATATTAATTTGCATTTTAGAGAATTGTATATAAATTGAATCATGAAGTACATACTCTCAGGGAGCAGGGTCTGACTTCTTTGACTTAGCATAATTATTTTGAGAGTAATCTGTATTACATGTATCAATAATTCATTCCCTCTTCTTTTTTAATCCGGCTTGTGTGTGTCAGTGGTTTATTTCTTTCAACTGCTAGGTAGTAAACATAACACAATTTGTTTATCCATTCTTTTGTTGCTGGACATTTGGGCTGTTTCCAGTTTTTGGCTATTACAAATAAAGCTGCAATGAATATGCATGTGTATCTTTGAATGAACATATGCTTTCATTTCCCTTGAGAAATGTCTAAAAATTGTCTGGCTGGGGCATAAGGCAGATGTATGTTTAACTTTTTTAAAAACTGCCAAACTGTGTTCCAAAGTGGTTGTGCATTTATCTACCAGCAGGGTGTGAGAATTCCAGTTGCTCCAAATCCTCATCAGTTAGTATGGGTTAGTCTTCTTAATATTAGACATTCTAATAGGTGTGTAGTGTATCTCATTTTGTTTTAATTTGCATTTTCCCAATGGTCAATAATATTCAATATCTTTTTGTGGGCTTACTTGCTATCTGTATATCTTCTTTTGTAAAATGCATGTTAAAATGATTTCTTAAATTGGATTGTTTTCTTATTATTGAGTTTTGAGATTCCTGTGCATATTTTGGGTACAAGCACTTTATCAGGTATGTAATTTACAGTTACTTTTTTTCCAAGTTTGTGGCTTGTCTTTTATTCTCTTAACACTGTTTTCAAGGAGAAAACATTCTTAATTTTAATGAAGTCCAATGTATCCATCCTTTTTCTTCTATGGATTGTGCTTTTGGTGTCAGACCTAATATTTTTGCTGGTCCGAGAACTGTGTCACAGAGCTGAGCAGCCATGACAGCCTATTTCAATGAACAAGACTGCAAGCTGTTGAACCCCAAGCGGGAGACCCTGACCCACATGATGCTGGAGCTCACAAGATCACTTTTCAATGGGACGGATTTTGAAGACTTGGGGATGGTAGTAGATAGGAATCACCACCTGCCTCCACCAGCTGCCAAGACAGTGTGGTTGGGAACCTCCCCAGGACAGTTATCAGGAGCTCTCAGGCTGAGAGACACACACAAGTGCCCCATGTGCTTGAGGAGGAGGCGACTGTCATTGGGATACCTTGCCATTAACTTTTCCATTCTAACTGCAATGTGCCCTGGCTAAGCAAGACAGATCTCTGTCCCTTATGCTGCCAGGAGCTGTCCGCTGATAACGACACTTGTGAGGCGTACAGAGGAGATAAGGCTCAAAACAGCAGCAGCAGCACTGTCTGGAGAACCTCTACAGAGCCATGTACATATGAGGAGTCTGGGGCTAAGCGCTGGCTCTCTACAAGGTCCTCCTCCTACACCTTGAACTCTCATTAAAGGTTTCTTTACCCACAAACACAAGAAAATATCTTTGCCTAATCCAAGACGACAAAGATTTTACCCCATTTTTTTCTGATACATTTTAGAGTTTTAGGTTTTTACATTTAGATCTAGGACCTACACTTATTTTGAGTCAATTATTGCATATGGTGCAAACCGTGGATCCGAGTTCACTTTATAAATATCCAATTGTTCCTGCACTATTTGTTGAAGAGATTATTTTTTCTGCACTGACTTGCCTTTGTACCATTGTTGAAAATAATTGATCATATATGTATGAGTCTATTTCTGAGACAAAACCCTTTTGAGGATTGTGTAGCACGGAGGCTCATTAATCCTCTCTAACACTTGTGCCTCAATATTCTCTGCCGTTTCATCCATTCTTCTAGTTATGGTGTTAGCTGAAAGAGGAACATGTACCACCTTTTGAACAGCAGCCTCTCCTAAAAGTTCATGACAAATGTCCTTAGCAGCAGGCAGGATCAACTCTTCACCAATACTAAAGGGCTTCTTAGCTTTAATAACGTGGTTAGCCACTAAGAACGATGCTCTCAGTACAGACACACTTAACGAAGTGGTGGCCTTCAATAATTACTTCTGTTCTCTGTGTTCATGTTTTTTCTTTAGAAAAACGCCAAAGACTTGTCTTGTAATGCAAGGTGCTTGGTCTCCAGGTGGTGAAGCAGTTTTGAAGTTTTCACGCTTCCTTGAATAGCGGGTGATCACATAACATACAAAGTGGGCTTAAAGAATGTGAATCACCTGTTGCAATTAACCCATAATTTAAGTAGAACTTTTGGCATTTCCTTTTTTTTTTTTTTTGAGACACAGTCTCGGTCTGTCACCCAGGCTGGAGTGCAGTGGCACAGTCTTGGCTCACTATGACCTCTGCCTCCTGGGTTTAAGAGATTCTACTGCCTCAGCCTCCTGATTAGCTAAGATTACAGGCATGCACCACCATGCCTGGCTAACTTTTTTTTTTTTGGAAACATGGGTTTCACCATGTTGGCTAGGCTGGTCTCAAACTCCTGGCCTCAAGTGATCCACCTGCCTTAGCCTCCCAAAGTGCTGGGATTACAGGTGTGAGCAACCACACCTAGCCTGGTATTTTCTTTTAAGTGCAGCTTTTTTTGCTGGCAGTCTTAGAGTCTTCTGCTCATCATTGGGTCTCTCTGACTTTTCAAAGAAGCTCTCCAGTGATGTTTGCTTTTACTCATTTTAGCTAGGGTTAGCTTGTGGCTTACCAAAACTGTGACTGAGACAAGTGTGCAGTGCAGGAAAGAGACACAGACAGAAGTGGTAAATAAAATAATGGGCAGGCCATGCACAGACTAAATTAAGTGTCGGATTCTGACTTAAAACTTGCCACCAGATAGAGCTGTGCAATTGAAATACATCGACTCACTTGCCTCTATAAAGTCTGCCACCAGATACAGCTTAATTGTCACTTGCCGGTCACTGATAGGGTTTTGATATGAGTCTGCAGGCAACCGTTTTATTTTGGTCTCTGTGCAATCAACCCTCTCTGCTGTTAATCTGTATTTGTGGTCACTCCCCAGCAACAAAATACCTACCTCCTAGCAATGCTGGGTCAGCTCCACCTCAGATCATCAGGCATTACATTCTCATAAAAAGCGCACAACCTAGATTCCTTGCACGTGCAGTTCACAGTAGGGTTCGTGCTGCTATGAGAATCTAATGCTGCTGCTGATCTGAGAGGAGGTGGAGATCAGGTGGTAATGCAAGTGATGGGGAGTAATGCAAGTGATGGGAGATATAAATACAGATGAAGGTTTGCTGGCTAGCCTGCCACTCACCGCCTGCTGTGTGGCCCAGTTCCTAACAGGCCGTGGACAGTACTGGTCAGTGCCCCTGGAGGTTGGGGACCCCTGCTCTGCCTAATGCCCCTTATCTATGGGGTCTTCCAATTTGGTGAGAACAGAAATTATTCCTGGTTTGTACGTGCTCCACGTATTCTTCTCTTCATACTTTCAGGTGATTCTTCCCCTGGCCTTGGGGGGCTTTGTCACATGCATGTACTGATACGTGCACAGCTGAAGGGCTGAGATCTTTTGCAGATCTCTGAGGTTTTCTCTGTGCATCTATTTTCTCTCTGATACTCTGCTCTACAAACTCCAGCTGCCTTGGTCACTCTGGAACTTCAATTTTGTCTCCTCAACTCAGGGACACCACAGAACCTCCCAGGATCCTCCGCCCTCTGCCATGGTGGGGAAACTCTTTCTAGCTAGTAATGTTGGGCAATTGCAGTACTCACGTTGTTTGTTTCCCAACTCAGTGTCTACTGTCCTTGATTGTCTGATGTCCTGTGTCTTGAAAACCGGGTTTCATAAACTTTGTCTGGGTTTCCAATTATTGAAGATAGAAGGGTATGTCTTTTCCCTGTTATTCCATCTTGGTTGGTGGGGAAAGCCTGCCTGGCATTCTTCTAAGTGCTGGATCTATTGTAAGTGAACAAAATGGACAAAGTCCTCGGCTTCAAACGGCTTACATTCTAGAAAGAAAATGCAGACAATAAATACATGAAAAAAATTAATATGCATAAATGAATGTTTTCTGAAAATAAGTGCTGTTGACAAAATGGTAACAGGCCTCTCTGGGGAGGTGACATTTGAGGAGATGAATTACAAGAAGGGAATTGTCACTGGAAGAGCTAAGATAAGAGTGTTCTAAGATAAGGAGATATGACAACTCCAAATGCTCCAAAACAGAAATAAGTCTGGCTCGCTTGATGGGGCAGATGAGGTCAGGGTGGGTGGAGCATAGTTGAGGTGGTAGATGAAGTTTGCACAGTAAGTTAAGCTCAGAGTAAAAAGGGCCTTACAGATTGTTGTTCCAAATATCCATTGCTACATACAAATACCCCAGAATTTAATGGGTTAGAACATACAACAATAATTCATTTTGCTCGTAAATCTGGGGGGTGCTTGGTGTCAGCTAGGCAGCTCTTAGGATCTCTGATATGGTAGTCTTCAGGTGGTGGCCGGGGCTGGGGTCATCTCAACACTTCTTCATTCACAAGTCTGGAGCCTGGAGTAGGTAGAAAAACAACTGGAGGCTGGAATATTTCTGGCTCATTGGCTATCTTCTTTGTTCTCTTTGTGGTCTCTCCACGTACATGTAGGATAGCCTAACTTCTTACATGGTGGATGAAATCTTTTCCAGCAAGTATCTCAAGAGAAACTGCCAGAAGCTGCAGGGTATTTTCAAATCTAGCCTTGAAAGTCACCGTGTCACCTGTATCACATTCGGTTTATCAAGGTAGTCACCAAGACCCATCCACATTCAAGGGGAGGAAGTATAGACTCCATTAATTTCTTCCTGGGAGAATGTCAAACAGTGTGCAGACATGTTTTAAAGCCACCACAGTCATGGCAAAGAGTTTGGATTGTATCATTCCAAGGGAAAGCCATTGGTGGATTTTTTTTTTTTTTTTTTGAAACAGGGTCTTGCTCTGTCACCTAAGCTGGAGTGTAGTGACTCAATCATGGCTCACTGCAGCTTCAACCTCCCAGGCCCAAGCAATCCTCCCACCTCAGCCTCCCGAGTAGCTGCAAGTACAGATGTGCACTACCATGCCCAGCTATTTTTTTTTTTAAAAAACTTTTTGTAGAGACAGGGTCTCACTAGGCTTGGATTTTTAAAAAGAGAATGACGTGCAATGATATACAATTTTAATCAACTGCTCCATCAGGATTACTAGATACAAAATAAGATAATCAATTAGTATTTTTATATACCAGCAAAAACAATTAGAAATTAGTCAGATGTATTGGTGCATGCCTGTAGACCCAGCTACTTGGGAGGTTGAGGCAGGAGGTTTGCTTGAGCTTCTGGAGGTTGAGGCTGAAGTGAGCCAAGTTCACACCACTGCACTCCAGCCTGGGTGACAGGGCAAGACCTTATCTCGAAAGGAAAAAAAAGAAAGAAAAGAAAATTTAAAAATGATACCACTTATAAAACATTTTAAAAAACTCAACTACCTAGGAATAAACTGAACAAAATGTGTAAGACCTTTATGAAGTAAATTATGTAACTTTATTGAGAGACTACAGACTAAATAAATGAAGGTTTATACCATTTCCAAGGACTCTAAGGGTGATTACTGTACAAATGTCAGTTCTCAAATTGGTCCATAGATTCAAGGCAATACCATTCAAAATAACCACAGTTTTTTCTGCAGAACTTGACAAACTAATTCTAAAATGTATATGAGAATGCAAAGGATTAAGAATAGCAAGCTACTCTTGGAGGAGGAGGAGGAAAAGCAAGAGGGTGAGAAGGAAGCACTTGCTGTACTTGACATAAGACTTATTATAAACTCACAGTAATTAAAGCAGTGTGATATTATCACAAGCAACACAAACAGAAAAATGGATAGACAAATAGACCAATGTAATAGAAGAAAGAGCCCAGAAACACACTCCTGCATATAGAGATACTTGTTTTATTTTTTTGTTTTTGGTTTTGGTTTTTTTCATTTGTTTGTTTGTTTTG
>NW_016815818.1:781242-786582 GCF_001698545.2 Rhinopithecus bieti | reverse complement strand
AGAAGGAAGCACTTGCTGTACTTGACATAAGACTTATTATAAACTCACAGTAATTAAAGCAGTGTGATATTATCACAAGCAACACAAACAGAAAATGGATAGACAAATAGACCAATGTAATAGAAGAAAGAGCCCAGAAACACACTCCTGCATATAGAGATACTTGTTTTATTTTTTTGTTTTTGGTTTTGGTTTTTTTCATTTGTTTGTTTGTTTTGAGATGGAGTTTCGCTCTTATTGCCCAGGCTGGAGTATAACGGTGCTATCCCAGCTCACTGCAACCTCTGCCTCCCAGGTTCAAGCAATTCTCCTGGCTCAGCCTCCTGAGTAACTGGGATTACAGGCATGTGCCACCACGCCCAGCTAAGTTTTTGTATTTTTAGTAGTGATGGGGTTTCTCCATGCTGGTCAGGCTGGTCTTGAACTCCCAATCTCAGGTGATCCACTTGCCTCGGCCTCCCAAAGTGCTGGGATTACAGGCGTGAGCCACTGTGCCTGGCCCAGCCACTTGGTTTATGTCAAAGATGACATTACAAAAAAGGGAAGGAAAGGATAGTCTTTCCAATAAATGGAGTTGGAATAATTTTGTATTCACATGGATGGAAGGAATGAAAGAAGTGAGGGAGGGAGGGAGGGAGGGAGGAACAGAGGGAAGGAGGGAAAGAGGGAGAGAGCTATAGAAATACTTGGACATATGACCTGGGAGATGTGTACAAGAATGTTCATAGCAGCATTATTCATAATATCCCAAATTTGAGACAACCCAAAAATTCAACAGTAGAATGGATAAATAAAATGTGGTATATCTGGCTGGACATAGTGGCTCACACCTATAATCCCAGTACTTTGGGAAGTGGAGGTGGGAGGATTGCTTGAGCCCAGGAGTTCAGCCTAGGCAACATAGTAAGATCCTGCCTTACAAAAATGTTAAAAATTAGCCAGGTGTGGTGGTGCACACCTGTAGTCCCAGCTACTTGGGAGGCTGAGCTGGGAAGATCACTTGAGGCCAGGGAGGTTGAGGCTGCAGTGAGTCGTGACTGTGCCACTGCACTCCAACCTGGGTGACAGAATGAGACACTGTCTCAAAAGAAAAAAGAAGTGACATATCCACAAAAGAGCATTTTATAGGGAAAAAAATGAATAACCTACAGCCTCATACACATACATAATTTTTTTTTTTTTTTTTTTTTGAGATGGAGTTTTGCTCTCGTCACCCAGGCTGGAATGCAATGGTATGATCTCTGCTCACTGCAACCTCCGCCCTCAGGTTCAAGCAATTCTCCTGCCTTAGCCTCCCGAGTAACTGGGATTACAGGTGCCCGCCACCACACCTGGCTAATTTTTGTATTTTTAGTAGGGACGGGGTTTCACCATGTTGGCTAGGCTGGTCTCGAACTCCTGACCTCAGGTAATCTGCCTGTCTCCGCCTTCCAAAGTGCTGGGATTACAGGCGTGAGCCACCGTGCCTGGCCTGAACCTTAATTTTTAAAAACAATATTTAATTAAGCAGACACAATACATATTACATAATTTCATTTATAAAAAGTTCAAGATCAGGGAAAACTTTAGTATTTAGCAATGCATTATAAAATAATAAAACTATAAAGAAAGACAAGTCAGGAGTGTGGTTATCTTTATAAGGGAGATGAGGGTAATATTGGGAAGGGGTGAGTGGGGCAAGACCTCTAGAGTTTTGGAAATATTCTGTTTCTTGATCTGGATGGTGCTTATGTGGCATTTGCTTTATAATAATTCATATAATTGTACATATATGTTTTATGTACTCCTCTATATGCATATTTCACAAAAAAAAGTTTTTAAAAACCAAGTTCACTGTGGCTACTGTGTAGGCAGGAAAGTGTATAGGCAGGAAGTCCAGTTGTTGAGTAAAGACAGGGTGGAGGCTTGGACTAGGGTTGAGAAGTGGTCAGATTTAGGAAATATTTCAGAGATAGAAGTAATAGGACTTGATGTGGAATGTGAAGGAAATAACAAAACAAATACACTGACTCATAAAACATAAGGCTAGAGCACGCAACAGAATTAACAAAGCTTTTAAAACAGAAAACATGAATGTGAGGTGCTAGGTTGTGTGAGTAGGTATTAGATGGAGGACTTCTGTCCAACTACCTCAGGGAAGACATAGAAAAGCTGGAAAAACCAACACTTGACACAGATTGTGCAGGAAATGAATGAAGGGTGACATAATTAAAGGGAGTAGTTGACAGTTTACAGGTTGAAGATGAGTATGTATTGTTTTATTCTCTTTTGCACATTATATTATTTTCAAGACATTTCATACATTACTTCTCAAATAGATTTTTATTTACTTATATCATTTAGATCCACAATTAAAGGCACACCACACTACTTCAAATAAAGTAGGCAATCCATAAATTGACTGGGCTATGAAGTCTTGAGCAGGCACCTCACACATCCCCCAAAATCCAGGATCAGCCATGGTAAGGGAATACGACAAATACATGATCGTGGCTATTTGGCAGTGCCTATATAGTATGCAATAAATACTAATAGCTTTTACAGTATTCGCTTAGTTTTAACTTTAGGATGTTGCTGGAAATTTCATTTTTGTTACAACTTTTTATCATTACATAGACTGATGGGTATGGGAATGGGATGGGGAAGGGGTAATACAGAAATAATTATCAGAAACAGAAGTTTGTGGGAAGGGAGACTTCTCAATCAAGCCATGTTATTTAGGAAGTCTTCCTGTATGATTCAGGGTTGATTTGAGAATCATCCAAAACCAGGCAATCGTGATGACAGCAATGTCCTGTCTGGAGTGGCTGCTGCAAAGACGCCAGCTGCGGCCAGGCTGTGTGCTCCAGAGAACCAGCTGGAGCAGGGAACAGACGGGCGCCCTGCCTGCTTCCAAGATGGCAGGGCAGGAGCCCCACACCCCTCCCCCCCCGGCACAGCTGCATCCACCCAGCCACAGCTGCAGACCTGGGCATCCCTGTACTCTCAGAGACCTAGGAAGCTCCTGCCCCTGCAGGCTCAGAAGTGCCTGATCCCACTGCTTGGCCTCTCCCCACTCCCCACGCCCACTCTGATTTTGGAGCAAAGTTGAGGCCGAGCCCAGATGCTGTTGCGACCTGGCCAGGCGTGCTTGCGCTCAGGTTAGTGCTGACATGCCAGCCCCCTACTGCCTCAGCCCCCTTTGGACTTTGGACACCAACAAGCATGGGAGGGAGGCTGAGGGCAGCTCAGTGTGGGCCTACAGACACCCCTCAACACAAACAGCCTGGGTGCCATGGGTGCTGCAGACAGCAGGTTGACAGTGGCAGGAGGTAGTCTCCTGGGTAGAAAGGGGTAGGTCTTGATGAAGCCCCCACCTTCAAACCAGGGATGACCTGAAGCCTGGGGGCTGGGCTGCCAGTTCTGTGGACCAGAGTGAGAAGTTATCATGCTTTTTCTGGGCCCACCTATGGCTACCAATGGATCAATCAGCATGCACTTTCTCCCCTCTGAAGCCCAAAAAAACCAAGGACTCAGCCAGACTCAGGCAGAAAACAGGATGACCTGCTTGCAGATAGGAGCTACCCACTCCAGCTCTCCTCTGCACTGAGAGCTGCACTCATTGGGACAACCTGCCTGCAGAAAGGAGTCATCCACTTTGGGTCTTCTGAGAGCTGTACTGTCACTCAATAAAGCACCTCTTTGCCTTGCTCACCCTCCAATTGTCTGCATACCTCATTCTTCCTGGATGAGGGACAAGAATTTGGGACCTGCTGAATGGTGGAAGTGAAAGAGCTGTAACATAAATAGGGCTGAAATACACATCTCATTTGCCATGCTGTGGATGACAAGGAGAGAAGACAGGAGAGAAGAGCTGTGGCTCTTTGGGTAGCCCAGACCTAGGAACTCCCCAAGCCAGGGCTGTGACACCCTCTTTGGGACTCTGCAGTTCCTGGTGTCTCCAAGCTTCTGGGAGCCACCACATTCCCTGGTACCAGCAGTGGAAGCTGCTTGCGGTATGCCTGGTCCAGCTGCAGCCTCACAGGGAGCCAGTGCCCATGCTGGCTCCTGGAGCTGCCCAACCTGCCCTAGCTGATGTGCCTGGCTATGTGCAGTGGCCACACCCCACACTCGCTCACTCATGCACCCCTTGCTATCTGTGCCTGGCTTACCCTTGGCAGGCATGGGATCCGGGCTGATAGCATGAGCTAAGTGCAGCCTGCCAGGCTGAGTGGGCAGAAGGATCCCAGTGGGCCCAAGCAAAACTTGGGCAAAGGCACCACCAGCCACAGAAATTTCTGGCTGGCAAAGCGACATCCCAAGGATCCCATGATAATAGGAGGAGGGTTTTTTTTTGTTTGTTTGTTTGTTTTTTCCAGACTTGTGGGACAATGAGATAAGGTTAAAGTGGTAATTTAAAAACTCTTTGGAGGGCTGGGTGCAGTGGCTCATGCCTGTAATCCCAGCACTTTGGGAGGCTAAGGTGGGGGATCACTTGAGTCCAGGAGTTTGAGACCAGCCCGGGCAACACGGTGAAAGCCGGTCTCTACAAAAAATACATAAATCAGCCAGGAGTGGTGGCACATACCTGTGGTCCCGGCCACTTGGAAGGCTGAGGTGGGAGGATCGCTTGAGCCTAGGAGCAGAGGTTGCAGTGAGCTGAGATCACACCACTGCACTCTAGCCTGGGTGACAGAGTGAGACCCTGTCTCACATACACACATACAACTCTCTGGAATCTCTGATTTAGTATATGATTTAGGCACAACTCTCCCTTTCATACACAGCAAATACCTTATGACATTAAAAATTTTATCACTGGGCTGAATGAGAGTTAATTTTGTTTTGATAGATGTTTCAGATTCTATTACAGTCCTCACACAATGTTTACTGTGAACCAGGCACCATTCTAGGGACTTTACCTGTAGTAACTCAGTTCTCTCTACAATGCTGTGACGTAATCCTCATTTTATAGATGAAGAAAACAAGGTACTGAGAGCTTGGTTAAGTAACTTTGCTAAGGTCACAGAACTGGAATTTGAAGCCAGGCAATCTGACTTTAAAAGAGTCCATATTAACTGAGGTGCTAGATTGCATATTTCTTTGGAAACAACGGAAGAGGATATCATAAATTCAGGAACTTCCTTAGGCTTCTTCTGTTAGCTTATAAACTATGGTTGCATTTTCATATGACATACGAAGACAATTATCTCCTCCTCTACTTTATCCCTATTGCTTAACCCTTTGGCTTTTTAGCAACACCCAGTGGTAGTCATTCTCTCCAGTGAGTCTCAGAGTTAAAAAATTTAGCTGGTCTCAATGACACATTGTACTTTGGGGACTCGGGGGCTCGGGGGTAAG
>NW_016815818.1:725913-780806 GCF_001698545.2 Rhinopithecus bieti | reverse complement strand
AAAAGACTACACATTGGGTACAGTGTACATTGCTCGGGTGCACCAAAATCTCAGAAATCACCACTAAAAACCTTATTCATGTAACCAAATGCCACTTGTTATCCTCAAAAATCGATTGAAATAAAACAATAATTTAAAAAAGCACATAACCCCCCAAAACGTAGCTGACCTCAGCTTTAAAAAAACCTAACATACATTTGTTATTTTTAAAAATATTGCATAGTTTATTCGCACTCATTGGTCAGCATCCTCAGTTATGTCTGCTTTGAAAGAAAATTCCGCTGAGGGTTTTAAGTTAATGATGCAGGATATATAATTAAGATTTTCAGCTTTGAAAAATATGGAAATACGGTACAGCTGTGTACTGGATGTGGCGTGCTACTGTTAAGTTCCAGCACTTTAAGGAACGTTCAGGATTGACTAATACACGAATTCATTCCCAGAGGTCACTGAGCTGTCATAATTGACAGTGTTCCTTGAGTATGAAAAACCGGGAAAACGATGCAACTTCCAAACGAGGGAGGATGGAGAATGGTATTGGAAAGTAACTTTTCTGCTGGGCTCAGGAGTTTTTACATGTTCAAGCTATAGACAACTGTACCAACACAATAAAGACTACGTGATCTAACTATTCTACAAACGGTCACACCTGCCCAAACTAACTGGAAAACAGTTTATAACTGGAATTAAACAGTTTCTGTTCTTTAATTAATGAGATTGGGGTTCTTGAAAAGCTACAGCGTACGAACTCTACCCTGGTCCATATCTGCTTTTTGAAGCCCTCCCCAGAACCGCTCTCCCTTCAGCCTTGGTGCCTTCCCGGATATACCCTCTAGAGGCTTCCCTGGTCCCCATCCTGGACGTCAGCCTCTGCACCTAGAGGCCGGCTTAGAGGGAAGACCGGCAGAGGCGGGGGAGACAGGAAAGAGAAATGGTCAATTCCTCCTTAACTCCGGGCCCCCTCGCGGGCCTCACCCCTCCTCCCGGGGGCTGAGATTGGAGAGGAAGTGGGAAGGTTCCAATCTGTTCCTCACTCCAGCGCCCTCATGCCCCCACCCTTCTCTTCAGCTCGGGGCTTCGGCGCGCCTCGTCCCCGCCCTTCGCCCCGGGAGAGGAGCGGGCGGCGTGGGAGGGCTCGCGGAGAAAGGCCCAGAGGGGTAGACGACCTCCCTCCGGCAGCCACTTCCTGGGCAGCAGGGACCCAGAGCCATCCGCCCGCGGGCGAGCCAGGCCCGAGGGCAGCCCCGGAGACCGCGGTGGCCGGATGCGCGGGCACGTCACTTCCGGGCGGTGCAGCGGCGGCCGCTTGGAAGATGGCTGCGCCCTGTGGCTCGGAGCTGCCCGCCAACTCGCCGCTAAAAATCCCGAAGATGGAGGTGCTCTCCCCGGCTTCTCCTGGTGGCCTGAGCGACGGAAATCCATCGCTGTCCGACCCTTCCACGCCTCGGGGTGCCTCCCCGCTCGGGCCGGGCAGTGCGGCGGGCTCGGGGGCAGCGGCGTCCGGGGGTCTCGGGCTGGGGCTGGGGGGCCGCAGCGCCGCCTCGTCCTCGGTCTCCTTCTCCCCTGGTGGCGGCGGTGGCGGGGCTGCGGCAGCCGCCGCCGCCGCTTGCCGGGGCATGTCGTGGACGCCGGCCGAGACGAACGCGCTCATCGCAGTGTGGGGCAACGAGCGGCTGGTGGAGGCGCGGTACCAGCAGCTGGAGGGAGCCGGCACGGTGTTCGGCAGCAAGGCCCCCGGGCCAGCCATGTACGAGCGCGTGTCCCGGGCCCTGGCCGAGCTGGGCTACGAGCGGACCCCGTCCCAGTGCCGGGAACGCATCAAGGTAACCGGCCGCCCGGCCTGGGGCAGCGAACCAGAGGCAGAGAGAAGGCGGGGAAGCGGGCCTCGGGGGCAGGGGCCGGTCTGAGGGCAGGGCTCCCCTCCGGGGCCCGGTGGGCGATTCGCATCTCCTCCGCCTTTTTCTTCTCTCCCTGGGAAGGGGGCTTTTTCCCAGATGGCCGCCAGCCCGTAGGTTTCCTGAGTTTGAAGTTGGGCGTGCCTGCCGCCGCCCCTCTTTCTTGCCAATTGAGGATGTTCCTGCGCTCTGAAGTTGGTAGTTTCTCATTGTGCGCCGTGCGGCAGTCCCCGTGCCGCGGGCGCCTCTTGCCCCACCGCCGGGGCTCCTCGCTTTGTTTCAGGCGGAGGGGCTCCCAGTCAGAGGCTTACCGGCCGGGGCGGGATTGAGGAAGGGCAGAAGAGGGGCATTGAGCCCCCAGTTTAGGAATATTTAATAAGTGGCCGTAGCGGAGCCAGAGAAAAAGCGCCTTGGGACGGCTGGCCTTTGTGTCAGTCGCTTTGCTTCTATCTTGAGCTACGAAGGACGAGTAAGACTAGAGATGCTTTGGAGAATTGGAAAGGCTTGATTGTAGCCGGATTGTGTATTGTTACCGTGGAGTTAGTGGACACCATCAAAGTTAGCTTGGCCAAGAGTTGGTCTGGAATTTGGATTGTCGATGCCTCCAGAGTTAAGATTGGCTTGAGGCCCTGCGGTTTCTTAGGAAACTCCTTCAGGAAAGCCAGTTTTTCCCTGCTTCAGTTACTGTGCCGGATGTGGTGACAAGTAGAACTCTCAGTGTGCATCTGGCCATCCTTGTGTACCTGCATGTTTAAATGCAGAGGCTTAATTTGGGCTAGAAATCTTAGCCAGGTTAAGATTTTGCTACTACTACTGACTTCAGGCGTTCATATTTGTATTATTGGCAGATAAGGAGTTGTATTTTAGTTAAACTCATTTCTTCATTGTAGTGGCTGCTAAAAAGATTGTGGTAGGATTCTCCCAGGTTTAACTGAACTGCTTATGCTACTTAGTCCTATTATCTGTGCACTTCTTTTCTGATACAGCTGGCACTTTTTCTGGGAACTTCTTGAGGGGGGATAAAAGCCACCAAGAACAATCATAAATAAGAATGATCACACTAAAGAACAAGAATAAAGTCTAATAGGCGCAATCATGAGTTAGAGTAAGCTAAAGGAGGGAAATTGCACCAAAGTTCTCTAGGTCTTGGCTCCAGTAGTATTTCTTTGGGGATGTTGTTGCTTAGAAAACTTGGTCCAGAAACTAAGATATTTAAAACCTTCTATTGTTCAAGCAATTTGCCACCCATTAATTACTCCATTACTAATTTAAATTAGTGTATTTGATAACATGTATCTTTGGAACTTCTTAAGCTCTCCCTTTTTTTTTTTTTGACAAGGACATTAAAATAGTAGCTAACAGGACAAGGCTGCTCTTCTCTGAATCTCATTTGTTCAGAGTCATTAAGGTTAAATTTTAACTTTTATTTATGTATATTTAGAGACAGGATCTCCCTCTCTTGCCCAAGCTGAAGTCCTCCTGGGCTCAGACTCTCTCTTTCTTGCCCAACCTGAAGAACTTCTGGGCTCGAACAATCCTCCCCAGTAGCAAGGACTGCAGGCATGCCCCACCACACCTGGCTCCTTAAAATTTTTTTTTTTTTTTAGAGACAGGGTCTTCTGCGTTGCTCAGGCTGGTTTTAGCTCCCTGGTCTCAAGCTGTCCTGCCTCAGTCTCCCAAAGCACTAGGATTACAGGCGTGAGCCACTGTGCCCAGCCAAGGTTTAATTTTTGGGAGAGTTTTTGTACTGTCTTGGTTAGCGTCTATCCATGACCTTTTCTTGAGTTAGAAGTGCACTTTAGGCCGGGTGCGGTGGCTCAAGCTTGTAATCCCAGCACTTTGGGAGGCCGAGACGGGCGGATCACGAGGTCAGGAGATCGAGACCATCCTGGCTAACCCGGTGAAACCCCGTCTCTACTAAAAAAAATACAAAAAACTAGCCGGGCGAGGTGGCGGGTGCCCGTAGTCCCAGCTACTCGGGAGGCTGAGGCAGGAAACCCGGGAGGCGTAAACCCGGGAGGCGGAGTTTGCAGTGAGCTGAGATCCGGCCACTGCACTCCAGCCTGGGCAACAGAGCGAGACTCCGTCTCAAAAAAAAAAAAAAAAAAAAAAAAAAAAAGAAGTGCACTTTAGGCATTTTAAACTGTTTTAGCTCGATTAATTTCTGTCCGTAGAAACTTCCCAATCACACAGAAAAAGTGTATTGTCAAAACGTCACTGAATAGAAATCTCTCCATAAAATTGTTTCTCAACCAGGGAGTATCTAATTGGGTTGTTTCATTGTCCAGTTATGAGAAGGATAACTTAAAATAAGAAAAGGAGATTTATCTTACTTGAATAATTTTGAATAATTTTTAAAAGAGGATCGACTTACCTGTGTCCAAACAGGTAAAACCAAGTTGACCTCAAGCTCTTAGGATATTTTGAGAATGTGCTGATGAGTATGGGTTCTCTGATCCATTGTAGCTGTTAACAAGGAGGGCAGATAACTGTTTTGTGTTTTAAAGTGCTCTACTCTTTATGTGATTTCAATCAACCCAGACTTTTTCATTAGTAAGTTTTCATTAGTTGAGTTTTCCTGCCAGATTGATAAGCTAAGGACAGGTTCTGGTCTCTCTTATTCACTGCTGTACTAGCATATAGTAGACACTACATTTTTAAAATTTGTTTTAAGTTTATTTTTAATGGAGACAGGGCTTTGCTCTGTTGCCTAAGCTGGAGTGCAGTAGCGTGATCATAGCTCACTGCAGCCTTGAACTCCTGGACCTAAGTGATCCTCCCGCCTCAGCTTCCTGAGTAGCTAGGACTATAGGCATTTACTACCACACCCAGCTAAGTTTTGAATTGTGTATTTTAATTTTTTTAGAAACAGGATCTCACTGTGTTGCCTAGACTGATTTCAAACTCCTAGGATCAAGTGATCCTCCTACCTTGGCCTCCCAAAGTGCTGGGATTATAGGCGATAGCCACCACACCCAGCCTTATTTAATTAATTCACCAAATGAAATCTAGAAAGAGAATTTTGGAAAATATAAAAATCTGCAGCAGTATAATTCAATAATACTGCTGTTTAACGCAAAAACAGACTCTGGAACCCAGTCTGAAGAATACTGCATTTGAGGAGATTTAGTATGAATGTAATTTTCAGCACAGAAGCAAATGTGGTCACTGAAATCATATTCCTACACAATTATGAAGTGGATGTTCAAGTAACTCAAGATTATGCTTGTGAAAATAAAACTACTACCTTAAAATCTCAGAGAATCTCAAACCTCTGAAAACAAGTCATTAGATCCCGGTTTCAGAAATGCAGATTTAAAACAAGTAGTTCAAAAATCTTTCACTTTGTTGTGTTGATGAGAACTACAAAAGAAACTTAGTAATACTTTTGCTTTATATTTTACAAAATAGAAACAAAGTAGTAAGATGTGGAAAAGGAAAAGGAGGAACTTCTTATGCAGAGTAAAGTACAGGTGAACTCAGTGTCAGAGGCTCTCAGAGAAGGAATATGTGTGAATCAATTATATTTCTGGTCTAATATATTTGAAATTCCTGTCAAAAATTCAGTTTTGAGCCGGGTACAGTAGTGCTTCCCTGTTGTCCCAGCTACTTTAGAGGGTGAGGTGGGAGGATCGCTTGAGCTCATGAATTTGAGGCTGCAGTGTGCCGTGATCACAGTACCTGTAAATAACCACTGTTCTCCAGCTTGGGCAACATAGTGAGACCTGGTCTCTTAAAAAAAAAAAGAATTCAACTATGAAACCCAGTAAATAATTTCTTCTAACTTTAAAAGGAAGAGATATATAGCAACTTTAATTTTTCCATGCAAACCTTCCTTTAGTCAGATAATTTCTGATTAGCAGCCTTCCTCACACTATATAAAGGATCAGGAAGCTGAGTCTTATTGCACCCTTTTCTGACCACCTTCCTGAATCACCTTAAAGCATGTCACTTACCTTCTCTGAACTGTGCCTTGGTCCTCTTATCTATACAGTAAAAGTACTAAAATTGTAAATAGTGACATTGAATTAGTAATTTAACTCTTGGATTTTGAGACTAACATCCTACTTTTGAATACTGTCTAAATGAACATATTTCTAAGCACACAAGATTTTAATTTACAGTCAGATATAAACATTTGTTTATTGCTGCAAGTTTGATTTTGATGTCTGTCATCTTATTGGTATTTGCTCTGTCGTTTGGGTAAAACGGATGTATTTGACACTGCCTTACTATGTAGATTGTTTATCTTGAAGTTTTGTTGCATTTTTGTTTGTTTACAGAGGAAAATTTGTCTGCTAACAATTCCAGCCCAATTTTGGAGTCAGATACACAAATCTCGGTAGTTTTTTGTCTAGTGATTGCATGATTTTTCTCTTTTACTATAGGTCTTTTCTTCATATCTCCAGTCACCGAATACTGAAGTACTTACTATGTGGAGGACTGTCTGCTAGGTGTTAGGATGAATAAAAGAACTGTAGCTTTAAACATAAAAATAAAGAAAGAAAAGAAGTATAATGTACAATTCCTGTAGCCCAAGAGCATGAGCATAAAGTCCAGTTGAAGCTTGTATACATACATCAATGAGTTAAAAGCTGGACAAGACAACACAAGGGATGGAAGGCGGTACTTGATTTAGTGTTGTTTGCCTAAAGCAGACTGTAAGCGTCATGACTTCAAAGGAGGGGCAATCTCATTGCTGGCCATACTGTAGTAGTTGAAAGACCTATCTAGACCTGGAATTCGTGAAAGCATTCACTCTGAGCCAGAGGCTACATTCACACTTCAGTCAGTTAATCTGATGCACTGCAAAACTCATTCTCGAGTCCCATATTTTGGGTGTTCTCCAAAATTTGCCTCTTGAATGTTGGCTTTGTGTCTTTGAAACAGATGTGTACTTCTAGCTGTGCCTCAAGTTGAAATGCAGGGTGATTGTATGTGACCTAAAAGATTTGCCTTTTCTGAATCAGTGCTGGTCGCTCATCAGACAAATTTTAAAATGCTAAAAGAGGCCAGGCATGGTGGTTCATGCCTGTAATCCCAGTACTTTGGGAAGCTGAGGTGGGCAGGTCATGTGAGCTCAGGAGTTGGAGACCAGCGTGGACAACATGGTGAAACCCATCTCTACCAAAAATACAAAAAATTAGCCGGGCGTGGTGGCACACACTTGTAGTTATAACTCCTGAGAAGGCTGAAGTGGGAGGATCGCTTGAGCTTGGGAGGTGGAGGTTGCAGAGCCGAGATTGCGCCACTGAACTTCAGCCTGGGTGACAGAGTGAGACCCTGTCTCAAAATACATAAATAATAAATAAAAGATAAAAGAGCCTTCTGCTCAGAAAACAAAATGATTAATTTTCTAGGGACATTGCTTAGATTTATTCATCAGTAATTGTCATCATCTTTGGAACAAATTTTGTACTTTAACAGGAAAATCACCATATAGTATATTTGGTCTTTCATTTTAGCTCTGAAGCCTTGCAATTATTTATTTGTACGAACCAACAGGGCAAAGATAACTAACTTGGAGCAAAAAACTACCATTGTCCCTGATAAGCATTTTAATAGACTCTGCCCATCTCTGAGGACTTCTTTTTGGTGTTTGCATACAAGACATTTCTTCTGCCTTCTCATCGAAAGATTTCTAAGAAATATGATAAGCTACTCAAATAGTTCATAAGGAAGATTTAGATTTATTCTCTGTTATTTTTGATATATTTAGTCTCTGTTGTTACCATCCCAGTGTTATCTGAACTCTTGTGCCTTCCCGTTTGCTTATCTGCTTATGAATTTGACAGAGGTTTGTTGTGTATCCTCGAAGAATAGACCATCTCTGACTACCAATCATATGCTTATACTTAAACTTTCCGTTTTAGAAGGAAAGGAGCTCACAAGCACATGTTAAAACTGTGAATGAGTAGGATTCTGGGTTTATTTTCTGGCATTTTTGGAAATATAGTGAAGGGTGGAATTAAATATTCTGGTTACTTCATTAAGAGGATACGTTAAAGGAAAAAATAATTTAGAAAGCATGTAGTACGAATAGTACTGTTCCATAAAATTTTGTGATGATGGAAATATTCTCTGTCTACCTCAGTTCAGTATGATAGCCACTGGTCACATGTGGCTGTTTAGCCCTTAAAATGTGAGGCATTGTGCCTGAGAAACATAATATTAAATTATATTTAATTAATTCAATTTTAAATTATAAATAGGCATATGTGACTAGCGGCTACCATATTGAACAGTGTCAGGTAAAAAGTTGTTATTCACAGTATTAAATTCATCTTTGTAAAAGGATTCTCGTGGCCACCTACTCAAACCTCTAGGGGGAGCTCAAGGTTCCTTCTTGACCTTTCTGTCACTTTACCCCTGTGTAGGAGGAACCTTGATAAAAGTCAAGAAAAATGGCCCACCATTCCAGGAGGTGCCAGGAGTAAAAGTCTTGTAACTTCAACTCACTGGGGCAAACAGTGCATATTTTAGGTTCCCTAGGTGAGCCCTGTCCAGTAGAATTGACTGTGACGGTGGAAGTGTTCTGAATTTGCACTGTCCAGTACGGCATTACTAGCCACAGGTGGCTATTGAGGACTTGAAATGTGGCTAGCGTGTGACTGCAAAATTGAATTTTAATTTTATCTAATTTACATTTAAATAGCCACCTATTTTGACTGTTTTGTTGGCCAGAACAGCTTTTGAATAATGAGTATTCAAACTTTTTGCTTGTGTACTCCCGAAAGACTTTGAAATCCGTGTATCCTCTGGAAGATTTTAAGCTGACATTAAAATTTTCATCATGTGTTTGGAAATCTATAGGAAGTTAGCAGGACATAGAAAATGTTAAGTCTGGTGTGAGATGACTATGATGAGAATTGGCGATAAAATGTACTGAATAGCAAACTGAATCTGAAAAATACACATTAAATCATTATTTGTGAGTTTTATCAACTGTCTCTTGAAAATTTTGGTGTTAAGGAAATACTCAAGTTACATTTAAAAGAAACAATATCACTAGCCTATATTGTTTTGGTTTTTCTAAATTCAGGGGCCAGCATTGATAACTTAAACAATATAAATAAGAGGGGGAATGACAGGAATCCCTAAGGTTTCAAATTGCCTCCGTCAGTTAGTAAAGGAGGCTACCCCAGTTAAATACTGCTGCTTTAGAACTCAGTATCCTTTTGATATCTTTCTTGGCTGATGCAGCGGTGCTGGGCTCCTGAATTCCCTTGCCATTAGAAAGCCAGAGGAAAACAGGGAAAGGTTACAGGGGAAAGTGTGGGGCTTAACTCTTGGCTAAAGTTCAGGTATCTGGCAGGTGGTGGTGGTGGGGGGGCGGGATTTAGATATTTTACTCATTCCCTGTCATCAGATTCAACTGACGGATTCATCACAAGGTTTCTTTAAATGCGAAGGTCTGAAATAAGTTCTTTATTTTTTTCATTATTCATCAACAGATATTTGAGTACCTAGTGCAGTAGGTCCAAGAATTACGGTAGTATACCATCACCTTCAAGATGTCCGTCTTCTAATAAAGGAGTCAGATCACTAAAGAATAAATTACAATATTGTGAGCAAGGTCTTGTGTTGTCATGTTAATGTTATGCTCATGGTGCTATAGGAGCACACACATCCTAGGCTTTCAAAAGGTGGATCCTGAAGATGAAGGTGGACTCAAAGGTAGATGAATAGTTGTTGTAAAAGCTCAGAGGCAGCATAACCTAGAATAGTGCAAACTGCAAATATAGTGAGATATACTTACCAAAGAATGTAAAACTGGAAGTATCCAAACAGTCATATACTTTCAAAAATCTTTAAGTGTTCAGCTGTTTAAAAAGTCATGCTTTTCAATTGAAGAATAATTTGCCAGTATTGCATGGCACGTGGTGAAAGAGTGATGTAGGAGTCATAAATGATGCCTTGATGGTGTCATAACCACGTAGAATGGTGGAGCCAGTAGTTTTGGGATGACATTGTAGTGAACATACCAGTTCCAGGTCATTTATATGTTGTGATGAGTAACAACTTTTTCATGGCGTTGAATTGCAGTTGGGTAAATATCCATTATATATCTCATTTCTTAATTTGTATGCTAGAAAGTAAAACCAAAGCAGTGCATCTTTTTTTGACCACAATTCGCAGGAAGAAGAAATATATTTTATCCTGGGACTTAGTAGTCGCATAACATATATGTATAACTGAAACAAATTTCACAAAACAGTGATTATAACCAACACTTACATAGTATTTTCTATGTGCCATGCACTATTCTAAGTGCTTTGTAAATATTAACTTAATCTACATAATGGCACTATACTTAACTACATGTAATATACTCTGATATGTTCTGTTCTAGTTGAAGGCAGACACTCCAGCTGTAGAGCCTCTTTCATAACAGTATACACATGTGAATGCACCTAACACAATACCTGCCCTGGCAGGGCATCTTTCTCTGCCCCCATCCTCCCCACATCCTCCTCCTCCTCCCCAGTGCTTGTCAGCATTGGCTCCCCTTTTCACCCCAGTCCCTGTGGTACCTCCCATCTTTCCCCTTCCCCAGCCACAGTCTTGGCTGTCTCCAGAGACGCCCTTACCAAATGCTGGTGCAAAGAAAGTCTGGAAGGATGGGAGCTGCCATTCTTTTGACCAGGGTGGTCACAACTTGCTAAAAATTAATTGTGCAACCCACTAATGGGCCATAAGCTACAGTTAAAAGAGGACTAGAAGATAATACAGTGAGATCAATAGTTATTTTTTCATTCGTTGTGTTCTTTTAGACTTAAGATATTGAAACTCCAGAAACATTAATTTGCAACAGTTCCTGTCCTAGATATTCTGGTGAAATTATATTATGTAGTTTTAGATAGATGTAGTTTGAGCCTAGGGTTTGAGATAAAGGGTGAAGCGGGGGAGTGGGAAGTAGTAAGAAATGAGACTGGAGACTTAAACAAGAGGTCAGGTGATGTGCTAAAGTGTTTGGACTTTATTCTAATCATCAAAGGATTTTAAGCCAGGCAATGACATGGTTAGTCTTAAATTTTAAAACTGTCACTGACTGTAATGTGGAGAATCAAAAGGGTAAGGCTGGAAGCACAAAGGTCATTTGGAGGCTTCTTGCAGCAAGCTAGATGGAAAGTGAAGTAAAGCAGTGGCAATGAAGATGGAGACACAAGAATAAATTTTATATACATCAAAACCAAGGACCTATTCGAAGAATCTGGGAATTTTAATTTCCAGAATTTGTTAGATCCTAACCTGTGAGACAACTCAGTATCTACTTCTCTACCAACTTACACAGAGGATTCTTGGCTGCGGTCATCAAAGACCATAGCAATATTTCATAGCTGAAGTTTTTAGGCTTGATTTATAAGAACCCAAGGAAAACCAACTACAATACCAAATGAAGACAGTCCTGTCCGTATGGCCTCTAGCATATAGTCTCTACAGACTCTTCAGTTCTGCTTCCCAGTCTTCAGAAGTGATTATCCTGCTTTCCCCCCAACTTTTTCACAGTATTACCGGAGAGTAAGAACTAAAATTCAGATCCAATATTTCAAATGTTAAGTGTTATTAGATAGATACCTGGATTTGTGCTCCTAGTGTTACGTTAATGTAGAACCAGCAGTTTTTTTCTGTGGAAAATTATGTCTGTGTAATGTTAAAACAAATGAAATAAAATAGGAGGAAAACCTTTTGAGTTTCAAAAACAACAGACCAGTACTCTAAAGAACTTTTTTAAACAATTAACTGTTAGGATTGCAGTTATGACTAGATATTATTTAATTCTGTTTCTGATGTGGGGTTCCTCCACTGTGTTCTGTGTGCTATTAATATTTACCATTGCGGAAGCTTCATTCAGTGTTGAAAATGAATGCTTAGTGGATCTGTGCCTTCTATGCATATGTTACAAATTATCTGGAGTTCATAATCAATGCAGAGTTCCCCTCCCCTCCGATTGTTCTAAATAATTGAAAGATGTCTGCTGTGGAAAAAGGCATGTGTTTAAATCTGTATAATTCTCAACTATTTTTAGTTGAGAAAAGTCCTTGAAAGCCAATGGAAATACTTCTTTTTTTTTTTCTTGGCACTAATCAAGTGAGTGTTACCTTTTCACTTAGTAGGATGTGTTATTACTCTAGTAAAATACAAACCTGTGTTTATTCTCAGGTATTTTAGAAATAACAGCCATCATTTTATTTTATGTGTGTGTTCTTGGCTGTATTCATAAATTATATATTTTGGGCTATCAAATATTACTTCATTCAATATAAATAACAATAGTAGAAGTTGTTTACTTAGATATGCTTTCTAGTTGCATTTTCTCAGCCTATGTAAGACTACTTTGTTGTAATAGCCTTTGACGTTTACAGTACTGTCTCTCTACTATCTTCAGATTACTTGATTCAAATAAACCAATTATGTTTGTAATTGATATTAATAAAACCAGAATAAAAGTTCATATGTACCCAAAACTGCTTTTATTATTTTTTTAATTTACAAATACTTTTCTCTAAAGGGAAATAGCTGGTTTATAATTTAGAAAGAATAGGATAGGTCAAAAAGCGCTTCAACCTAATACTTGGTATCTCCACCACCTGTACACCATCTTAAGGAATTTTCCATTCATTCATTCAACAAAAATGTATTGCACCCCATTTACATGTTAGGCATTGATTTGGGCTCTGGGAATACCTCGGTGAACAAAGCTGACACAAAAACCCCTGCCTTCAAAGAGCTTACATTTTGGTAGAAAATAATGTGATGTTTAAAATATGTAATTAAGCAATTAACACAGTTAGGGAAAAAGACCCTCAAATATGGTATTCCTTGATGAATCGTTGAAGTTGAGCTGTATACTTCTCACTATGCTTATGAAAGCAGTTCGTTTGCTGTTGTTTTATTAAGAATGATTTACATGATTTTATATCATTCCTTTGTCTTATGTACATCCAGTTGTTATTGAGGTTTGTACCACCAAGCAGCAAAGTGCTACATTCTTACTCATTCAACCATCAGTTCATGAGCATCTGCTATTGTGCCAGGCACTATGTGGAGCCCTGAAGAGTCAGTCTTAAGCAAAACCAGGAGAGAGCCCTTCTCTGTTGTACAGTTTAGAAAACATGGCTAATAGTTGGGCCTTGAGCAGTCAGAGTTGTGCCAATTTGAGAACAGTACAAATAATTACTTTTTTCCTTATATAAGTAATATAAGCACACTATAAAATTAAGAGGAAAAATCAGGAAAAAAATTCTAACTTCTTCACTGCAGCGTAACCATATATCCATGAAACCTTTTGTTATTTTTCAAGAAACAGTAGTGGTAAGTCTGATTTTAATTCCAGTAAATTTCTATGCACCAAAAAAGGAATGAAAGATCTACATGCTCTTTATTTTGTTTAACTCCAAGTGCATTTGTGGGTTATTCATATTTCTATTCATGCTGAATTTTGCCTGCCTTCTGCTTCTTGTAAACAGGTTGCCCAGTGAGTGAGGCCTAATCCTCACTCTGTGTGGGTAGTTAGGATTCCTTTTTCCCCATTGGTTTATATGTCAGTGTGTTTGTCACCATATTCTTGCCAAGATTATAAATCTTTCAAAATGATTAATTGGCTTTTTTTTTTTTTTTTTTGAGACAGGGTCTTGCTCTGTTGCCCAGGCTAGAGTGCAGCAGCACGATCACGGTTTACTGCAGCCTCAACCACCCCAGGCTCAGGTGATCCTTGCACCTCGGCCTCATGGTAGCTGGGCCTACAGCGGCACCAAGCCCAGCTAATTGTTGTATTTTTTTTGTAGAGATGGGGTTTTACCATGTTGCCCAGGCTGGTCTCTTAACTCCTGGGCTCAGGCAGTCTGCCCACCTTGGCCTCCGAAAGTGCTGGGAGCCACAGCCCCCAGCACTAATTGGCTTTTATCTATAAAAGAAGAACTGAGAAAAAAGTCAAACTATGGCAGTATAGCCAGATGTTTGTGAAACTCGAATAATGTATGGGCAAAAAGATGTTTATTTACATAGGTACTCCTAGATATAAACTCCTTTTACCTATAGAGTTCACATGTTAAACAGTTGTGTGAAATACTTTGAATAAAACGAAAAATCAAAAAAGTCTTTGAGACCAGCCTGGTCAGTATGGTGAAACCCCGTATCTACTAAAAATACAAAAATTAGCCGGGCTTGGTGGTGCATGCCTATAGTCCCAGCTACTCGGGAGGCTGAGGTAGAACAATAGCTTGAACCCAGAAAGGGGAGGTTGCAGTGAGCCAAGATTGTGCCACTGTACTCCATCCAGCCTGGGCGACAGCAAGACTCCGTCTCCAAAACCAAAAAAAAAAAAAAAACCCAAGCTGGCATTCGTTTAATGATGCTTTAGATGATGTGGTTTAGCTGAAGCTTGCTTTTCTTGACATGGCTCTGACACTGATTGCTAGGGTAAGGGTTCTTTTGAGTATGTTACTCCTACGTGTTACTCCTGCCCATGTTGCACCTCGTGATATCACACTTTGCTGCACTACTTTACTTGAACTAACCTCAATTCATAAGGCCCCTTGGTCTCCATATGGTGTGACTGTATCATTTTTGTAATAATTGTAATAATAATGCAAATATTTACTGAGTGCAAGCAATTAAGCAGACACTCTTAAATGCTGTGTTTTCTCATTTAATACAGCAAATCTATGATGGAGGTACTGTTACCAGCCCCACCATATAGATGAAGAAATCAAGGCACAGAGAGATTAATTTGTCACAAAGCTTCCAGGTGGTGACACTAGACTAAGCAGTGTTTCTCTGGAATCCATGCTCTTCTTAACCACTTGCTTATATCACCTCCTTCTGAATCAGCCCATGTTTATTAAATTTTGACAATCGAAGTCATGTTTTTGGCAACAATGCGATTATCAACAGTCATAAATACAATACCAAAATCGTATAGTAACACCTAGATGGACAGCATTATGCTGATATTTCTTGTCATTGAAATGAAAAGAATTTTTTAAATTCTTGGAGATAATTTATGGTTTCCTAAGATCAGAAACACAATGACATTTGGAAGTCCTAAGGAAGAATTTAAAATAAGTATTGAAACCTAGTAAGTAAGACTTAATTGTAGAAGATTCATTCAGTCATTCGTTCAAGATCTCAGATAAATGATGGCATTTATTGGATGACCAACTCCTCCAAAAAGAAGTAAGTTTGAATTATACGAGCAGAAACACAATGTAGAATTACTTTTTGACAGTAAAAGCAGGTAAGGATGTGGCTTATCAAAGGAGGCTATGGAATGTCCACTACCTTATGCCTGCCATTGTTTACCTAATGTGTAAATGGTTTGTGTACTTCGTAGAGATAGATGATGGGGATGAGATGGACTGCTTTTTCATATATGATATACCAAACAAAACATATCAGCATATTGAGAAAGCCAAAAGTAGAATGAAGAAATAAGAAAACAGAGAATGCCAGCTTGGTGTGGTGGTGCACGCCTATAGTCCCACCTACTCGGGAGACTGAGGCAGGAGGATCACTTGAGCCCAGGAGTTTGAGGCTGTTGTGCATAATGATTGCCCCTGCAAATAGTCACTGCACTCCAGCCTGGGCAACACAGACCCCATATTAAAAAAAAGAAGAAAGAAAAGAAGAAAAGAAATCAGGATGCAGGGCAAATGGCAGTAACCTAGGTAAATATGTTTGCTTAAGCTAAATATTAAAATGATCTATGAGCTTCCTGGCAACTGTGGCAAAAGTAAATACAGTGCCTTGCCATAATTTTCAGTGTCTTCTGAAGAGAAGTATACCAGGTCTTAGTTTTGAAACCAAAGATGAACTTGCATTAAGGACACTGAAAGTGACCTCAGAAAAGCTCTTAACCTTTCTCTGTCTTATTTTCTTGTCTGTAAAATAGGGGTGCACCATGTATCTCTTAATATATATGTAATGTGATACCCAGATCCCTCTCCCAGGACTGAGATGCTGGTCCCCCTAGCTGTCTGGAACGCTGGCTGCTGGTGGCTTCTGGTTGATTTCTTCAGAATTTCACTCCACCCAAGGGAACTGTCTCACCCAAGATGAGGCCCCCACTGTGTGGTGGCAGCCTGAATCCAATAACTGGTCAGTGCTGAAACACAAAGGTCCAGCCTCCTTGCCTCAATTCGGTGTAACTCTGAAGGATAACCTGAGTTCCATACCTCATTTTAGGATTAGCAGAGGCTGCTGTTGCAGCTCTGTCTACTTTAACTTCTTTCTGTGCCCAGCCCTGCTTCTCAGTCTCCCACATGCATGGTTCCCAAGAGCCTTCCCCAGCAAACCTGCACAGTCTCCTCAGACTCTGTTTCCTGGGACACTCTCTGTTAACATTATTGTTAAGCAGGAATGATAATGTAAATTGCTTCGCCCAAATCTCAGCACACAGTTAGCACTCAGGAAATGGTAGCTATGATTTACCTTCGTTACATGGCACGTTGAGCCACGTAAGGAAAATGTTTGGTTTTTTAGAAGGTACAGAGATATTTGTTCATGTGGCTGTTTCTCTTAGCAATCTTCATAAAGCTAAGAATAGAATATAAAAATTCTACCAAATGAGCTATAAAAGTAGTTATGATTGCCTGAATTTATTTCTAACAACTTCCTAAATAAGTTCAGGTCACCCAGGATAGTTGCTTATAATAAAACATGCTTATTTTCAGGTTTTTCTTAGAAAGGATATGTGTCAGGATATGAAGATGTATTCTTTTCGTACGTTGATAACCTGTAGTTTACACTGTGTAAATGCAAAAAAGATATATTTTTTGAATGTTTACATTTTCACAAGTAAATGAATCTGGATTTAATGTTTGTACCCAGAGGTCTTGAGGGAAGATTTCAAATAACCTTAGTTTTTGTATGATTTTATCTGCCTGTCAGGATTCTTTTTCTCATAACCAAATGTGTAAAATTTACTAATGGAAACATCTCTATTATAGGTTATCTTTGCACTATAGATGGTAGTTTTTAGTAAGAAAATAACAACAGAACTGAGAGAATCACATGGTCAACAGATGAAAGGAATAAAGTGGCCTACTGCTTCAGGGGAAGCCTGCTCTGCACAGTGTCCCTTTGAAACATTGGTCTCATGAATGGAAACACCTTCGTATTTGGGAAGCGATACGATGTTGTAATGGTAAAGCTGTGTGCGGATTTTTGAGGTGGCGGGGGGGTTTTCATTTTTAGACATGGTTGTCCATGGAATAATTAGTTCGTAGTGGAGGTTGTTTGGGAGTACTTTAACGAAGACTGGTTCTCCCCCGCTATGCCAGAAATATTTTAGATAATTTTCTTGAATGTGTTTTAGATATCACATACTAATAAAAGTATCATTTTTAGTGTATCTGAATACCTCTTTGATGTAGTCCCCCAAGGTGTGAACTGAGAAAAAGATTCAAAGAGGTGCTGACATAGCAACTTCAGAGGTGATGTAGGAGGTCACATGAAAATAACCTCTAATCCCAGTCAGTTCTTTGCCAACAACTGATTTTTTTTTTTTTCCCTTTCAGGTGAGGAGGAAGTTCTAGACAAATAGTGTTCTCTGCTCTCTTTGGTGACTGTAGCTACCTATTGCTGCTTATATACTGAAATAGTTCAGTATACCCTACTTTTTTGACCTGTATTGTTCTAACTAGGAAAGCACTTGAGAATTCCGTGTCTTGATGGATTCTTGTACCCTAAAGAAGCCCTTATACATGAACATGCATGCTAGGTGTGACTTGCATCAAATATTACTGCTCATCTGAGATCATCGTATGAGTGTCCATGAGAAGCACACATAGCATAGGGTCAGAAGCTTTATGGTTACATGAATTGAGTTCCTTGAGTCATGGAAGATGTTTGTTTTTAACAATTAGTATTGTCCTTCTTTAGGGTTTTTTTCTTAGTAATCTGAATGGGCATGACCCTCAGCTGCTAGCATGAAGGAACCTAGAAAACTTAGAACTTGATGTTCATTGACAATCAAAATTTCCTGAATTTTATATTTTTTTAAAATGTTGTTTTTACTTTCTTTTATTTTTTATTTTATTTTATTTTGAGACAGAGTCTCACTCTGTCACTCAGGCTGGAGTGCAGGGGCACAGTCTTAGCTCACTGCAACCTCTCCCTCCTGGGTTCAAGTAATTCTCATGCCTCAGCCTCCCAAGTAGCTGGGACTACAGGTTTGCATCACCACACTCAGCTAATTTTTGTATTTTTAGTAGAGACGGTTTCTCCTGTTGACCAGGCTGGTCTGGAACTCCTGGTCTCAAGTGATCTGCCTGCCTTGGCCTCCCAAAGTGCTGGGATTATAGGCTTGAGCCACTGCACCTGGCCCTGAGTTATTAATCCAGGCAAGAATCTCTTCTCATGGAGGCAGTACTGACCAGTTATAAACACAAAGTGAGTGAGTCGTTGATAGCCAGATTCAGAATGAAGTGCAAGCTGATAGGATTCAGTCCTGGACAGTTCCCCACAAAGACTGAGGCTCCAGAGAGGTAAGATCTGTTTGTGGCGGTCATTCTGTTTGACCCTATTAAAATCAGGAAACAATCGAGTCTTTCCCCCTTCCTGTCTTTGACAGAACTATCTTATATTCTTGAATATTTCATTTGCTTGTTTACTTTGTAAGGCATAAGAAAAAATTTAGACAGGGCTGCAGAGCTCCCTTTGGCACGTGGCCTGCCCGCCCAAAGAAAGCTGTAACAACAAGAATGATAGATATTTTTAAAATAGCCTTGCCCAGCTATTTTCAAAAGGTTTCAGGAGCCCTGCCCATCAAGATTCATTGACTTTATAATTTGTTTTAGTTAAGCAATGAATTTTCTGAAGTTCTTTGCTAAGAAAAATTTTATCCTCTTGCTAGTGATTTACTACTTTAAAATTAGGTTAATTTATGTATTGAATAAATATGTATTTTGAATAAGCCTCATGTGATAGGCACTGTTCCAGGCTTGGGGAATAGAGACAACCAAGGTGGACAACATCCTTACCTCATGGAGCTTACAATCTAGTGAAATAACTTCTTAGGAAACATTAAAGTTTCTTAAGTGCCATTTGATAATTTTCATATGCCAAACTCCTCTTAAAGGAATACTTATTTATCTTTGGGCCTTGGTTCCTCATTTGTCAAGTGAGGAAGATAAATTAGAAGATCTCTAAGGTTCTTTTCCATTCAGAACTTGTATTTGTTTTTATTTTTATTTTTTTTTAGAGAGAGGGGTCTCACTCTGTTGCCCAAGCTGGAGTGCAATGGCGTGATCATGGCTCAGTGCAGTCTCTACATGCTAAGCCCAAGGGATCTTCCTGCCTCAGCCTCCTCAGTAGCCGAGACTGCAGGTGCACACCACCACACCCAGACTAATTTTTTTTTTTTTTTAAGTACAGACAAAGTCTTGCTATATTGACCAGGCTGGTCTTGACTCCTGGCCTTGAAGCGTCCTCCAGCCTTGGCCTCCCAGAATGCTGGAATTATAGGCATGAGCCACTGAGTCCAGCTCCATAATGTTTAGAAGATGGAGCCTGGTTTGTAATTAGAACCTTAGGCAATTCCACCCACCTTCAGTGGATCAGTGTATTAAAAGAAGTGTTATAAAGAGACATTTGCCAAAGACAGTGATATCAATAGGTGATGGAGAGTATCAAATGCTGCAGGCAAGTCAAATAAGTTAAGGACAAAGTTTGAGGACCATTCAGTTATTAAGAATACATTGGTCGGGCGCAATGGCTCACGCCTGTAATCCCAGCACTTTGGGAGGCCAAGACAGGCGGATCACCTGAGGTCAGGAGTTTGAGACCAACCTGGCCAATATAGTGAAACCTCGTCTCTACTAAAAATATAAAAATTAGCCAAGCATGGTGGTGGGTGCCTGTAATCCCAGCTGCTCGGGAGGCTGAGGCAGGAGAATCATTTGAACCCAGGAGATGGAGGTTGCAGTGAGCCCAGATTGTACCACCGCACTCCAGCCTAGGTGACAGAGCGAGACTCTGTCTCAAAAAAAAAAAAAAAACATTGATGATCACAATAGGAACAGTTTTAATAGAGTCATACATTAGACTGCGATCTCCTTGGGTTGACGATTGAATTACTGTAGACATTGCCTATTCCTGTGAGACCCTTTAGACATTAGGCGTGTTAAAGCAGGAAAATGTGAGAGCTTCACCATGGAGACTACTAAGGAACATAGTCAAGACTTACTTTACTGTACATGTTTCTGGATGTGTGTTTTCCTGTTTTAAGTTGTTACTTGAGGTAGTTTATCTGGCATCTGTATTGATAATCAGATAATGAATGATCAAGTACTGTGTGATGCAGTTGGAACAGATAATCAGCATAACTAATGAATCATTTAATATTGCTTAATTATCACTTCAGAAAAAAAGATTTCTAGCCCAGCAGGTAAAAGAAGTGCTGTATTTTTTAGAAGAGTAAAGTAATATCTTTGTATGCTTTTACTTTTTTTTTTCTTTTTTTTTTTTTTTTTTTTGAGACAGAGTCTCTCTCTTATCACCCAGGCTGGAGTGCGGTGGTGTGACCTTGACTCACTGCAACCTCCACCTCCCAGGTTCAAGTGATTCTCCTGCCTCAGCTTCCCAAGTAGCTGGGACTACAGGTGCCCAACACCACGCCCGGCTGATTTTTGTCTTTTTAGTAGAGACAGGGTTATACCATATTGGCCAGGCTGGTCTCAAACTCCTGACCTCAGGCGATCCGCCCACCTCGGCCTCCCAAAGTGCTGGGATTACAGGCATGAGCCACCGTACCCGGCCCTTGTATGCTTTTACTCATAGAAATTATTTCTTTCAAGAAACGGGAATTTGGCTAATTTACCTCTTAAAGGAAATATTAGTGCTGCTTCATCTAAATGAACAGGAGAGTGAGTGAACTGACAATTGTACTTAAAATAGTTGTTCCAATTTTTAGAATCTCCTATAAAACCTTAAGATACAAGTTTACCTTATTTTAGGGTTTCAAACTAATATATGTTCTATTTTATGGAGGAAAGAACTACGTATGTAGAGCGGAGTTTTTTAACAAGAGGTTCTTGTATGAGCTCTTTAGTGAGTCCACGTACCCCCTTGAAATTGTATGGGACAGGTTGTGTATGTGTGCATTTTTCTGAGGAGTGGATCCATGACTCAAAAAGGTTAAGAACTTCTGCCCTGGAAAGGAAAAGCAAAAGATAGAATAAAGACATTTTGAAAAATAAAAACATTTTGTATTTGCCAGAACGTGCTCTGTAGCAGTAAGTCTGAAACAAGTTTGCTACGTTTTTCTTTTTGGTTTTACTTTGTTGGGGCTTTTTTGTTTGGTTGGTTTTAAAGGATTTAGGGGATTGGCAAGTCAGTTTGTCAGATGTCAGTGAACAGAATACCTAAGAAAAAAGGTAGCAAAAGTTCTGCTGACCCCAGATGGATTTTGCCTTAGGTAATTTCCTAATCATTAGTTACAGCTCTGTGTTAAAAGATGTATATAGAAATTTATGCTAGATTCTTAACATCTTTCTTACTGTGTGCAGAAATGTTTTTTTTATTTATGTATGCTACGTAAGAAATTTTGTTTCCTACTTTTATGCTCACAGTAACAAAATATAGCTGAAGAAATTAATGTTTTTCTTAAAGATATTAAATGGTGTTTTGTTTTGTTGCCTCAATTAACTAAGAGCAACTAGTTTTAACAGTTACAATAGCAGTAATGTTAAAGGAATAAGATCTTTTTCTCAAAGACCTTTGTTGCTTCAAAATACAAATCTGCTTTAGTCTGAGGTATCATTTTTAACAATTTTATAAGAAAATCAGTCACTGGAAATTCACTCCCAGCGTAAATGTCCTCATCTCTTGTGGAGCATGATATGTGATTTTTAAGGCCTTGTTTGTGAATAAGCGTGCTCTTTAATCATTTGGGTAAAAGGAATCTGAAATTTATCATGTGTACTTGGCAGTGGATTAAGATAACTATGTAATCCATTTCTAGTGTGGCCAGCTTGACAACTACATTTGAAAATCTGTTTCACTGCTTGTTTTTTCTTGTAACATTGTTTCCTGCTATTATAACTAAGCTGTCCTCCCTGCAGATTGACTTTATTTTTCATCTGACATCTTAGACTGATCAAGCCAATGTGTTCTAAACAATACATTTATATAGCTGTTATGCCTTATTTCTGTTCCTCCACATTATATTGCTCCATGCCACGTATGGTCAGTTAGCTAGAACAGTGGTTTTGTCCTGGTGAATATTTTATGATTGTATGAAATGGGGCAAACTTTGAGAAAATTATTAAGCCAGTACTGGAATTGGTTGGCATATGCCTTTATGATTTATTTAGTTTGTTTTCTACTTTGCCCTACCAGGGAAGAATTTAATTCTTCCCATTTCCTGAAAGTCAAAGGATTGGAGGACACTGAAGCAAAATAAACCTTAATCTCACCTCAAAAGGAGCTTAGATAATGTCAGGAAGGGCTTTGATGAAACCACTGTCCCTGCTTATAGATCTTATTTTCCAAGCCTTTCAATATTTTATTTGCCCTTTTCTGAACTCTACAATTTCCCTCTCTTGTAGCTGGTTCGATGCCCAGAACTGAATGCTGTGCTCCAGCTGTGGCCTCACCGGTGCTGAATAGAGAGGAAGAGCCACCTTCATAGCTTACATGTGATTCCTCTGCTTATACAACCCAATACTGGATTTACTTACTTTGGCAAGATAGCTGCATTGTGCACTGTATTTAATGTTACGTGTACTGTAACCCTGGGTCTTTCTCTGCATTGCTGCCGTTAAACCCCCAATCCTGCCAATCTAAAACTCCTGCCTTTGTTTACCTTCCCCCTCCCCCATAGACTCCCCATACATTCATCCACAATGAATGTCATCTTTTTATTCTCTCATTTCCTTTTACTCTAATCTTAAACTTTGGCAAAACTTTCACTCTGTCCTATAAATTGTCAGTTGTCAGCCATCTTATTTTTCCCCCTGCTTTGGTAATGGGACGTCTTTCAAGTCTTTTCTCTGGTTCTTTTCCCTTTGTAGTCATGAAGCACTTGGCACGGTGAATTCAGTAAGCATTCTCTTGCCATTGCTTCCAAATCAAATACCATGAACTCCTGGGTTGACCACCTATCAAGTTGTTACCTATGCTTTAGTTCTTCAGTCCAGGTTTTCCTGACTCCTCCTGACCTCTATCCCTACAGCTTCATTCAGGATACAGTATTCTCTCACAACTCTTCCTCCAGGGGGAGACAACAGCATCATGTCAGTTTACCGGGGAGATTTCCAACAGTAAGGAAAATTACAATCTCTAATTGTGAATAGAATCGTTTTTAATAATTTTAAGCACATTTCTGCCCCACCCCAGACCTTGATTTTAGAAACGATTAAGCTTAAGTTACTACAAATTTCTAGGATGAGTAAAATAAAGGAAGAAGGAAGGGAAGCAAGGTTTTTTTGTTGAATAGGACGTGCTTCTCCCAAGAAAGCCAAACTGAGGTTCTTATTGGATTTGAGAGCTGTCTGAAATGGGAATTGAGGCTTCGTTTTTCTGAGCATTATTGTAATCTCAGCTCTAGAATAGGTTTTTAAGTTGGCTTATGTAGGACTGTTGACACACACAGTCTTAATTACATACTTTAGCTAATTTAGAGTATGGAAAGTGTAACCTTTTTTGCTTTATTATGGGTGATAATTGGAAGGTCTCCACAGTTCCTTTTTATCCATCTCTAAACTCCCTCAAGTTTAACTAAATCCTGGTGCTTCTTATAGTACCAGTCAAGCTGAAGTTTAAGTTCTTACTCTTTTTTTTCTTAGTTGATTTAAGTAGCCTCTCCTTGGATCTGTGGTCTTTACTGAACCCAGAAGTTACCTCCTAAGTGCATTTATATCTTGAGAGTGTTAAAATCAGCTGGGAAATCTTTTTTAACATGATTTCAATACATCAAATTCCTATCATGGTTTTAAAAGTTACCAAACATCTTTCCTTCAGGCCCCTGATAGATATTTTACATACTAGCATATTGCACTATTTAAGTGTATTACAGAAGTACAGTACAAAGTAAGAGGTAGCAAGATCTGTTAGTGTCTTTTGATAAATTGTAAAATGTATCACCTGACTTTTCTTCCATATCTGTAACCATTAGATACTGCTAGTTTCTTATTCACAATTACATAAGCCAAGCTCAATTTGGTGGTTCCAAAGAGAGTAAGTCTTTTCTGTGGTTTCCTCCCATGTCTGTTGCCAGAGATTGGTGGCTTTGCTTATGCTCGTGTCACTTCCTGATAAGTGTGGCACCTTTCTTCAAAGGAATGTTAGTTTTATTCCTTGACTTCTGAAATGACCCTCAGCAACAGAGCCAACTGGGCTGTTGTGTGTGCTGAATGCTTTTCTCCAGGCAGTCAGTAAGTAGCGAGTAGTGGCATGGTTTCCTTCTCCATTTATGGCCTTGGAAGGGTGAAAGGGACATGGTTGGGACTCTCCATTTACGGTCCTTGGAGGAGTTGAAAAGAGTGGTTGGGGTGTTCTTAGAGGCAGAAACTAGACATTGTGAGATAAAAATAAATTGGCAAGGGATGTTTGGAATTCAAATTCCAATCCCTGCAAGGAGGGCAGAGGGCGCTGGGAAAGGGGGAGTGTGTAGCAAGTCAAATGAGCTCTGCTGCAGGCATTTGTCTCCTTCCACTGGAAGGTTTGCCCATGACACATATTTGCCTATATTGTTCTAGAAAGTTTTGTCTTATGTAATTGTGACTATCTTTTACAAAGAGGAAGAAGGAACACTTTAATAAAGAGTGTATTGTTGGAAACCTCAGTTCTCTAAGGCATCGTTTGAGGCTCCAGAAGAGATCTCAAGAAAGGGAGAATGAGGCAGGTGCTCGTGCAGGGGGCAGGCCGGCTGGCTTTAGGGTGGGAGACTCTTAATTGTTGTTCTGTTTTTGTGTGACGAAGATCATCACACATGTCGTGCTTTTATTATTCCTTTTACCCATCTAGATTTCTGGCTTCAAGGGACAAATTTTTAAAGTATCTGACAGAGTATCTTACAGATTGTCAACTGTGAATTAAAGATACTGAACTTCCTGGCCAGGTGCGGTGGCTCACGCCTGTAATCCCAGCACTTTGGGAGGCCAAGGCGGGTGGATCACCTGAGGTCAGGCGTTCGAGACCAGCCTGACCAATATGGAGAAACCCCGTCTCTACTAAAAATACAAAATAAGCTGGGCATTGTGGCTCATGCCTGTAATCCCAGCTACTCGGGAGGCTGAGGCAGGAGAATCACTTGAACCCAGAAGGCGGAGGTTGTGGTGAGCCGAGATGGTACCATTGCACTCCAGCCTGGGCAACAAGAGCGAAATGCCGTCTCAAAAAATAAATAAATAAAGAGACTGAACTTCCTTGGAGGCTCTATAAAGATTATTAAGAGTTGTTTTAGTTTGGTGAAAATAATTAACATATTGGCTTATCGATTGCAATCTCACGTTTAGGAGAAATTTAGTCTGGCAATGCCTATAAATTAAGTCTGAGGTGAACTACTTTTGAACAGTTGAGTTAGAAAGTCTTTGGTAGCCACCAGGGAAAAGAGATCTTATTTCAAGAAAAATCTCAGTGAAACTCAGTAAATGAGAAGGGAGATTAGAAGGAACAAAGGGAGGCAGAGATGGGATAGAGACTGGTTGCAACTTAACTAAATTTGGAAGCTGGGATTAAGCCCTTGATTTATCTTTTGAAATGCCATATAATATAGCATAAGATGTACCATTAAACTCAAGAAACTGGGCTAATAATCAGAGATATGTGTTAGAAATAAAGACCATGGTAAAAATGGAAGGGTTGTACAAGAGAATAAAATTATTCAGGTTTTATCTGTGGACTTGCATAATGATATTTATTTGCTGTGTGTCACATGGCAGAAAAGGAAGTGAATAACACCGCTCTGCCCTGTCCTTCCCCCAGAAAAGAAATCACTGGCTTCATTTGTTGGTTTGTTTATCTGGCAGCTGGAGTTGGTAGAATAGACTAGTAGACTGTCTAGTTGTAGACGTAGGTATTAGTGTACCGTTTCTTGATCATTGATGTTTGAGACCTGGAATTTGTAGCATTATTGATTTGACCTCTGTTTCAAATTTTAGCGGCTTCCACAAAGACTGAGTTAGTAAGGAATACAACTATGTAAGTAATATGTTTTACTAGCTAATTTGTTTAGGCAATTATTTTTACCCCATATTCATTCCTTCTTAATCAAGAGTAAGTTAGGTATTCTTTGCTTTGGGAAATTCTTCTTTCTGTCCTCCCTTCCCTCACTTTTTCCAAATTCTGGGCACAATAGCAACTCTCTCTCTTCTGTGGCAGGTGTGCATCCTATTGGCTGGCTGGTATTTCTTGTTTTTTTCCCCCCCTTATTCTTTTAAATGGGGTGGGGTATAAAAATATGTGTATGGGGTACATGCAATAATGTTGTAATGTTTCTTGTTGTTTAATGGATAATTAATTGCAAAATAATTGTTTTAATTATAACATGTTTGAGTAAATGCTAAATTAGTATTTTTTCTAATATAATAATGAATTTGAAATCTAGCATTCCTGTAACAATGTGTCTATGTTTGTCTGTCTGTGTCTGTCTAATAGTAATTAATATCTGTGGTCCGTACCTGGAAGAGGAAGTACAGCTTTAAAGGAATAACAAAAGACTTTGTGTCTTAGACCCTTCGCAGGTGTTACAGTCGGGTGAAAGAACATGGTGTTGGGAAAAGAAAGAGCAGTTACACATTTGAACAGTTGGAACAGGTGTTTGGTCAGGGAGGATGGGATGCTCAGCCCTGCCAGCCTGTACTTATTAACAGTAGTGGCTTGTACCAGGAGCTGGAGTCAGATGGCAGCACTATGGAGGACTATTCACAGGAGGACTGGGGAAACCACAGTCAGGATCTCCATGGCTATCCAACAGATCAGGAATTGGGTAAGAATGCCAACATACATGATACTTACATTTGTGTGTGTGTGTATATGCCTTTATGGATGTGCACCAGCACTTCCTATCTGTAAATATCTTCGGTGCCATTCCTTATAGTGGCCAGCACGAAGCATAAAGGGCATCTCTGCCTTGTATGTCTTTTATGAATTTGCATGTCCCAGTCTATTTGGGGCAATATGGGCATCCTTGGTTTAGCCTTAAACTGCCAACTGGTGCTTGGTGTTGTTCATTTGGCAAGTTATTTACCAGCAAGATTCCCAAAGACACAGAAGAATTTCTAATTCTGAGCTATACAAGTACCCTCCGTGACAGGTAACACCCTATGCAATTCTAAGTATCCTGTACCTTCTAGTTCTAAGATGACTGCTAAGATAATGACTCTTGGCCCGAGTGCTCTAGATGTAGTTCTTAGGAATTCCTTCCTTTATCCCAAATACATTTTTCTTTTCTGTTTATGATTTGGAAAAGGTTTCTCCCAGACTTGAGCCTGAACAAAAATTGAGGGGAAGCCTCCGTTTATCTTCAATAGAGCTGATGTTTGAACTGTGTGATCGTGTTCCTTCACACTTGTTAAGGGGTCCCATTCCAACAGCAGCTGGAATGATTTATATAGTCATAGGCATTAGAAATGGAAAATAAAATTCCTGGTCATGAAATCTAAACTTGTAAGGCCTAACTAAGAGTGTATATGTAGTTGTGGGGTTGTTCTGCTTTTTTGCGCGTTACATGCTCCAATTTTTATTTTCATAATTTGATTTCATAATTTGGAAGTACTGATCAATCAGCCATTATACATTAAGAGCAGGTTGTGTAATGAGTACTCACTTAGAAGGATATGTTCTTGCTCCCAGCCCTTGGTGCTCAGGCAACCCCCAAGGAAGTATAAGTCGGATTGGCAGTATAAACATGCTCCCTGAGGTTTAGATAAAAGTCCATGGGCTCTGTTTTTTTACCAAATTCTTGATGATAGAAAAATGTTAATTCCAAAGAAAAGGACTAAATGCTAATATGTTTCTTAGCAATGTTGTTTTAAAATATTCCTCAAATATTGGAAGACAGTGAAAGAAGAAAGAGGTTATAAAACTATAAGACTAACAGCATATAAGATGGCCTTAGCGATTAGAAGAAGAAAAGGGGTAGATGGTGAGCGATCACTGCCGATTAATTTCAAAGGAGTAATAAGGTCTAAATTACTTTGGCATTCCATAACACTGGTTTTGCCGTGGAGAGTTAAGTCACTCAAACCTTTGGGAAAAAAGCAGTATGCAGAATGTGTTGATCCTGATATTGGGGGAATAATTGCTTTGTAAAACCTACATAGAAAATCTAAATAGAACAGAATTTTTTTATTCTTGTCCTTTTAAAATCATGTCTGCAGTGAAATTAAGCTTTAAGCTCCTAGCTGGAAATCCATTGGTGACCTTGAAGAATTTTATACTTGTCGAGCTGGTTTCTGATCTTGCATATGAATGTATGCATCTCATTATATAAGAGCTATATTTATAAATCTGATATTGGACAGTGTTTGACGCTAGAATAAAAGCCTGGTTTTGGAAAGTATGGGATGATCAGTAAACATAGCTACTTATCTACATACATGCATGCCACCACTTAGGAAAATATAACTTGTTTCAAAATATTTGCTTTTCAGATGAAATACCTGTCACAAAGAGAACATTAAAAATAAAACAAGAGTCTTCTGAAGAAGCACAGTAAGTAGATGCTTCACCCTTCCAGAAAGTGTGTCTGCCTGAGTTTAATGACCATTGGGAAGATCAGAAAATACTTAGACATGTTATGAAAGTTCCAGCCATTCACCAAGGAGGCATGTCTGTTCATTCTTTAGATTTAATCAGGGACTCACTTAAAGCTATTAGAAAGCATCGCAAACATAGCATCACTGGTAATTCCAAGAACTGTGATGTCTATACATTCTTCTTTTGTTTTTTTGTGTCTCGCTCGGTTACCCAGGCTGGAGTACAGTGGTGCGATCTCTGCTCACTGCAAGCTCCACCTCCAGGGTTCACGCCATTCTCCTGACTCAGCCTCCTGCATAGCTGGGACTACGCAGCTATGTAGTTGGTGGGTGCCCGCCAACACACCCAGCTAATTTTTTGTATATTTAGTAGAGACGGGGTTTCAACGTGTTAGTCAGGATGGTTTCAATCTCCTGACCTGGTGATCTGCCCGCCTCAGCCTCCCAAAGTGCTGGGATTACATGCGTGAGCCACCGACCGTGCCCAGCCAGATGTCTATACATTCTTTCACATCTTAGCTTAACTCTTTCAGTGATTAGCTAAAATGTTGATAATTTTGTATAGAAGAAGAAATAAGTGTGTTACAGGAAAACAGGCGTGTTTATGGTGTTTGCCTGTGTGTGGATGTGGACATCTGGATATTTAATTAAGGCACAAAGATGAGTCACAGGAGCCTGAGTTTATCTGAGGTTAGGTGAAATGAGAGGCAGACCAGAGGGACACCTGAAGTATTTTGGGAATCAAAAAGAAAGCTCTTAGACGACCTATTATACATTTGGAGAAGAAAGCAGTTGCTAGAGGAAAGTCTAAGAAAGTCCAGGGACAGGGTCCTCCCTGGTCCACACAACTTGATCTTCCCTGAGTTTAGCATTATCTTTTGTGCAAGGACATCGTAGTTCTTGGAATTACCAGTGACATTATATTGTGGTTCTTTTTAATAGCTTTAAGTGAGTCCCTGATTAAATACAATTACTGAGGGGAATATACTGACAGAAAATTTATAGGGAAAGTAAGGAACATCATTCATTTTTTTCACCTGTTAACCTTGGAGTATTGATAGCACCCACTTATTCTTGGGTGCTTCATCCCACACATGTGATCTTGATGTCTGAGAGATGGCAGAGAAGAGGCAAAAAGGGCTGTGATAGGTGACAGGCAGCACAACAAGAAAGCACTAGTTGCCGGCCGGCGCGGCGGTCGCTCAAGCCTGTAATCCAAGCCTTTGGAGGCGAGACGGGGCGGATCACGAGGTCAGGAGATCGAGACCATCCTGGCTAACACCGTGAAACCCCGTCTCTACTAAAAAATACAAAAAACTAGCCGGGCGAGGTGGCGGGCGCCTGTAGTCCCAGCTACTCGGGAGGCTGAGGCAGGAGAATGGCGTAAACCCGGGAGGCGGAGCTTGCAGTGAGCTGAGATCCGGCCACTGCACTCCAGCCTGGGTGACAGAGCAAGACTCCCTCTAAAAAAAAAAAAAAAAAAAAGAAAGCACTAGTTGTTTTTTGTTTGTTTGTTTGTTTGAGACAGAGTCTTACTCCATCACCCAGGCTGGAGCGCAGTGGTGCAGTCTCAGCTCACTGTGAGCACCTGTAATTCCAGCCCGAGTAGCTGGGACTACAGGCGTGTCACCATGCCCGACTAATTTTCGTGTTTTTAGTAGAGATGGGGTTTTGCCATTTTGGCCAGGTTGATCTCGAGCTCCTGACCTCAAGTAATCCACCTGCCTCGGCCTCCCAAAGTGTTGGGATTACAGGCGTGAGCCAGTGTCCGGCCACATTAGTTGTTTTTATTCAGCAAGCCACCACTATCACCTCCCCTTTGTAAATGCTCATTTCTTTTTCAGTCTCTCTTTGGAATCAGAGAATTCCCGTTGTGATCTGATTCCATGTCTGGGAAGAGGGTGAGAGTTCAGGGATGAGGAGTTTTTCCCCCAAATGGTAGCCATTATTTCATTTCTCAAAAAAGAAGCTAATCACCCACATCAGTAAGTTTAAGGCCATTTATTATTGGGAAGTAGTTGTCTTTTAGGAGTGTGACATCAAGGTGTACCAAAGGAAGGGAAACTGATTATTGTTGTAAAAGAAATAAGTTGGGCATGATGGCTCCCGCTCCCGCCTTTAATCGCAGCACTTTGGGAGGCCGAGGTGGGTGGATCACTTGAGGTCAGGAGTTTGAGACCAGCTGGCCAACATGGTGAAACCCTGTCTCTAGTAAAAATACAAAAATTAGGCCTGGTGCGGTGGCTCATGCCGGTAATTGCAGCACTTTGGGAGGCTGGTGCAGGCGGATCATGAGGTCAGGAGTTTAAGACCAGCCTGGCCAACATGGTGAAACCCTGTGTCTACTAAAAATACAAAAAATCAGCCAGGCGTGGTAGCAGTTGCCTGTAATCCCAGCTACTTGGGAGGCTGAGGCAAGAGAATTGCTTGAACCTGGGACGTGGAGGTGCCAGATTCTGTCTCAAAAAAAAAAAAAAAAAAAAAAATTAGCTGGGCGTGGTGGCACACACCTGTAATCCCAGCTACTGGTGAGGGTGAGGCACAAGAATTGCTTGAACCCAAGAGGCAAAGGTTGCAGTGAGCCGAGATGGTGCCACTGCACTCCAGCCTGGATAACAGAGTGAGACTCTGTCTCAAAAAAAAAAGTGAGTTATTACAAGGCAAAGAGTGGTGGCTCATGCCTGTAATCCCAGCATCCTGGGCAGCCAAGACAGGAGGATTGCTTGAGCCCAGGAATTCAAAACCAGCCTGGGCAACATAGCTAGACCCCCATCTCTACAAAAATTTTTTAAATTAGCTGGGCATAGTGGCATATGCCTGTAGTTCCAGCTACTCAGAAGGCTGAGGCGGGAGGATTACTTGAGTCTGGGAAGTCTGGGCTCCAGTGAGTCATGCATTCCAGCCTGGGTGACAGAGCAAGATCCTATCTCCAAAAAACAAAAAAAAAGTTATTACAAATCTATACTTTCAAACCCTTATTCTCCAAAAAAAGTCACTGTTTTTTTCACTAAAGTGTCCTATCTCTTCCTTATAATCATTCAGGACCTTCACGGGAGGCCCAGTTGATATAACTAGGAATGAACTCAAATTTTATGGATTTCGCGTCACCAGCCTCAAACCACTTAAACGTTTCTGGTGATTGGAACGTCAAAAACCAGGAAATCTAACAGACAGTTCTCAGGAATTGTTTAAATAACAATGAGTAATTTAAAAGTTTAAGTAACAATTATAAATGTTTAAATAACAATTAATGAGTCTAGTTCTCATTGTGCTCCAGAGCTTTGAAATGCTGGTATGAATCTTGAGTCCAAATCAGCTTCAGGCTCAGATCAGCAGGGCAGGAAACTGACAGGCTTTGCAGAAATATCCAGCCTGTGCTGCCTCTCCTCCAGGTTTCAGCTCTCGAGGCGAGAGATTCTGAACAAGGTCTGGGTAGGCCAAGAGTTTCTTTAAAATGGTTCTTTGCAGGGTCTGACTATAGCATTAGTGCCATGAGAATGCTGAATAAAATAACGTGATTTGGGCATGGGATTGCTTTTTCTCCTTAGGTACAGGTGGGATTAGCTGAACCTAGCTAATCTCCTAGTCTGCTCATTTATTCAACACTTTTCTCAAGTGCCTACTATATGTCAGGCATTGGGATACTTCACTGAGCATAACAGACAAAAATCTCTGCTCTCCATCCCAACTCCTTAGCATAGTCCTCTGTAAGATCAATAAAACATTTCAAAGGAGGGCAGGGAAAGATGGTAGCTATGAAAGATAATTTTCCTTTAAAGCATCGACTTATGCAGAAATATGATCTATGTCTTAGCCTCATAAGGACCACAATCAGACATCATAAAAGTGACCAAGTGCTTTTGTCTCTTCTGAGAAGGGGAGTAATTCCCCGAGAATGTAGTGATTTCATCTAGATAACCACTCTCATACTTGAAAGTTTTCAAGACAAACTAAAGGATAGATGGTAAATTCAGGGCAGTCTTAGCTCCAAGAAGCAGCTGATAGCAAAATATTAATTCTTTGCCATCTTGCAAAGGAAGTCAAGGAGAGCGAGAGGACAGACTGAGAATGGCCATGTGAAGCCTCCCCAGAATGTTCCCAAAGCTCCTCCCCTACAAGGTATGAGAATGTAATAGGAAAAGTCTCAAGGATGGAGCTCCTTGCAGAGCCTTTTTTCAAGAACCTATTAGCACACACACACCCCTTTCTTGCCTGTGTGTGATTGTATGTAAGTGTGGCGGTTGAGTGTTTTTGTAGGTTAAACCTGTAATTGATGTGGAGGGTAATAGTTCGTTTCCAAGTTAATATTTAACAAACCAATCTTCCAGTATCAAAGTTTTGCTGTACTTGAGAAACAAACTTTATATAGCTTCATATGTATACAAATTACATGACTTAAGCAACCTGTGAAATTTAAAAAAAAAAAAAAATTCCAGCATTTTCTTGTCTTATTCTGTTAAGTATACTAGTCAAAATTGAAATAATTCTTTTGTTTTTTATAAAGGGTTTTCTAGCACAGTCTCAATTTATTATCTTGAATGTTACTCTCTTGAAATCTAAGCCTAATGTGAGCCTTTTCTGTCTGAATTCCCAGATGTTAATTCTGTGCTAACCTGACTTCTTTTAATTTTGGGATTAGTAATGAATTTCAGACAAATAGAAAATGTCACTTTCAAAAGGTCATTAGTCATAATCAGTTGTATATTTTCCCACAGCACACACAAAGCCCATTATTGGACTTTCTGAATTTCCAGGTTAGAAATTAAGCTGTTAATTATTTTAAGTGACGCCAGATACTTTTCTTTTCTAAATACAGCATTTTTCACCTTATTTTGGTAAGTAGTTAGGTCTGAAGGCCCTCGTAGACATAATAGCCACTTTAAAATGTTATGATCCATAGATTTCTGAAATCCTAGAGTCTAAGGTATGGATTCTGACTATACAGTGAGGCTATGGAAGTCACGGAAAGCAGTTTATCATTAATTCTCAGAAACTTGCTAGGGGTGGGTTTCTTTCGTTTTAATAGGTTGATTATCTAGACTTACACTGCCCAGGACAGTAGCTACTAGTCACATGTGGCTATTTAAATGTAATTTTAAACTAAATATAATTAAAAATGTAATACCTCAGCCACATTTTATGTTCTAGTGGCCACCACATTGAAGAGCAGATACAGAACATTTCCATCATCACAGACAGTTCTATCTGACACTGCTGTTCTAGATACTTAGGGAATTTGACTTCTATTTCTCTTTCCAGGAAGAGAGACATCATGCAATATCGTGCAGATTTTGGAATCGGTTACAGTTGAAATGGGAACTTTTTCAGAGCTGGACAGACTTTTCAAGGCTCCATCTTTCTAATAAACTGGCCATTTTTGGAATTGGTTATAACACCCGTTGGAAAGAGGATATCCGTTACCATTATGCTGAGATCAGCTCCCAGGTGCCCCTTGGCAAGCGACTTCGGGAGTACTTCAACTCTGAGAAGCCTGAAGGACGGATCATTATGACCCGAGTGCAGAAAATGAACTGGAAAAATGTTTACTACAAATTTTTAGAGATCACTATTAGCGAAGCTAGGTGCTTGGAGCTGCACATGGAAATTGACTGGATACCCATTGCCCACTCCAAACCAACTGGTGGGAATGTTGTTCAATATTTATTGCCTGGGGGTATTCCTAAAAGCCCAGGCCTTTATGCCATTGGCTATGAAGAATGTATTGAGAGGCCCCTCTCACCACACATGGAGCAGCGTTCCCTGGACCCAGGAAAAGAGGGCCGGGTTGACCTGGAAACCCTTTCAGCACAAACCTCATTACAGGTGGAAATAGAACCCACCCGAATTATCTATTGCTACCTCGGGATTGCTGAGGTCAGGACTCTGCAGCAGTGCTTATTTTTACATTTCCAAGCAAATACCAAAACCTTCAGCAAAGATTGGGTTGGTATTAATGGGTTTTTGTCTCAGAACTGTATTGTGGATCCCGGAGTTTCTCCCAAATCCATCTACATCACATTTGTAGAAGTAGAGAGGGATTTTCTTTCTGCAGGCTCTTTAGTTGAGTGCCTGGAAAAAGCCATTGGATACCCCTTAAAATTTAACAACTGAATGTCATCCTTCATAAGGATTTGGGCTCTTAGCTCCTTCTTCTCTACTCACTTCCCATTACCGGGACCACCCCTCATCCAGATGCCACCATCAGACTCTTCATGGAAACCCTTTCTTCAGTTGGGCCAGTACGACTTCTAAGGAATCATAGTAGACTTGGGCCAGAAAAAACAGACCTCACCTGAAAATGCTCATTTTGAGCAAGCAAGATATATAGCGAACTTGCATGGTGGGTCAGCTATTTCTTTTTTAAAACAGAAAACAATTTTAAATGGATTTTAGAGCCCTAATATAAACAAATGTAGGTACATTCCATATTGGACAAAACTTATACTTTGAGTTTCATATGAAATTGAAAATTGTATTTTTTTCACAATGTTTCATTTTACACATCTCTGTGTCTCTATATAAGTAATATTTACAACCCTGAATAAATAAGCAATAGATNAAGGATTTGGGCTCTTAGCTCCTTCTTCTCTACTCACTTCCCATTACCGGGACCACCCCTCATCCAGATGCCACCATCAGACTCTTCATGGAAACCCTTTCTTCAGTTGGGCCAGTACGACTTCTAAGGAATCATAGTAGACTTGGGCCAGAAAAAACAGACCTCACCTGAAAATGCTCATTTTGAGCAAGCAAGATATATAGCGAACTTGCATGGTGGGTCAGCTATTTCTTTTTTAAAAACAGAAAAACAATTTTTAAATGGATTTTAGAGCCCTAATATAAACAAATGTAGGTACATTCCATATTGGACAAAACTTATACTTTGAGTTTCATATGAAATTGAAAAATTGTATTTTTTTCACAATGTTTCATTTTTACACATCTCTGTGTCTCTATATAAGTAATATTTACAACCCTGAATAAATAAGCAATAGATAATGGCAAGTTACATCTTGATTCACAGTTAAAAGACTGTTTTCAATATCACCCTTAGCTACTATTGTATATAATTTAGAGTTTCATTTTTTTCACCAACCAAGTGTTTTGCTATTTCCAATCAGTGTTGCCTGCAAAGACCTTTGTTTCTGTGATGTACCAACTTTACAGTTGTGTTGCCATTTAAACCTTTTTAAAAAAAAAAAAAATTAAAGTAATTCCTGGCCCCTTGGCGTAGTAGTTGAGCTTTTGTAGCAGAGTGTGGCCGCACTGGCAGTGGGGCTGTGCTCTGACTTTACTGCTAAGAATGAAGAGAACAAACAGAGCAGGGTATCTTCACATCCTTTCATTCTCTATACCTCACTGACCAATGTCATTATTGTCAGAGTACCAAAGGTCACTGGACATCTCATTTTGTGATTCTTTTAAAAATGACCAGGATAATCCTTTTGACCCTAAGTACATGAATTTGTAAAAGACTCATTCCTCATCTTTTACACTCAGTACTCAGGGGCAGCTCTCAAGGAGTACAACTGGAAAATTGATATAATCTTGCTGTCTCTCAAAAGGAAGGAAGATCCAGTAGAAACATCTTTTTTTTTTTTTAGATAGGGTCTTGCTGTGTCACCCAGGGTCTTGCTCTGTCACCTAGGGTGGAGTGCAGGAGTGCAATCATAGCTCACTGCAGCTTCGAATTCCTGGGCTCAAGTAATCCTCCTGCCTCAAGGCTTCCTGAGCAGCTGAGGCTATAGGCTCGAGTGCCACCACACCAGCAATGTTTTCACTTTTTTTTTTTTTCTTTTTTTGGTAGAGACAGGGATTGTGCTATGTTTCCACCGAGCTAGTCTCAAACTTTTGTCCTCAAGCAATCCTCCCACCTTGGCTTCCCAAAGTGCTGGGATTACAGGTGTGAGCCAGTGGGGCCAGCCCAAAAGTATTTTTTTAGGAGAGGGAATTGACAGGTATAAGTCCATTAGGAAGGTAACTGTCACGTTTAGATCTTTCAGAGATTTCTAATGGGCCAACCACCACTCCACTTACAGGTTAGTACTCTTGGCTGAGAATCGCTTACTAACAGAGTAGTCAAGGATCACTTTGGTCTCATGGCAGGAACTTGTTGGATTGGTTATTTATCTTTATGATTTCCCAGCATCTCTCAGGTACTCTACTTAAAGTGGGCTGCAAATCCAGGTAAGAACTCTCATTCTTCTCGTTTTTCTATACTACTGAAGATATAGTTGCATATTAACAAAAAGTGTTCTTTTCCTGCAGCCGGAATGTTCTCAGATCAGTGATTTTCTCATTCTGATGCCTGTTGGTTTGTTGATGCCTATATTTGTAATAACTAGAGAGCTTATAATCAATGAGATGGCTTTTATTTCTGTTATTTGAGTCTGGGGTTATGGAGTTGGGTACTAGTTCAGGGAGAATATAAATATCTTGAGAATGTTTTGAGTGTAGCACCTGTTCTCCCCAGGCAGCATCTATAGGCAGAGGCCTGAGGAAATCCTCTTGAGTTTGCTCTTCTTTGGAACTTAGAATTCTGATCCTAAAGGCTGAGGCAGTCTTGACCATCTTTTAGCCATAATCTCATAGTATTCAGTGCTAAATGCTGTAGGAACAAGCATTATTACCAGGAATACTTCATGGCATCTCTAAAATGTTGCCACTGACCAGCCCCAAAACTAACATTACGCTCTATGCATTTTTTTTTCTGCGTCTTCCCATTGTTGTTAGTTGCTTAGCTGGGGCAGAACACTTGGGGAACATTTAGCAAGGATGTTTTAGACCTACTGAACATGACCGAGAATGGGACATTGCTAGACCCACTATGAGCGGCATGGAGAAGATAGCAAAGGCTGGATCCAATAGATGTTTTCACCATTTGCCTTGGGATGGGTGGGGGGTAGAGGACAAAGATGAGCATTGGGAAATGTAGGTTTACCAAGAAAGTACCTTGCTGATACTGGATCTCCAGTCTCTTTGGCCAGAACAGTCTAGAAAAGAAGATAGCAAGATGTCAGATAACTATGAGCATTGCCAAAAATAAGAAATGGACTATTTAGACCTTAATGAAGCTTTATAACTGATTCAAGGGGGACAGAGAAAGTATATTCAAATGTAAAGGTAAATATTAGGAATTACTTTTGAAATCTAAGATGAGATGTGATTGGAAGAAACACGAATGACCTGCAAGTCTCTAACATATGAAACTGTGAACTTAGCTCTTGCACACATGTTTATGTAAGCAGTTCCCAGGTCACACATAGATCATCTGTGTCATTTACACCAGGGTGGAGAGCAGTCCGCCCTAAAATGAATCTTGGCGAAAACTTTCACAAAGTAATGGAGCTACTCTGCTAACTTCTACTACTTGACTGCCTCAGGGTCAGAGGAAAGAAATTGCTGAAATAGGAGACAGGAGATAGTGAGGACAATTCTCTAGGGTCAAAGAATCTTGAAGAGACTGCCCCTGTGTCGCATGGAGACATTCACTGACTACAAATCATTGGTTGCAGCTTTACTTCCCATGTCAGAAGTAATTTGGGATCTGGATTCTGAAGGAAAAGGTAGCTACAGGGAATGAATGTTGAGGCTACACCTTATGTAGCACTCGATTAGGATAAGCACAGCCTGTGTGATTAGATACTTGGTGTTTCTAGGTTAGAACCAAAAGACTTTGTACTTCCTCTCTTGGAAGGAGTTACTTATTTGGGGTGACTTGTCTGGAAACAAAGGAGGGGTGTTTACAAGAGATGGTTTGCAATGCAGACTAAAGCCAAGAAAAATTTGAGTGTGATGGAATAGGAAAACCAAACAACAGCCCCCAACCCCACCACACAATCTGCTTGGCCAAGTCCAAGTTTGTAGCTCACTACACAAGAGTGTGAGACTGGCAGGTATCTCTTCCTGTTGTCTTTGCCTCCACTGAGCTGCCAAGTACTGGATTCCAGGGTTTGCATGAGCAATTTTGTGTTTGCATAGGCATTTCTCAAAGTCACTGCATGGCAGGTATTTGAAGAGGAGCCAGGCATATCACACTAGGAAGAAGCAGCTGAGAGGGCGTATGGGGCACTGTATAGAAAAAGACCTCGTGTGAGGTGTGGGCCCAGGGACTACACTCTGTTAAAACAACAGAACTACGTGCAGTAAATGGAATCCCGCAGGCCTGGCTGCTTTTCTTCCCAGACAGCCGCGGGCAGCGCCAGGAAATCGTTGTTGTGCTTTCTGCCCTCACTGACCTTTGCTGGGTGGTTGAGCTGTGCTGGGATGTTTGAAGCATCTTTTCTTTTCTTTTCTTTTTTCTTTTTTCTTTTTGGCTTTTGGACAGAAAAGCAAGAACAGGTGCGTGCCTTTCTGTAAGGGAGCGGCGGCCGCCAGAGGGCGCAGAGGTGCCTTTTGACCGAATAGCGCAGGGAGGGGGGCGTTAAATTCAATTCACAACGAACGAGATCTAGTCTCGGGAATTAAAGGATCAGCGCGCGCCTGAGCCTTTCACTGCGGGAATGGGAGGCACTGAAGATCGGGGTATAAAGAAGAAACGGAGGGACTGTCCTGTCTTCCTTCTCGCAGCCGCCCCTCCTCCCTAGTCAACATCAGGCCTGTATGCCGCTCATTTCAGGGGCTAAGCTGGGAGCAGCATGCACACTGCCTCAGTTTCCCGCTCAGCTCCTGGGACTACTTTGTGGCAACCTTCCCTGCTCGGAATGAGGCACAGGCCGGGGTAATCCTCCAGCCTGGGTTGGGGTGTGCGGAACTCGCGGAGCGCTTTTTCCTGCCCGCAGGTGAAGATTCCCCGCGCGCCCTGGGCTCCCGCGCGGCCTCCGCCGTAGCCCTCGCTGCAGCGCTCCGGTGGCCGCTCAGGCCCCGCCTCCAGGAAAGCCACAGATTCCCGCGGTACAAAGGAGCCCGCGCGGCCGGCGCTCCGGTCTCTCCCTGCAGCTGGAAAATGCTGCTCCCCTCTTCCTCCTTCAGGAAGGCCGCCCTGATTGGGCCGGGAATGCGGCACCCCCAAGCTTGGACCGGGTTGTTGGAGCCAGAGCCCAGGAGCGTTTACATGTCAGGGGTTACGGGTGGTTCCGACTTCGGAGAGTCCCCAAATTTCCCACCCTTCCTGGTCACCCTTCCTATCCCACCCCGGCGGAAGGGGAGGTTACGGCTCAGGATAGTTCTGGAGCCTTCTCTTCCCCCTCCACTCCCTGGGTGGCTCGTGGGGCATCACAGCTTACCTCACCCCTCCCTGCGTTCAGACCTGGAAGAGGCCGCAGGGTCCCGCCGTCCGCGCGCTGGCGGCGCCCCGGGCGGCGGACCCCGCGCCCCGCCCGGGAGACGGCGACTCTCGCCCCCTGAAGCCCCGCCAATGCCCCGCCCCGCTGTCGCCGTCGGTCCCCACCCCGCCACCGGCACACAGGCGCGCAGACTTGGGCTGGAGCCGCCCTGGGTGTCGGCGACCCGGCTCCCGCGCACGCTCCGGCCGCTGCGCAGCCTCGACACCTGCGGGTCCGTGCGTCCCGCAGCTGGCACCTCTGACTCCGTCCGGGCCAGGGAGGACCATGATTTCCCTCCCGGGGCCCCTGGTGACCAACTTGCTGCGGTTTCTGTTCCTGGGGCTGAGTGCCCTCGGTGAGTGAAACCCGGACCTGGAGGGGACTTGGGGTGCGGGATGGGGTGAGTGCGACCCTGAGGGAGAACTTTGGCCACTGCTGCGGAACTGGGTCCCACGACTCGCCCTCCTCCCCTGACCTCCAAATCCCACTCCAGGGCATCACTGGCTGGCGCTGACTTCTCGCTTTGGCGGGGACAGCCCTCAGTTTGGGTGTGGGGGCGGATGGCTGGGGGAGGTAAGGGCATCTCTCGCAAGACCTGGATATCTCTGGGGTGAATTATCGGAACCATTGCTCACCGTGTCGACTCCCCACCCCCCACCCAGCGCAACCGGATGAGCTGAGCCGCTAGATGAGACACTGGCTAAAGAGCTTAAGGACTTAACTCTAGCCCCCTCTCATCCCCGACCCCACATACAAGCTGATGAGGAAGATCCCCCGGGGAAATACCTCTGGTCCCCAGGCTTGACACACGCACTTTGTGTCAATTCCCCAGCGCAGATCCTCTCTCTCGCTCCCTCCTGCTTCCTGCCCTGGGAATCAAGGGAGGTGCCCCAAAAGGACGACCGTGAGGTCATTTGGGACACAGGAAATGGGGGAGGGGTTCAAACGCACAGAGAAATAGAATTTTGACCCCCTCCCCCTCTCCAGGCCCACCACCCCTATTGGTTCCCAGAGCCAAAGGGATGCGGGGAAATTGAGAGGAGGGTGGCCAAAGGTCAGGAAGGGAACCTCCTTGGAGCAAGTGTTTGGGAAGCGTTGGAGGCCTCCAGGGGCGCTGGCTTCAGCTGAAGCTGGGGTGGCTCAGAACTCCACCTGGGAGAGAAGGACCCGGCAGGACTAGGCCCTTTCAAGCTGCTTCACTTGCTATCCTTCAGCTTTCTTGCCATCCCCCTTCAAGGATCTCGAATGGGAGTGAAGGGTGGGTTTAGCTATATTGACTTGAACTCATTTCTCAGGTTGGAGGATGTTAGGACAAGTAAGGCCTGGAAAGCTGTAGAGTGAAATTCAGCCACAATGATGAGGACTGAGATGAGGATCACCAGTGCCCCCTTTTGCCTGTTCTGTGCTCCACAGTTGTTGGGGCATGCAATATTACAGTCCTTGGATAAAGTGGGTCTCAAGTACAGCCCCCCAGGCCACACCAAAGCCAGCAGTAGTCTTCTGTCCCTCCGGGCTTGGTGGGCCTGCTCCAGGATCCCTCAAACTTCTCATCCCGGCTTTCCCAACTTCAACTTCAGCTCTGTTCCTTCTGCACTCCACCCCAACTCTATCCCCCTTCCTTGTGGGGGGTGGGGGCTGGAGGAATCTCTGAAGTGAGGGAGGGCAGTTCAAGTTGGCTGCCTGAGTGTCCCAGGCTTCACCTGCTGCTCATCTGCAACCCTCTGGCCTACCCCAGCTTTGGGCCTCAGTTCGTCATACTGAAGACCTGGGCTCAAAAGTTCCTATCGGCCCCCCTGGGGGTTGCCCAGTTCCCGCCGGCCACTCGAGGGTTAAATGGCACTGGTGACCGCGGGGCAACGGGCAGGCGCCCGGCTCCGCTCTTCTGGGCTCTCCAGGAGGCTCTCCGCCTCAGCACGCTCCTCCGCGGCTCAGCGCTGCTGCCCCTGGGGCGTGAGAAGCCCGCGGGGGGAGTTTCTCAGAGAAAGACGGAGACTAAAAATAGTTGCCCTGGGGAGCGGGCCCATTTCGCTCTCCTTAGGCCCCTGCCGGCTCCCTCACGCTGGCCTCGGAGAGGGCTGTGGGCCGAAAGGGTCCCCTTCTTGGGCTGTCCCAGTGTCCTCTCAGACCCAACCAGCCTCCTTTTCTCTCCCAGTGGCTCCGTGGACCCTGGGACCGAAGAAAACGAACGAGTTGGGTGACTTCCGAGCCAGCAGACACCCAGGACAGAGAGCAGAAAAGTCTCAGGCCCTCTTCTGTTCCTAGTTTCTGACAGGGCGAAGGGCAAGGAGCATGTGCCCAGACCCCAGTGTGTCCGTTACTATCTCTTTTAACTCTCCTCTACCTTCTGGAAAGTGGAATTATAAACGTGGGACCTGGGGAGGTCGCTGGTGGTCCGCAAGGTGAAGGAAGCGCGTGCCTCTTTTGGGCCTCAGGCAGTTTCCTGGCGGAAACCGCTCTGGCCGCTCGGTGTGCGTTGTAGAAAGGCTGGGGAAGAGCCGGCAGCACCTGCAGGCTCCAGGCGTGCCCGGCCTCGGCGGAATAGCAGCGGGCCGGGGCCCCAGGGGGCGTCCAGCTCCTTGAGGCGGGGACTGTTTCCTCCCGTAGAGCCTCCGGTCTAGGGGCCCCCCCTTCATTGTCTTCTGCCTTATCACTGGGTACAAATTTCCTGCCCAGACCACAGAGATCCTCCAGGAAATGAGAAGGGGGATGCTGCGAAGGCCAAGTAACAGAGGTGGGGGTTCTGTAGGGCGCAGCCGGGAAGCGGTGGGGGTGGCTTGCATCCTGGCCGGATCGGCTCCCAGGCCTTAGAGGCCTTCAGCCTGGCTCTCCGAGGGTGAGGGTGGAGAGCGGGGCCTGGCTGCGGCCTCTTCCCGCGGCCTTGGCCGCCTGCTCGCCACGCAGAGGTGGCGTCTTCTGCTCCGAGGCAGAGGGCCGAGGCCTGGAAGGAGTAGGGCCCGGGACTAGAGCAGCCAGCATCCTCAGGCCTGGCCGTGTGCAAGCCCAGGGTTATTCCCCAAAGGGCTTACCAGTTGACTGCTCTGTTGCCTCCCCAAAGGGCAAAGGATGAGTATTTCAGGACGCCGTGGTGCAAACAATAGCCCCCTCCTCGAAACCAACACCCCGGTCCACCCCGAGTGCCGGACACACTGAGGGGAGGCTTTATACTTGTCCGGAGACCGTCGTTCGCGCTGCCCTTAATTCCTTGCCACCCGAGAGTTCTCTGCCCAGATCGCCCGGACCCCAGAAGGGCTCCGAGGAGATTTCTGGGTTTCAACTCTCCGTTTTCCAAGGGAAGCCCGCCTCTGGGATTGCGTGGGAGGGCGAGGAGCATCGCATTCACCGGGTCAGGCTTGGGCGCTGGTCCGCTCCGCTCTCTCCACCTCCTGGCAAGTTCAGAAGGAGCCGCAGGGTTAACAGGTAACCAGGCAGCCTCCCGTCGGGAACTCGGGAGTGAGGGACCCTGGCGGCCCTGAGCAGCGTCGCTACTCTCCCTTGGCTCTCGCTCAGGAAAACTAGGGAAGCAAGTGGGCTACGTGGAAGGTGCAACAGAAACAGTCGATCTGCCCTTTCTCCTGATAACTTCCCCTCCTCGCTGGAAATCTGCCCCCTTTCTTTGATGCTCCGAAATCTACGCCTCTGGATACGAATAAATGCATAGAAATGTGTCCCCATCCCCGCTACAACCGCAGAGGCTGGCGGTGGAGAGAAGAAGTCGTGATGAAGTGGGAAGCAGGACACTGAACCAGTGGTCCCTGGGTACCCCTTGAGGCCTCCAGGGGCCGGACCCCGCAAAGTTCCTCTTTCCTGTTAGAGCGACTTTCCTCACTCTGTCGTGGAGCCGCGTCGGGCAGGGTCCGCGTGCGGAGCTGGGAGCCGGTCCTGGGCACTCACGCCTCGCTCTTGTCTCCAGCGCCCCCCTCGCGGGCCGAGCTGCAGCTGCACTTGCCCGCCAACCAGTTGCAGGCGGTGGAGGGAGGGGAAGTGGTGCTTCCAGCGTGGTACACCTTGCACGCGGAGGTGTCTTCAGCCCAGCCAGGGGAGGTGCCCTTTGTGATGTGGTTCTTCAAAGATAAAGAAAAGGAGGATCAGGTGAGGGAGGAACGCCTCTCAACCAGCGGCAAGTTGCGCCCAGCGGGGGTTGTAAGCAAAGAGCTGGTAGGGGTGGGAGGGGTAGAGAGGGAATGGAGGCCGGGGAATGGGGGCCGGGAATGGGGCTGGGGACTGGGGCCGCGGAAGGAGTTTCAGGGAAGAGCAGAAGTCTTCACCGGTTCAGTTTTTGTTCTGATATGGGAGACTTCCCAAACAATTATCTTTTGCCGACTTTCCCTAAAAATCCAGCACACAAAATACTGTGAAAGTGGAGAGGCATTTTACTTGGTTATGGGGGTGGAGAGGAGGAGGGAAAAAATGGACGTTGAGGACTGGGAAACGCTTAGGGGAAGTAACACGCACGACTTGTAAAAGCATATTTCTGGCCTGGCGCGGTGGCTCACACCTGTAATCCCAGCACTTTGGGAGGCCGAGGTGGGCACATCACTTGAGGCCAAGAGTTGGAGAGCAGCCTGGCCAACATGGTGAAACCCCGTCTCTGCTAAAAATACAAAAATTTGTCGGACATGGTGGCACCTGCCTGTAATCCCAGCTACTTGGGAGGCTGAGGCAGGAGAATCACTTGAATCCACAGGCAGAGGTTGCAGTGAACCAAAATCCAGCCACTGCACTTCAGCCTGGGCGACAGAGTGAGATTCTGTCTGAAAAAAAAAAGAGCATATTTCTGCTTTCACATTCTCTGCTTTGAATACTGTCGAGTCACAGGCCACTTCTCTTTCCAAATGATTCTCATCTGTCACCTTGCCCCCCTTTATATCACCTCAAGAACCAAGAGACCATCTCCTCTCACAGTCTCCCACCCATCTGTCTTGACACCAGGTTTACATCCAAATACAGGTTTACCCAGAAGAGAACGAAACAATGTTCAGAACTCCTGAAAACTGTGTTCAAGGAAGTCATTTGGATTTTTTTGAGACAGGGGTCTCATTCTGTTGCCCAGGCTGGAGTGCAATGGTGCAGTCTTGGCTTACTACAGCCTTTACCTCTCCTGCTCAAGTAATCCTTCCACCTCAGCCCCCTGAGTAACTGGGACTACAAGCACACGTCACCATGCTAGGCTAATTTTTGTATTTTTTGTAGAGACTGTTTCACCGTATTGCCCAGGCTGGTCTTGAACTCTTGGACTCAAGCAATCCACCTGCCTCGGCCTCCCAAAGTGCTCACAGGCATGAGCCAATGTGCCCAGCCTCATTTGATACTTTTAAAATATATTTTTAATATTTTTTTCCTCAAAGATGCCTCCCCTCGTTGTGTAAGTTTCAGGTCTTACAAACCTGGATCCACCCCAGCAGTCCGAGTTGCATGCATACATACCTCCTATTTACATTGTCCCTCCTCCCACTATTATGTCACCTTTCTAAACACCGCAATTGGGAGATGAGACAATGCATGGGAACCAAGAACTGTTCTGGTGAAGAGGATCGAGGGCAGTGAGAGGGGCTAGGGACAAAAGGTGAATGGGGAGCTGGTTCAGGTTAGAAGAATGGGTGCATGTGAGGGGCATGTGGAGAATGCCAGTTGGGGGAGGGAGATTGGCTGAGCCTGTAGGCACAGTATACACATGTAGTAATGGTAGGGATGTATTATGCCCCACACCAGGTGTTGTCCTACATCAATGGGGTCACAACAAGCAAACCTGGAGTATCCTTGGTCTACTCCATGCCCTCCCGTAACCTGTCCCTGCGACTGGAGGGTCTCCAGGAGAAAGACTCTGGCCCCTACAGCTGTTCCGTGAATGTGCAAGACAAAAAAGGCAACCCTAGCGGCCATAGCATCAAAACCTTAGAACTCAATGTGCTGGGTGAGTGAGAAGCACAGACTTCCGGACCCCTCCCCACCCGCACTGGGAGGTCTGGTGAGTCTCTCTCCTAAAGGGCAAGCGTTGGAGGAGGGACAAATGAAGTGACAGAAGGGTGCAGGGCAGAGGGAGAGGATCTGTGGGTCTCCTGGTTGTGGTTTTAATCTGTCTCCCCCTGCCCAGTTCCTCCAGCTCCTCCATCCTGCCGTCTCCAGGGTGTGCCCCGTGTGGGGGCCAACGTGACCCTGAGTTGCCAGTCTCCAAGGAGTAAGCCCGCTGTCCAATACCAGTGGGATCGGCAGCTTCCATCCTTCCAGACTTTCTTTGCACCAGTGTTAGGTGAGGACACTTCTGGAAACAGCCGAGACTGTGGCTGGGGAAGGGGAAAGATGGGAGGTACCACAGGGACTGGGGTGAAAAGGGGAACCAATGCTGACAAGCACTGGGGAGGAGGAGGAGGATGTGGGGAGGATGGGGGCAGAGAAAGATGCCCTGCCAGGGCAGGTATTGTGTTAGGTGCGTTCACTGTGTATACTGTCAAGAAAGGGGCTCTATAGCTGGAGTCTCTGTGTTCAAATTCCAGCTCTTCTAGTGACTAGCAGTGTGACTCGGTGCCTTCATTCCCAAATTTGTAAAATGCGGATTTTACACGCATCAGCTTGAACTCATTAGTGTGACTTGAACACACCAGTTATAAAAAAATATTTTAGGGATAACGGAAACATTTTTAATATGAAGTATTCGATGATTTTAGATAGTTATTTTATTAATTTCCTAGGCATGGCAATGCTATTGTGGTTATATGGGACAGCATACTTCTTTTTTGGAGATTTATGCTGAAGTGTTTACTTTAAAATGTCTAAGTAAAAGAAAGAAATCAAATAAATATGGCAAAAAGTTAGCAACTGTTGGATCTAGGTTGTGGAAATGTGGATTTTCATTTTGCCTCTGTTTCTACTTTTCACATGACCATTTTATAACAGTAGCTTTTCTTTTAAAAAATAATCTTTATTACCTCACAAGTTTGTTGGGAAATTGTGGTAAGTGCATACACATAAAGAATCTAGAGTAGTCTTTGGCACAGAGTAAGAAGCCAATAAACATTCACTGTTATAATGATTAGTTCATATTGTCCTTTCAACACCATTAGGTAGGTCATATTGTCCCCATTTTGCAGATGAAGAGATGGAGACCCTCAGATATCAACTACCTTGCTTAAAGTCAGTCACATGGCCTGTTCTGGAACCCATGTTTACCAGTTCCTACCCCAGTGTTCTTTCTCTCTCATCACGCTGTCTTGCCGGAATAAAAGTAAAATGGTGCTTTGGTTGCTCTTTGCATCACTTTCTCTGCGGCCTCCTGTCAGATATCCACTGGGGGCTCTGACTGAGGAGTGGGAATGGAGGTTATTGCACTAGCCAGTCTGCAGCTAGGAGCCGAGCCCAGCTGTCACACCTCTCCCCCAATCAGGGAATAGACAAGCCATGACTCCCAGAGGGTCAAAGGGGACATTCCAGAGGAGGGAAAATATATATATATATATTTTTTAATGGGAAAGAGGGTCCCTGGACTGATGGCTAAATTGTGTCCACAGATGTCATCCGTGGGTCTTTAAGTCTCACGAACCTTTCCTCTTCCATGGCTGGAGTCTATGTCTGCAAGGCCCACAATGAGGTGGGCACTGCCCAGTGTAATGTGACCCTGGAAGTGAGCACAGGTCAGTGAGGGGTAAGTGTGGTTAAGAAGAGTGGTCAGTGGTGGGGGAGGGGTTGCAAGTGGGGAGGAGGCCTGTCTGCTGAGGCCTCTCATTGTAACAGGGCATGGAGCTTGCCCTGATCAAATGTTTGTACAAATGGTTGGTCAGTGACTGGTCATTTCCTGCTCAACAGCCACCCCTCTCCTTGACAGGGAAAAAGAGGGAATGTGTATGGTGGCAGATGGGGTAGGGGGAGTGGGACTGGAGAGGGGTGGGAACCCCTCAGCTGGGTGTCCCCCTCTAACACGACACCTTTTCCAGGGCCTGGAGCTGCGGTGGTTGCTGGAGCTGTTGTGGGTACCCTGGTTGGACTGGGGTTGCTGGCTGGGCTGGTCCTTTTGTACCACCGCCGGGGCAAGGCCCTGGAGGAGCCAGCCAATGATATCAAGTAAGTGTCCCTGGTCTCTGCTGCAGTGGGGGCTCTCCCTGCTCTCCTTACAGAGTCTAGGAATTCAGGCCCCTCCCATCTATTGGAATGGGGTCAGTGGCTGAAACATCATTCCTATGGGCAGACTTTAAGGGAGAAGGAAAGGAGTATTGAAGTGTGCAGGGAGAGGTGGCATATAAGACCAAGCATGTAGAAACTCTCTCCTTCCCCCTCCCACTTCTGACCTCTTGTTATTTCTTTGATGACTAGGGAGGATGCCATTGCTCCCCGGACCCTGCCCTGGCCCAAGAGCTCAGACACAATCTCCAAGAATGGGACCCTTTCCTCTGTCACCTCCGCACGAGCCCTCCGGCCACCCCACGGCCCTCCCAGGCCTGGTGCATTGACCCCCACACCCAGTCTCTCCAGCCAGGCCCTGCCCTCACCAAGACTGCCCACAACAGATGGGGCCAACCCTCAACCAATATCTCCCATCCCTGGTGGGGTTTCTTCCTCTGGCTTGAGCCGCATGGGTGCTGTGCCTGTGATGGTGCCCGCCCAGAGTCAAGCTGGCTCTCTGGTGTGATGACCCCGCCACTCATTGGCTAAAGGATTTGGAGTCTCTCCTTCCTGTAGAGGTCACCTCTAGCACAGAGGCCTGAGTAATGGGAGAGTAATCACACTCCAGACCCTTAGTACTCTGCCCCCACCTCTCTTTACTGTGGGAAAACTGTCTCAGTAAGACCTAAGTGTCCAGGAGATAGAAGAAGAGGAAGTGGATCTGGAAGTGGGAGGAGCTTCCACCCACCCCTGACTCCTCCCTGTGAAGCCAGCTGCTGAAATTAACTACTCACCAAGAGTGAGTGGCAGAGACTTCCAGTCACTGAGTCCCAGGCCCTCTTGATCTGTATCCCACCCCTATCTAACACCACCCTTTGCTCCCACTCCAGCTCCCTGTATTGATATAACCTGTCAGGCTGGCTTGGTTAGATTTTACTGGGGTAGAGGATAGGGAATGTATTTTTAAAACTAACATGAAATATGTGTTGTTTTCATTTGCAAATTTCAATAAAGACATTCAATAAATGTATGTATGGGATAAGAAACAAGTTGCCTTTTCAAACTAAGAATTCTAGAAATTAAGCTTCAGGAGCATGCAAAGTGGACCCCTTCCCAAGCTGTGTACCCAGGAGGGCTTCTCCCCACAGGCTCAGAGCAGCTCTTCTAGTTTAGAAGGGTCCTTGTTTGTCACGTGGAGAAGAGGAGGAGACTCTGAGCTACTCTGAACAGCAGAGGGATGGAGCTGGTAGCTTTCTGCTGGAGCTTGAGTGCTCCCAGCTAGGGGGTGCGTGTACCTCATCTGCTTCCTCTTCAGGGACAGGGGAGAGGAAGCTCAGGAGGGCTCCTCTCCCACACCACAGAATTCTTAACAAAAACACTTCTTGCCCATCTGGAAGAGATCTCTGTTGTTAGTGAGGGAGAGCTCGGCATAGTATGCGGTGCAGGTCTGTGTCCAAATTCTGCCATGTTTTTTCCTACCAAGGGTGGGGTCTCCTTTAGGTCTCAGTTTCTCTGCCCCTAAAATGGAGTGGCTGTGGAAATGGAGAGGTGCTCATTTCTACAGAGACTCCTACCTCAGTAAGTGGTGAAATGAAAACGGGTGTGGACAGAAAGGGTCTGCGGCCTGGGGCTCACACTGATAGTGAGGCTCCGAGGTGGGGACCCCACTTGCCAGCTCTGGGGTATCAGGACACCTTCCAAAGTCAGCTTTCCTCCCTGAGCTCCAGTGCTGAGCCGGTCTCTGCAGAAGGCCCACACCAAGCCCAGCCCTTTTCCCAAGGCCTGACAGCTTCAGACTTTGGGGAGAAGAGGAAGGAAGGAGGGAGCAGGGATAGAGAGATTGCAGAATTTGGGCTGGAGGAGAGGAGGGAGGCCCACTTTTTTTTTTTGTTTGTTTTGTTTTTTAACCTGCGGGGCCGGCCTCTCCCCTGTTTGCTCTGAGATACCAGTCTCGCTCCTGCCCAGCCCGGGCGGCTACCCTTGGGTGCTCCCTTCCCTCCCCGACACCCAGACCGACCTTGATCGCCCACCTGGCAGGAGCAGGACAGGACGGATGGACGCGGCCATGGCCGAGCTCCCGGGGCCCTTTCTCTGCGGGGCCCTGCTAGGCTTCCTGTGCCTGAGTGGTGAGGAGGGGCTAGGCGGGACCACGGCGAGAACTGGGGGGCATAGGCCTGGCTTCCCGGGCTCCTTGGGACCCACTCTGTCCCCACCCGGCCAGATGAGGCCGCCGTGGGCCTCAGGGGCCCTAAAGCGCCTGGGGTGAGGCCGGGGAGGGGGTGTCGAAGGCCCGGAGTGGGGAGGAAAGAGGCCCCCAGGCCGGCGGGCGAGTTCGGCCTCTCCGCGGCACAGGCCTGAACCACCCCACCGAAGGGTTAGTGTTTTCCTTTCTCTGCTAAACACACACACCGTCTTACCTGGCCCGGTTCCGGCTCTTTTACCCACAGAGACCCGGCCCCTCCCAGAAACCTCAGGTTTTGGGAAGGGAGGGGTTGGATTGAGAGGAGAGCGTTGTGCTCTGGGGAGGGAGCCCCCAGCTTCCAATGTAGATGCCCCGGGGTGGGCCCGACCCTCCAGATCACTGGAATTTGGGTTCCTACCTCCCTCTGGTCCCGGCCCCAGGGCTGGCCGTGGAGGTTAAGGTACCCACGGAGCCGCTGAGCACGCCCCTGGGGAAGACAGCCGAGCTGACCTGCACCTACAGCACGTCGGTGGGAGACAGCTTCGCCCTGGAGTGGAGCTTTGTGCAGCCTGGGAAGCCCATCTCTGAGTCCCATCCAGTGAGCTATGAGCAACTGCATGAAGCTGGGTTGGCCTGGAGGGACAGGAGCCCAGGAAGAGGGCATGGGGTCGGGAGGGGGCGTTTGGGGATCAGTATACTTGGATGAAAAGGTAAGTGGGCTCTCCCAAGATCTTTTCAGAGCGGCAGTCTGCCTGACCCTATATCTTCCTTTCCTCTCCCATAGATCCTATTTCCAACTCCCCTGCCTTAGTGTATCCATTGACACTAAGGTGTTGTGACTGATACTAAGATAATATGCTGCCTCTCTGTTGGGGGGCAGGGAGAGAGACCAATGGATCAGGTTCATTTAGCACTTAAAAGGGGGTGGTGTTTGGGAACAGAGAGACCTTTGAGGTTCCAGCTACAGGGTGTCAGCTCCCTGGCCGATGTAAGTCAGGGGCCTTTTATACCCACTTTGATGAGGAAGGACTGTAGAGTTGATGCCAGGCAGAAAAAGGCACATATGTGTGTCTTCTGCCTCTCCCCAGATCCTGTACTTCACCAATGGCCAACTATATCCAACTGGTTCTAAGTCAAAGCGGGTCAGCCTGCTTCAGAACCCCCCCACAGCGGGGGTGGCCACACTGAAACTGACTGACGTCCACCCATCAGATACGGGAACCTACCTCTGCCAAGTCAACAACCCACCAGATTTCTACACCAATGGGTTGGGGCTAATCAACCTTACTGTGCTGGGTAAGCCAGGCTGGGGATCCACGAGCCACATACTCTTTCACACACTTGGGGGGTTTGCACTGGTCCTGCTAAATCTCTGGTTTCTGACTTTTGGCCCAAGCACACAACTGCACTGGGGGCCCCAAGCGAAAATACTCTCTCTTTCAGTCTTCTAATCCAGATGGTCATACTCCAATTCCACCTTCCACTGAGAGCATCTCCTCCATCAGAGCCTAATAACAGAGTGTGGGAGGGAAAGCCCTTCCCATACATGGGGATCTGAGTCTGCTCCCAGAAGCTCCATCATGGGGGAGCCTCTCACTGGTAGTTGGATTCTGTCCCTCCCAAGGTCAGTGGCAGAGAAGGGGAGTGGCCATCAAAGGAACAACGGCCGATATTACTGAGCAGCAACTTTGTGCTCAGAGCTTCTGTCTCACCCCAAACTAGAGCCTGTTCAGAGATGAGCAACCACAAAAACTATCAGAGGCTGGCAGTGTTTAGATGGAAAAGAGAAGGCCTAGGATGGGTATATGACTGCTGGATTCAACTATCTGAAGGGCTGTCATGTGGAGGAGAGATTTTAATTTCTCTTTGTGGGCCCAAAGGGCAGGAACTGAAACCAATGGGTGGATATTATGTTAACACACATTTTGGCTCAACATGAGGAAGAGTTTTCTCTAACAATCAGAATTTCCAATAGTGGAAATCTCTCAGTTCCTGGGGATGCAGTGGTGTGTGGACACAGGAGGACCACTGTTTGATAGGGGTATTGAAGTAGAGAATGTAGCACCTAATGAAGTTGGGAGTGGGGTTGGAAGATTGCTGAGGAACTCTCTGTTTTTTGCAGTTCCCCCCAGTAATCCCTTATGCAGTCAGAGTGGACGGACCTCTGTGGGAGGCTCTACTGCACTGAGATGCAGCTCTTCCGAGGGGGCTCCTAAGCCAGTGTACAACTGGGTGCGTCTTGGATCTTTTCCTACACCTTCTCCTGGCAGCATGGTTCAAGGTAAGGGCCCAGGGCATCAGGAAGAGGGGACAGGAGACCTGGGCAAATCTGCCTCTTCCTTGGCTTCCTGTATTATTCCCTCCTGCCTGTCTTCCTGCACAGTGTGTGGCTGGGTGATCCTGGGAGTATTTCTCAAGCTGAATATATTACTGATATCCTGGAAGAAAGTAGAGGGCAGGGAGCATTCTGTTGATGCCCACCCATCTGCCTTGGGGAGATTTCTTTTAGGTTTCCTAAGGGTCATGGATCACTTCCAAACTTCCTAGAGAGGAAACTGAGGCCGAGTAGCACGGACTGTCTTGACTCTTTTAACCAGTTTCTTTGGAGGAGCCTGTTTCTCAGCTTCCTCTTCCTGGATTCAGTTGTTCTCTCCAGCCCCAGCAAACTCCTTTATCAATCCAGAAATGAATGACCCACCCCCAGATCACCTCCTGGTATGTGCTTTGCCTTCTCAGGCAAAGGTAAACAGTTTAGAAAAGCATTTGTGTCCGCTTAGAGCCACCCTACAGGATGCAGTTTCTAGCAATAAGCCTTTTACCCCAAACCAGGAACCTGACATCAGCTAGTAAGCACCCCACCCTGACTCCATTGCCAGTTTCTGAATCCTTCATGAGTGTACAGTCCTCCTCCTCCCAAAAAGGCAGCTATGTAGGGTGGAAAGAACAGGTAAGTTGTAGCAGCTTTGGAATTCCTCTCTGGGTCTCCTCAGATACACTACTTCCTTTTTCTGAACTGGTTTCCCCACCAATAAAAAAAAATGAGTTCCTCCCTGACAGGATTGTTGTAAGGATGACATGAAATGTGCTGTCCTCATAGAGGTGCTCACTGAGTTGAATGGGCCATGGAACACTTCCTCTTCATCCTCTAGATGAGGTGTCTGGCCAGCTCATTCTCACCAACCTCTCCCTGACCTCCTCGGGCACCTACCGCTGTGTGGCCACCAACCAGATGGGCAGTGCATCCTGTGAGCTGACCCTCTCTGTGACCGGTAGGGATGCTGGGTGGAGGCCCGGCCAGCAGCCTTGTGTTGGGGAAACTGTTGGCTGGTGGGCCGAGGAAAGCCTGCAACTCTGAAGGTCCTGTATCTCCTTAGAACCCTCCCAAGGCCGAGTGGCCGGAGCTCTGATTGGGGTGCTCCTGGTCATGCTGCTGCTGTCAGTTGCTGCGTTCTGTCTGATCAGGTTCCACAAAGAGAGGGGGAAGAAGCCCAAGGAGACATATGGGGGTAGTGACCTTCGGTGAGCAGGAGGGCTGGGGGATGGTGCAAGGAGGGAGGAAGGGGCTTGGGTTAAAAGCAGGTGCCTGCAGTCCTCAAACTCCAACATCGTTCAGTGTGTTTAGGGGTAGGAGGTGTTGTTCGGCCCTGGGATTTGCTGGTGGCAGCAGTATAACCTGTGTATTTGAGGGTGCAGGCAAGCAGCACAGGGTGGAGTGGCTGGTAAAAGCTGTGGCAGGGAAGCTTAGTTTGCAGGACTGCCCTGCCCCTCCTCATATTTAACCAAGTTTACTTTTCTGTTCTGAACTACCTGGGAGTAGTAGTGGCTTGTAGATGCTGGGAGCTGAATTTGTCCTGAGCAGTCAGCTGAGTTCAGTTCTTCTGTGGAGAAAATCAGGAAAGGGGAGGAGAAGCTGCCTCTGTCATCCACTTTAGCTGCCAGTCAGGGTCTAGGATAGAGATCAGAGCAATATTTCTCCAGGTGGAGTCCTCAGATTACCTGGACAGAAATCACCGGGCACTAGTTACACATTCAGATTCAGGCCACTCCTAGCCTTCCTAGAGCTGTGTGTTAGGGAGTGACGAGGCCCAGAAACTTCATTTTAACCAAAGTTCCGCAGATTATTCTCAAGCACAGTGAAATTTAAAAGTCCCCAGGTTAGAGGAGGGCCCTCCTCTGCAGGAGGCTTCTACTCTTCACTAAGAATTTGCCTATACCCATCAGGGAGGATGCCATCGCTCCTGGGATCTCTGAGCACACTTCTATGAGGGCTGATTCTAGCAAGGGGTTCCTGGAAAGACCCTCGTCTGCCAGCACCGTGACAACCACCAAGTCCAAGCTCCCTATGATTGTGTGACTTCTCCCGATCCCTGGGAGGGCGGTGAGGGGGAATATCAATAATTAAAGTCTATGGGTACCATACTGTCTCCTTCTTTCTGCTGATATGGCGAATTCCCCCAGGCGGCTCAAAGAGTATTAACAGTAAGAGAAGGAATGGGCTTGAAGTCCGAGAAAAGGTAGGCAGGAAGTTTGGTTGGGTCAAAGGGGTAGGTTTCAACCTAGGTGCCTCTCCACTTCACCCCACCAGCTCCCGATTTTTGGTTTGGCCCAAGGAGACTTGTAAAAGTTCCACGCGGAGGCCTTGTGCACCCAAACTCCCTCCCCCGGCACCCTCTGAACACTTGGACATTCCTCTTTATTGTTCACATTCCAACCCAGCACAGTCACATGCACACACGGAGATTAAAACCTTTCGGCC
>NW_016815818.1:724111-725452 GCF_001698545.2 Rhinopithecus bieti | reverse complement strand
GGGCGTGACGGGGCCGACAGGGGCGGGGCGGGGCCGTGGAAGACTCCTCCTACCGAGCCTCCCAGGCGCTCGGCGTTTGCATAAACAAGAGAGCTGGAGAGGCTGCCCTCAACAGTGCGCTGGGGAAAGGGGAGGGAACGTGACAGGCAGGTGTGGGATAGGGACTTCTCTTCCGGTCAGAGCAAGGGGCGTCCGAAACCATAAAAACACTTTCCCTTCATCTCACCCCAGATCCAAAGTCCTGAGGCTAGGCTGGGGCGGGAGTGGCACGGAGATGTAGGGCGCCCCTTTTAGCTGCGCACAGAACGAAAGAACTTGTTTTTTCTTTAAGTGAGTGTACTTGGGTGACGCTTAGGGCGCCCTCCGCAGTGCGCGCAGGAAAGCGCACTGAGGCTGCGGAGGCAGAGCTGCATGCTGGGTGCAGGGAGAGGTGGGCGAGAAGCAAAAGAAGGAAGATCTGGGAACGCATGGTTTAGGGTGGGGTGGAGTGGAAGGGCAAATGGGGACCATACTAGACTGCAGAACTAACTAAAAGGGCACGGACTCAGCGACTCCGCGACGGAGCCTGCCTGGGTGAGGGAGTCTCTGGGACGCAGGGGGCTCCTGTAGCTGGCAGGTTGCTGGGCAGGAGGGGGTCACAAACACGGCAGGGAAGTCTCGTCGCTGCGAAGGGAACGCGGCATCCATCTCTCCTCGAGAACTGAGGAGAGAAAAGGTCTGAGAACCTGCCCTCTCCCGCCACTTCCTCTTCCGCCTCCTTTCCCCCTTTCAGTACCAGGATTCTTTGGGCCGGGAGTGCCAGGGGGCCTCAGTCACCCAGAACCCCCCACCCCGAGTCAAAGCACTGAAATGAGCCCCGCGGCAGGTACGTGTGCGAGCCGCGTTGTATTTCTGCCCCTCGGCCGGGCTTGTGCAGCCAAATGGGGTTTTGCATATGTATGTCCCCGTCGCAGCCTCAGGGGTCTGGATGTATCAGAAAACCTGCAGGGGCAGGGTGCATTTTCCCCGGCTGGGAGGGCTGAGGACGGGCAGAGGAAAGGGCTTGGGATTCGATCCTTTTCTCCTACTCATGTGTCCCACCCCGCCGCCTAGGGGCCGTGTTCATTACCTTTGAAAATGCTCAGTTCTTCTTCGGTCCAGGGCGGGGCAGAAAGGAGGATACAGAGGGAGAAACAGGTGAGCTCCTGGAATCCGCCCAACCCTCAGCCTCTAACCACCCACCCACCTCCCATCTCGGATTTCTATCCCCCAACCCTTGGCTCCCTCCACGCCTCCTGCACCCCCAGCCCGCCCTTATTCTCCCCTGCTCCTCTGGGGAGGGCTGGGAAGGGCAGCTGTCAG
>NW_016815818.1:675236-723827 GCF_001698545.2 Rhinopithecus bieti | reverse complement strand
GGCGCGCCGCCCGCCTCACCTGGCCTAGTCTCCGCTGGGGCCGCCGCCCGCGCCTCCCCGGGCCACCCCAGCTCCGCCAGGCCCCCCAGGGCCCGGGCCCTTCCGGCCGCGCTCTCCACTCTTTATCTTCTTCCGAGCCATGTGGCCCCGAAAACTCGCCTGGATTTTGGCGGCGGCCGCGTTGGCGCCGGGATCGTCCAGCGGGATGTCTAGAATGTCGTCGTCCGGCTTGGAGCAGGCGTTCTCCTGGGGGCGGAGCAGGAGGGTTCTTGTGGGGTCACTGTGTCTTGATCCGCGGGAGTGGGGTAGGAAGAGCCCTGAGGGACTGGGACTATGGCGATACGGGGGTGGGAGGTGCAGAGAGGGGTGTCGAGCCTGGAGCAGGGCTATGGCAGGGACACGCACTGGGGCATGGGCAGCGACAGGCGAAGAAGGTTCAGAGCCAGGTGGACAGTTGTGTCTTAATTCAGGAAAGAGAAGTGCAGGCAGGACTGGGTGCGGAAGAGCCAGGCCCATCACCAGCACCGAGTTAGGGGTCTGCAGAGCTGATTGGAGAGTGGTTTGGAGGAGCAAGGAAAACAGCGGCAGGCACTCCTGGAGTGGCCGCCTGTCCCCCTGCTCTCAGAGGGTAACTCCAGCTCAGAAGGACCCAGTCTGAGTCCAGGGTTTTCCATGGAGAGGGTGGAGAAGCCTCAGTCCGCCAGCCCTCTCCCCAGTAGAAATGCAGGAATCTCACAGCTGGAATTAGGGAGAAGTTGGGGATACTAGTCAGTGAGTCAGCCTCCCCCGACCTAAGACTAGAGGCCCAGAGATTGTTTTCCTATTGACTCTTGATTTTCCACTGCCCAAGGATGAACTCAGACACAGGAGATAGGAGATGATTTAGATGAAGTGATAGAGAAAAGTCTTCACTCCAAGAAAAAAAAAAAAAAAAAGAAAAGGAAAGGAAAGGAAAAGACCAGCAGGAGCAAGAAGCCCTTCCCAGGGTGTGCTTCTGACGAAGAAAGGAATTATGGTAATAACTACCACTTAAGCACTTATCTTGTTCCAGGTGCAATAACAGTGTTTTACAGGTATTATTTTATTTAGTCCCTCAAAATAAAGCTATTACGTACCTTTTTATGATTACCCCTAATAAAACTAATGATTAGACTGTTTAAAAACCTACCTGGGTCATACAGACAGTTACCAGTGGACCCAAGATTCAAACCTTTGTATTTCAGAGTCCAGAATATATTTTTACCCCTACTTTTTAGGACAAGCAAATGCAGCCCAGTCAACCAACCAAGGTCTACCATTTGCTATAGGTGTGTGGCCTTCGGCAAGTTATCTCATCTTTTCCTATCTCAGCTCCTTCCTCTAAAATATCAGGATAATATTATCCACCTCTATGGGTTGTGGGGAAGAATAAACAGCATGATATGCATAAAGTCTCTTGCACAACCTAGCTGCTCAATAAATGGTAGCTCTTATGATTGTCTTAAAGATAACATTAAGTTAATGTGAAATAGTTGTTTTTGCAGGCCAAAAGTGGTCATATAATAACAATTTCATATGGTTCAACCTACTAATAATTAGGCCCACCTCTATGCTTCAAACTAGGTTTCTGTTTCTCTGAGAGCCTGCCCTGGCTGAAAGTAGAAGGGGTTGGGGGATTGATGGTATAGATTGCAGAAGAAAGGCTACGGAATGGAGAGCAATCCAGCCTCTGAGCCCCTTTGTTGCTTAACATTACTTGCAGTATTAGCGTGGGTCAGGATGGGGATGGTTACTATGAAGTTGGAAGGACATTTCTGCTTTGATCTGGCTTCTAGGAATTTGCCTCCTCCTCCTTCTTCTTCTTCTTCTTCTTTTTTTTTTTCATGAAGTCTTCCACTGCTTTGACTATCTTTTTCTTCTAGGACATGAGATGACCAAGGTTTCACATAATAATGGTAATTCAGTTCTGCACATTTGCTCTCCCTGCCATATCCATCCAGTTCATAGAAGTGGACAGGATATGAGCAAGGCTTCAGTGATCACTGTCCTAGCCAGATTCTGCCCCAGGGGCACAAGATTAAACTCCAGATGCCCAAGCCCCGGCTTAAAAATGGCTCCCCTCGCCATGTTTCCCCAGGTTAGCCTCATTTCCTGGGCTTCACATTCTTCCATTTGTGCTCAAGATGCCCACAGTCGATTTAAACACAGGTAAAAGGAGTTACATTTTGGTAGAAGAGCCAAAAAAACCACAAATTACAAAAAGGCAGGTATGGTTGTGGAGGGCCCAGCACAGGCCTAGAGTGCTCAGATAAGACTCCTTTGGAATGTTTTATTCTTAGAGCTCAAGTCTTTCTTGAGATATCCTCAGGGAACAGTAAGGGTTCTTCTCAAAAGAGGGTGACAACCATAAAAAAGCATTCCTGACCTACCTCTCCTCCTTGGCCTTGCAGCTGTGGAGGAGTGGGAAGGTTGAGTGGAGGAAGGGATATCTGCCTCCAACCACGCTAGACCCGACCTGCTGTCACCACCCGCCCCAGCTGGATCCAGAATGGAAACCTGGAATAGCAGGCAAAGCCACCCCCGACACTCCATGTTCCTCCCCAGAACCAGCTCCCTCTCCTTCAGCTGAATTTTCAGGACAGAGCTGCCAGGTTGCCAGTCCACAGGTGGAAGAGGAAGGGAATTAAAAGGACCTGCGAAGAGGTTCATTGGTCATGGTGTCTGGCTGGTGCCTTTCAAAGCTATGGTTGTTGGTGTGTGCCTGAGAGTTCCATAGGAACTAGGGACTTCTGGGAGGGAGGAGGAGATGGAAGGGGCCCTGGTCAGCAAAGCACGAGCCAAGGCTTCTAGTCCCAACTGGGCACATTTCTGAGAGTCTCATTTTCTTCAGCCACAACTAATGAATAAAGTCTCCTTCAGCTCCCAAATCCGAATAGCTTTAAGGATTTCCCCTGCTTGCTGCTTGTTGTATGTCAGGCCCTGTACTAAGTGCTTTGCACATATTACCTCATTTAATCCCCATTTTGAGAAGTCAGGTAACAGCCTCTGAGACATTTTGTAACTTTCCTAAGGTCACTCAGTTGACAAATAGTGAAGTGATCGATTCAGTAGCCTCTGCTGCTAGCCATTGCCTCAGGGCAGGTAATTATTTCTATGAATTCAGCAGGGCCAAGCCAACTAGACTAAGCAAAAGAAATGAGTAGGATCAAAAAAAAAAATGTTTCTCTCATGTGCTTTTTCATGCGCAGTGAATGCAGGGAAAGTCATATATATATGGCTATGTAAATCAGCAACTGCAATATTTGAATCAACAGGAATAAAAAACCATTCCTCTGTCTCTTAAAAAAAAATAGGCAGATCTGTTTTCTTCTTCCTCATTTCTATTTGAGCCTCTGTACCAAGGAGAAATGAGAATAAGGCAGGACTAGATTCTTCCCAAACACCAGGTGATGCGGTCAGTGAGGAGAGCTCCAGAATCAAAGAGGAAGAGGGACCTGCCTCTAGCCCCCAAGAGGTATGCTGTTCTTCCTACACATCTCAGCTCCCTCCCAGCACTGAGTCCTGCCCTCCACAGAAAAGGGAAGAAAATGCCCCCCCCAAGCCCTGCCCTTCCCCAACCCTCCATCCATCACCCTTTCTTCTTCTTCCTGTCCTCCTGCACAGTCTGATATTGGTGCTCTCTCTTGCTCAGCCCTAAGCCCTGCAGATCTCTAGGACAGGGCATGACTTGGGAAGGCTCCTTTGTACAGGGTGCACTGGAGGAGGTGCCCCAGGCCCTGGGCCATGGAGATAATTGTGTATCTGCTTCTTCTTTACCTTTTGGGTGGGTAGCCTTTCCTTTTTTAAGGGACACTGACTCGAACCATGTCTACTAATCCTTCAGTATGGTTCACTGGGCACTCAAGAGCAATAGTTCTAGGAAGGGACCCCCACATCCTACTCTAATTACTACTGCAGACACAGAGGAGACCAATTCCATTCCTTCCCTGGCCTCTTGGATTCTTTGTTTACTCACCTCTTTCCAGTGACCATGTCTCCCACTTCCCCTTTCCCAGCAACACTCCCCTCTCATCCTCACCTCTCCCCTCCCCCCAGCTCATTTCCCAGAACCCACCATCCATTTATCTTCTCTACTTTACACAACACTGCTGGGAGGAGGGGCTCTTCCTCAGTGGAGCCCAGGAACCTCCATGAGGAGCCCATTTCTCCCTTCACAACCAAAAAATTGCTTCCTGTAGAATAACAAGCAGAGGGAAAAGGCTGGAAGGAGATATGTTATTGGGGTGTTCTTCAGGGGGTGGGACGGTAGGTGACTGACATATTTCTTTTTCATACTTTTCTCTAGTTTCTACGTTTTCTGTTATGAGCAGATTACTTTTATAATCAGTAAATGTTTAGAGGAGAGGTTAAAGCACAGCTCTTCGAAGACAGGGCCATGTTTGAATCCTGCCTCCACACTTAGGAGTCATGCTTCCTTGGAAAAATCTAACTTTCTAAACCTCAGTTGGCATATCTGTGAAATAATACCTACCTCACAGCGTTGTTGCGATGATTAAATATAAAGTGCTGACTACAGGGCAGGCATTCACAAACTGGCAACTATTATTGAAACTAATAGGAGTTAAAATCGCAGCAACCACCACTTGCCCCTAAGTTTTCTCTGCCTCTTTGTACCCAGACATGGGAAAGTCTCATTTATTATAGTACTGGGCTATCCTTTCCTTCCAAAGCTCACTTTTTTTCCCTTTACTGTGCCAGAAGGTGGCAAAGTCAGTAACCTCGTGTATTATTAGCTGGTTGGCTGAATGACTGAAAATACAAGGACTTTGGAATAGTCTTTCTCCGAGTGCAGAGGCAAAAAAGAAATACGCAAACAAATAAATTTCATATACGTATGATCACTGTACTCTTCCAGTGAGGCAGGAGCCAGGGCCTGTGCCAGGCGCTTTCATACCGAGTCACCTTAACAGCAACCCTCTCGGGCGCTGGGCACTCGCAGTACCCCGGTTTCCGCGTGGGCGCTGACAAATTGCAGACACTTCCTTCCCTCGCCAGCAGGGCTCTCTCGCGGTCACTTCACCCAGCCCCTTCCGAGCGAGAAGGCCTTGGGGGCCGGGACAACCCCTCCCTAGAACCACCCTGACTAGGCTCTTTGCAGCAAGCATCACTAACCAATATGGACCAGCCTGCGCTGCACAGGGAGCTTAGGCGATCGTTGGAGGGTCATGAGAATCAGCCTGTCCGCCCACCGACGGCGGCAGGGGATGGGGAACGGGTTGGGGGCCAAATGACAGGAGAAAGGAGTCGCCGCAGTGTCTCCAGGCGATGGTTTCCGGCGTCCCACTGGGGAGGAAGTTCCGCCTGTCACCCAACCTGCAGTTCCCCTGTTGCAGAGCCCTGCCGAGCTCCCAGTCCAGCCTAGGCTGCCTGGCGGATGGGCGCTCAGACGCCCCCGCGAGTTGAGGAGCATTTTTCCTACGGCTTCCAAGTCGGGCGGGCGCCTTCCACCATCCACCACCCACGTCTCGGCAAGGACCCCTTTTCTTTTCGCTCCTAGGTCTTCCGCATCCACTTCCATTCCTCACTCGCCCTTCAGGGCTTTCTCAGGCGCCTCTCGCAGCAGACCCCGCCAAGTGCCCCTCCCCCGGGCCCTCTAACTTACGGTGCAGCAGTCCATGCTGGTGTCTGGGGTCCTCGGCGGGGACGAAGGCTGGCGCAGGGCGGGGGTGGGGTCTGTGTGGTGCCGGGTGGGGGCTCTGGGGCAGTCGGCCGCCAGCCGACCCGCGCCGAACCTGCAGCTCAGCTCTCGGGTCCGGTCTCCCGCGCTCGGCTCCGCTCGCGAATGTAACCTGAGCCCCGCGGCCGGGAAGCCAATCAGGAGCAGCCTCCGGCAGGGTGGGCGGGGAGAAGTGGAGGGAGGACCACGCCCTCTCGCGGCTGTCTCCGCCGCGCTCCCGCTCCTGCCCCAGCCCCTCCGCCTACACGCTTGTATCCAAGCCTCCTACACACTTCATCCTCCCGGGCGCAATCCCCTGGCGTGCTAGGCGGCAGACTGCCAGGCAGATGTACGCCGGAGTAGGCAGAAGGAGGACCCCGACGCCCCGAGCACAAACACCCACATCTGGGTACAGCACCCCCTCCCGCTTATAGAAAACCACGCACCCCTCACCCACCCCTCCACACTTCCACAACCTAGCAGGAGTCCCAAATATGGCTCCCTCTAACTTCACTCCCCCTCAGTCCGCAAAGAAAGGCTCCCTAAGACGTGCGGTAAAAAGGTCTCATCATCACTCCTGCTACAGACGGAGAAACCTGTTGGTACAACCTGACGATGGGCATGCGTCCACACAAAGGCTCACAAGCCCCACATGTCCACATATGATTTTCCCAGGCCTTCTTCCAACATACAGACACTGCAGACACAACCTGCAAAAATAACTACGCAGCCCTTCAGTTTCAGGTGAATGTGAACACCCTGTTGTGGGCGCCCGCGCGCTCACGCACACACACGGTCACCCAACTCAAGCTGTCAGCATGACATATCTATTATTGATCTGTCTATATGAGCTGCAGCAAACAAAATCATATATGCACAACACCTATTTTTTATGCATTTATATATGGGAACCGACTTGGAAGAAGTATCCTCCTCCCTTTCATACCAGACTCGGCCTAACCTTTTGATCTACTGCCTCAGAATAAGACAAAAGCTGGCCATACTCGCCCTTGCTCCTGGGAAGAAGAAAAATACCCTAAACCCAAGTATAGAGAATTCGAAGTAATTGGCTCTTGGGTCCAAGATGAGGCAGGATGTGGGCTTCGTGAGAGGCTGGGAAGGGGAGCTATGGAAAGAGCATCTGGGAGGGACAGCCTGCCACTGTTGTGGTCGTCAGCCTCCCCCAACTCGGCAGGGTACAAGAGCTGGCAGTGTGGCTTGTTATGTGGGTAGGGTAGGCCTTCTCTGAGAAAACTAGAAAGTCTTTCTCAGCTAAGGTCCCAGAGAAGGGAAGGAGGAAAGGATGGCTGCTGCTGGGAGCAAAGGTGGGAAATGCCCTGTGGCTTCGGGTGGGACAGCAGATCCTGAGACAGGTCTACTGTGCATCCCCAGCCCCTGGCCATGACCAGGAACCACATGGCAGTGACATGCTTCCTTCCCACCTAGATGTTTGGGCCCGAGGCTCTGCTTGCCAAGGGAAAAATGTGTGGGAGGGAAATGCCTGTGTCCATTCAGGGTGGGGATAAGTTTAGCCAGCTTGCGGTCCCAGGCTGAGCTGGATGCTGGCCGGGATTCCAGGGCTTGGGGTGTAGGGGTGTCTCTCCCAGCATGTTTGGGACCCACCCACTTTTGTAATGAAAAATCTGTTCCCCAATCTGTCTCTGGCACATCCTCCATCTCCCCACCTCCACCAAATGGCCAGATGTCCTGGGAACTCAGGCCCTTGTCTAAATGATGGGCACATCTGTGACCTTCGGTTGTACCAATTCCTGCTGGACTTCAACTCCAGAATCCAGAGAGGAGAGGAAAGGGGGAAATTAGGGGACAGAGTGGATACCAGGCCTAGACTCTGTGCTTTTCTCTTCCCAAATTAGAGCTGAGGAATTCGGGATTTGGTGAGTTTGCAGTAGTCTCCCAAGTTGCTAGGCAACATCCCTCTGCAGACTGCACTGCCTCTGGGCCCTTCCTCCTGCTGGTCAGAACTGAAGTGGGGGTATCTTTACAACACTCCCCCCCCACCAACTCCCACACAGGCAACACAGCCCTTCCCTCTTCCTGAAGGACACCTTTGTGTGGGGTGAGGCTGTCTCTGAACACTGGAGGGCCCATAGGAGAACAAATACGGCAACTGTCAGTTCCATCCGCAAAGCAACCATTTCAGCAACAGCCCACTCAGGGCGCCTACGCAGAACTGGCCACAGTGCTGGCCCTGGGGGATGGGAAGGCTCTGAGGTGAAGAAAAGACAGAGAGGAAGGCAGAGCCTGAGATGAGAAGACAGTTACTCACAAACTCGAATACCAGTGGCAGGAGCAGCAACACATATGGCCTCATAGAAATTACACACACACACAGACCCACAGATGCAGACACACACACTGCCCACACACCCAGAGACACACACCCTGCACGCGTTGTCACCCACTGACATCCAAAGACATGCTCAGCGTGGGCCCCTTAACCACTGTGGGGCCGGGGCATCCACTAGCTCTAGTGAAAAGTCCCTCCTCTGAGCCTCTAGGTGGCTGGGGTTTGTCAGCAAGGTGGACTGGTAGGACTCAGCCTGTGATACTCAAATAGATGAGCTAGGAGAAAGGACAGATGCAGTAAGGGATGGCTGGGTCTGCCTCTGCAGGCTCTGGTCTTTGGCAGAATGATGCCAAGTTATACTCCCCATGGTAACCTGCCTGGCCTAGGGCCTGGGTGCCACTGGTCAACATTTGGAGTATGACCTACTGGCCAGATGGGCTTCGACTCGTAGTTGTTCTTGATTTTTCGAATTTTAAAGCTTCTCATCTACAGTGTGCAGCCCCCATAGCTACTGAAGGAGAACTGCTGGCCTAGATGAGCTCTGGAAGGGAAGGGTCAGGTTAGAGAGGCAGCTGGGGCATGTTGTTGGGTGCCGTGGGATGGAACCAGCAGGAAGCATGGAGGTGAGAGGGGTAGGTGAGGGATAGACGAAAGAGAGGATAAAAGGTGGATTAGCAGGAAGCTCCTGTGGTCCAATACAGATTCTTCCTGGGACAGATGGAAGGGGATTTGGAGAGGGTTGGTCCTAGTGAGCAAGGAGAAAAGCCAAGGCATGTGACAATCTATTTGCCAATAACGTGTGGCTTCCCCTCCTCAGAGTGGGCACCTTCTGAACATCACATCCTGGCTCAAGCCCACGGAGGGACTCATAATCAGAAGGGGGCTAGAAAGTAAGAGGCCTGTGCCTTTGGTGGAGCTGATCTGGGGGCTTCTTAGGTCAGGATTTTACCCATTTGAGTGGAGGGGTGGAGGTAGCAGGAAATTCAGTTTTCTCTGCAAATATTTCAGCTTTTGCTGTTGTAGTATTTTTAGCAACCTGGTTGGCAGAGGAGGAGCCCGGGTACATTTTTAAAGGGGCCTCTGCCAGGCTGGAGGCCTCTTCCCACCCTCACCCCACATGTCAGAAAGGAGAGGGGGAGAAAACACGTGGTTTAAGGGGTCCATTCAAAGGTAGAAATCAGGTTTGCTGGACATTAGGTGACCGTTAAGTCATTTTCACCAGTAGTCATTTTGTTCAGTCATTGTCAGCATCATGATTACCAGCATTATCAAGAGGAGTAAATATTTATTGAACTTCTGATATGTTCAGGGTGCTGCTAGGGAGGCAATATGGAAGGCTTGATATAATATATTTGCTAAGATGGGGAAAGAACCACTATTCCAGAGTGAGTTCTAGGCTAAATCTGAATAGCACTTTACAAAGTGCTACCACATCCATTATTTAAAGTGGTGTTCTTGAGAACAGTGTGAGGAGGTATTAGTCTGTCTTCCTTCCTTCCTTCCTTCCTTCCTTCCTTCCTTCCTTCCTTCCTTCCTTCCTTCCTTTTTTCTTTCCCTCTTTCTTTCTTTCTTTCTTTCTTTCTTTCTTTCTTTCTTTCTTTCTTTCTTTCTTTCTTTCTTTCTTTCTTTCTTTCTTTTTCTTTTCTTTCTCTTCTTTCTCTTCCTTCTTTTTTTTTTTTCTGAGACAGAGTCACACGCCGTCACCCAGGTTGGAGTGCAGTGGCACAGTCTTAATCAACCTCCACCTCCCAGGTTCAAGCGATTCTCCTGCCTCAGCCTCCTGAGTAGCTGGGATTACAGGCGCCCACCACAACGCCTGGCTAATTTTTTTGTACTTTTAGTAGAGAGGGGGTTTTGTCATGTTTGCCAGGTTCGTCTCGAACTCTTGGCCTCAAGTGATCTGCCTGCCTCAGCCTCCCAAAGTGCTGGGATTACAGGAGTGAGCCACCATGCCCAGTCTAGGAGGTACTGTTATTTCTAACCTCTTTTTCTGAGGAGGAAACTGAGGCTGGGAGAGGTTAAGTGGCGTGCTATTTGTCCAGCATTAGATCTCTGGTGAAATGCAGAACTAGGACTAAAACCCAGGAGCTCTGACTTCGAATTCTGTGTTTCTCCTCTACAGTGCTCCTAGCATATGCTAAACAAATCAGACATAATCTCTTTTCTCTTGGATGTTGTAATCTGATGGAAAAAGTACATATGTGTGTGCATGTGTGTGTATAAAATAAAGTAATGAATGATAGATACCAAAGGAATTAAGCTGGCAGTACATGTTATGGGAGTTGAGGTGTGGGAGAAATGACTGAGAATTTGAATGGTCAAGGAAGGCTCCTGGATGATGGTTTGAAGCAAGTGTGAATCCAAAAGTATCTGAGACAGTTATCAATCAATTTGGAGAGTTCATTTTGCCAAGTTAAGGAAGCACCTGTTGACATATCCTCAATAGGTGCAGATGACGTGTGCCCAAGGTAGTTGGGTATAAGCTTGCTTTACAAGCTTGTACAAGGGGTACAGCTTGCTTTTATACTTTTTAGGAAGACAAAATACATCAATCAATACTTGTAAGATGTACATTGGTTTGATCTGGAGAGATGGGACAACTTGAAGCTATAGTGGAGGGTGGTGGCTACCGGGTTATAGGTAGAATTAAAATTTTTCTGATTGGCAATCAGTTGAAAGAGTTATTATCTAAAGACTTGGAATCAATAGAAAGGAAATGTCTGGCTTACATTGATAAGCAGAGTTTTATCATGCAGACAAAGCCTCCAGGTAGCAGGCTGCAGAGAGCATAGATGGTAAATGTTTCTTATCAGACTTAAGATCTGTGTTGATGTTAATGCTGGTCGGCTGTTCCTGAATTCCAAAAGAGAGGAGGGTATAATGAAGCATGTCAGACCCACTGCCTTCCCATCATGGCCTGAACTAGTCAGGTTAACTTTGGAATGCCCTTGGTTGAAAGGAGGGGCTTGTTCAGATGGATGGGGGGGCCTTAGAATTTTATTTTTGACTTACACAAAAATACGATGTAGATAAGTGAAGAGGGCCAGTAGTGGGCAGAAGAGCATTTGAGGCAGGAGCAAATGTGAGCCATGCACCACACTTAGTGTCCTTGTGAGTGCATGCCACCCCAGCCCAGAAGGGCCCTGAGGACAGCAGTCCCAGTCTCTTTCCTCTCACCCAGGGTTTTATGTCCAAAGCTCAGTGCTCTGAATTCATCTATAGTACCATAGCCCTGCTCTTCCTCAGAGCTCTAATGCACACCTGCCCCTTGCTTCTATAGAAGTGCCAGGTGTCTGGCTCCTCTGCCTTCATCCTATTTTTTCTAGGCCTCAGATGTAGTTCAAAGCCCTGGATGTGTTAGCTCCTTATTCCTATTTTGCTCCAAATACCTACTTGTTCTTATCTTTCCACCTCCCTTTCCTCAGCTTGCTTCCCCACCTCTCCTAATGTGTGAAAGCTCCTGATGGCTAAGCAATGTGTGTCCCTGCTGGGCCTGCACATCTTGCCTGCAAGCATTAGACCAGCACAACTTTTTAATAACAAGGCACCAACCATTTGAAGAACAAATTCTAGAACAAACCTAATAATAAGCATTTCAGTGTTGGTCCAGACAAAGGCCTGTTTTAATTGATTTGATTTCTGCAAAAAGACTTATATGAGATGTAGTTTTTACCTTATTTCCTAGTCCATTTAAGGATGTTTGCTCCTTTTGTGGTTCTGCTGGATAGTCAGATACAAGAAGTTCCTGGTTTAACCAGCAATGCATGCCTGCTTTGGACCAAGTGAGGTTCAGGCCATTCTCCCCATCATTGTCTACCTCTAGGTAGAAGGAAGGGGGCACTCTTATCCAGGACAGGGATGCCCTCGTAAAATCATCCAGAATGAGTGGCTCTTGCCTGCGTGTATGTGGTCAGCATCCCAGGCTCACGCTTTTCCATGCTGATGCTCTCTGGTCTGACAGCTTGGACTGATGGTTCTAATCTGGATCCACTGGCTATGGCTATATCATTAATTTGACATCTAGTATTTATTGCTTCATATTAACACTTAAAAAACTTTTTTTATGTTAGAAAAACTTAAACGTAGGCAAAAGTAAATAAAGTAATGAACTCCCCTGTATGCATCATCCACATTCAATAATTCTCAACTTATCATCAAACTTCTTTAATTCATATGCCTTCCGATTCCCCCATTATCATTTCATTGATACATATCTAAGTACGTCTCTCTGAAAAATAAGGACACTTCCATACTTATTTTTAAAGCATCTGTTCATTAGCCTTATATAAGTTCTGCGGGGAAACAGATTAGATTCTGAGGCTCCAATGTACAATATGGCAGCTACAGTTAATAATACTATATTGTTTACTCGAAATTTGCTAGGAGAGTAGATCTTAAGTGTGCTCACCACACACACGTACACCAAAAATGGCACCTCTGTGTAGTGATGGATGCGTTAACTAATTTGATGTGGTAATCATTTCACAATGTATACATATTTCAAATCATCCCACTGTACATTTTGAATATATATAATTTGTATTTGTCAATTATACCTCAATAAAGCTTGAAAAATATAAAATGAAGGCTGGGCATGGTGGCTCATGCCTGTAATCCCAGCACTTTGGGAGGCTGAGGCAGGCAGATCAATTGAGCCCAGGAGTTTGAGACCAACCTGGGCAACATGGTGAAACCCCATCTCTAAAAAAAATGCAAAAATTAGCCAGGCATGGTGGTGCATGCCTGTAGTCTCAGCTACTTGGGTGGCTGAGGTGGAGGGTCACCTGAGCCTGGGAAGTCAAGGCTGATTGTGCCACTGCACTCTAGCCTGATAGAGAAAGACTCTGTCAAAAAAAAAAAAAAAAAAAAAAAAAAAAAAAAAAAAAAAGAAAGAAAAATACAAAAATGTAGAGAAAAAATAAGGAAAGAGATTAGAGATGTTGTCTTTACCACTGTAGCCTTAGCACAATATCCAGAACATAGTGGATACTCAATAAACAGTTTTTGAATAATTGAATAAATAAGCAGGAGAATGAATGAATATATGTCAGAGAAAGCAAGCAGTAAAGAAAAGTATATTGCTGTGGTCAGGCATGACCTTCTTTGTAGCAGGCCATGATTCTCTTAGAGGTCCAGGTATGTCTTCAGCAAGAACTCAGAGCTAGGCTTTAAATAGGGAGGTAACTCTTCATCTCTCTGAGATTTGGTGTTGAGGCTTCCATTTTGAGGAGCGGAGACAGAGAGAAAGTTGATGCTGAGGTGGCCTCTTTTGGGGAGCATTTGGGAGACAGAACAAGACCAGGCCTGAAAGCCAGGAAGGAGCCACGTCTGTTCCAATGTGTCTAGTTTAATGTCACTCTCTGTCTAGTTCCATTTTATTTTTTCCTTTCTTTAACTTGGTTAAGCAATTCTACTTTGTCTTAGCTGTGCTAGGGGACATTCAAAGAAGAGTTATATACTTGGCCTTGGGCCAGAGAGGCCAGGGTGGGGCAGTCAGCTTGGTGGCAGCAGTCTTTATGGAGGCATCACAAGAGGAAGCGACTTTCAGCCTTCGTGGCCTTAGTGTCCTGCTGCATGTGGAGATTTGTTTCCAGTGCTAATCTTGGAGGGTTTTATTTTTATTTAAAAAGATGAGACGTTTCTTTCATTGGGTGGTCTGACATAGCAGATCCCAATTGCTTAAATAAGCTCATAGGCTAATGACTTTTGCCTACCAGGTCAAAGCGGCAGCCTGTTGAGTAGACGAAGACCACATTTTCACTGCTATTTATAAGGAATTAAGGGCCTAACACTTATCATCTTCTCTAAACTAATCCAAGTCAGCCATCTGGGTGAAGATGGTGTTACCAATAATCATCTTCACTGAGTTTTCTTTTCTTTTTTTTTTAAGACGGAGTCTGGCTCTGTCTCCCAGGCTGGAGTGCAGTGGCCGGATCTCAGCTCACTGCAAGCTCCGCCTCCTGGGTTTACACCATTCTCCTGCCTCAGCCTCCCAAGTAGCTGGGACTACAGGCGTCCGCCACCTTGTCTGGCTAGTTTTTTTCATATGAGCTTCTCATAGTAAGTGTTGGCATGTTCTGAAGTTTTGGACTTCAGAAGAAAGAAGACATTGACAGGATTGTTCCAGTGGACTGTCATCCACTATGGCCAAGATATAGATGAGCAGATATTAGAATTCAGCCTTTGCAAGGCCTTGGTAGCAGGCCATGTGCAAGCCAAAGCGTCTTCAAGGGTATTCCCAAAGTGAAAGATACTTCACATACCCCGGACTTGGATCATGACACAGGAATTGGTCATATGAACAAATGTCTTTCTTGATGTAAAAATGAGAGTTCTCTTACCCAGATAAACCCTGGCTCTAATCCTGGAAAGTGATGATTGTTTTGACTTTTTTTCTTCTTTTTGGTCAGACTGAAGCACTGAAAGGTAAAGGATTATTAACTACAAGTTTTTGTTATTCTGTAGTTTGGGTGGGACATTTAAGTTTAATGAGATAGGTACTGATAGTTATTTGGGTTGCTGTATTTGTGTTGTTTTTGCTTTGTCTTCATGGGATTGTGTGTTGGAGTGGGGTGACTGAGGGGAGAGCTGGAACGTGAGCTGTTTTTGGATTGGGTGGTTAGTGGAAATGTTCTCTCTGCTTAGAGAAAAGGCATGTTTAGAGAGAAGGAAATGCAAGTAAAAACTACACTTCCTTTTGACCCTGGGGTCTTAAGATAACTCTTCCATAGATGTTCAGCGTTCGTATATACCTAGTAGAGAGAGTCAAAGGTTTGTACTGGACACAATCCTATCTAGTAGATGTTCTTCAAAAGAGGAAGAATATAAAGCTTGATCCTTAAAGGACAGACAATACTTCCTTTTTTTTCTTTTAATCTGAAGTCTCACTCTGTCACTCAGGTTGGAGTGCAGTGGTGAGATCTCAGCTCACTGCAACCTCTGCCTCCCAGCTTCAAGCGATTCTCCTGCCTCAGCCTCCTAAATAGCTGGGACTGTAGTCACCTGCCACCACTCCTGGCTCATTTTTGTATTTTTAGTAGAGACGGTGTTTCGCCATGTTTCAGGCTGGTCTTGAATTCCTGACCTCAAGTGATCCACTTGCCTCAGCCTCTTAAAGTGCTGGGATTACAGGTGTGAGCCACTGCGCCCAGCCTGAAGAAGAGAAAACACTTTCTGTTCCACTCCACTCCACAGGATGGTGGAGCTATGCTACTTTACTATTTGCTAAACACATGTCAGATCATGACAACAAGAAGGTCCTGCACTTTGGATAATAAGTGGGGTTGTATAGACCTTAATGAAACCATCATGGCAGACACTGTTGCTTACCTAGTCAATATCCATGCACTCCCTGTTCTTGCTTGATAACACAACTGCAGTTTTGTTGGGGTGGTTATGGATCCAGACGTGACAATGGGCCATAGTCTAAGCCTGTTTAGGGCTAGTCATGAGACACAGATATAGCCAGTGATATACAAGCTGATTTCTGCTGAGAAATCTGAAAAAGCTCCTACTTCCCAGATAGGAGAGGGCACATGGTATTACCAGTCTCTGTTTCTTATTCCCTCAATACAGAGCTGAAGTCTGGAGCTGTATCAGCTGTCTTATGACCATGAAGCAAAATGTCAATATGATAAAATCATGAGGAAAAAAACCCTCATAAATCTATAGACTTAAGCCACTATCATTCAGTCTTTCTATAACATTTATATGAATGAGGCTGGACTTGGTGGCTCACCCCTGTAATCCCAGCACTTGGGAGGCTGAGGCAGGCAAATCGCTTGAGGTCAGGAGTTCAAGACCAGTCTGGCCAACATGGTGAAACCCTTGTCTCTAATAAAAATAGAAAAATTAGCCAGGTGTGGTGGCAGGTGCTTGTAATCCCAGCTACTCAGGAGGCTGAGGCAGGACAATCGCTTGAACCCAGGAGGCAAAGTTTGCAGCAAGCTGAGACCGTGCCACTGCACTCCAGCCTGGGAGAGAAAGCGAGACTGTCTCAAAGAAACAAAACACAGATTTATGTGAATGACTCCCTAATATCCCACAATAATACAAGAGATGTTTGAATGCATCAGATCAATGCACCTATCTTTTTGACAAGATAGGACAGCATGCAGAAGTTGTTTCCAAGGATTCTTTGATAACAGACCCTGAAATGTCTAAGTTGGGACACTTTGAATTCAGACATAAATTTATGCAATCTTGTGCAACCTTGATTTCCTAATGGGTTTTTCTAGCTTGACTTTGCTTAGCTGAAAGAACCATCGCAGGATTCCAAGTGACTGTTTGTTGTTCCCGTAGCCACACTCAAGCTTTTGTCCCCCGGTCTGTCTCATTATTTCTATCATGTCAACCTCTCCCAGTTGTCCCATGTCTGGAGTATGGGCTTGCTATAATTTGAATTACTAGTAACTAAGGAAATTCCTTTAAGACAAAGATGAGGACCCAGAGATGGATGAGGACTGGATGGGTCTAGGCATTTTATCTCTTAGCCAAATGGCCGATGTATATTGGTTTTTTTTTTTAGATGGAGTCTTGCTCTGTCACCCAGGCGGGAGTGCAGTGGCGCGATGGTGTCTCACTGCAAGCTCCGCTTCCCGAGTTCAGGCCATTGTCCTGCCTCGGCCTTCTGAGTAGCCGGCACTACAGACGCCCACAACCACACCCGGCTAATTTTTTGTATTTTTAGTAGAGATGTGGTTTCACGGTGCTAGCCAGGATGGTCTCGATCTCCTGACCTCGTGATCCGCCCGCCTCGGCCTCCCAAAGTGCTGGGATTACAGGCTTGAGCCACCTCACCTGGCGTATATTGGTTTTAAAAAAGTGATAAGTGGTAGGCCCTTACTCCCTTATGAATGGCAGTGAATGGCTGGTCCTCATTCCACCCAGCTGGCCACCGGTTTGGCCTGGTAGGCAGTAGTCATTAACCCACGAACGTTGTCAAGGGAATTAGAATCAACCGCGTCAGACAACCCAATGAGGAAACTTCTCATCTCTTTCAATAAAAACAAAACCCTCCAAGGTTAGCACTGGGAGAAGATCAGTTAAAGGCAGAGTGAATGTTCATCTAGAGTCCCTCATTTGTGCAGCCTTTGGAGCTCCTTCAGTGGGTGGCTCCCTGCCATTCCTGCAGACAGCACTCAGTAGTCCGTAACAGTTGCCAATCTAGTTTTTCAGGTATTCTGAAAGATTAATTAGATACCCTAAGCACAAGGACTCACTGAAAGTTCTTGTCTCCCTTAAAATGAGTATTACTTACTTTTAATTATTAGATGGAAATGGCATATACTGACAAGCAGAAACCTCTGGGACACTGGTAGGGCACTTCTTTTTATTATACATTTTTATTATTGTCAACCAATGTATATATACATATATACAAGGGCATAAAAATTTATCTTAGGCTGGGCACTGTGGCTCACGCTTGTAATCCCAGCACTTTGGGAGGGCAAGGTGGAAGAATCGCTTCAGCCCAGGAGTTCCAGAACAGCCTGGGCAACAAAGTGAGACCCTGTCTTTACAAAAAACGAAAAAGTTAGCTGGGCATGGCGGCACACGCCTGTAATCCCAGCTACTCAGAAGGCTGCAACAGGAGGATGGCTTGAGCCCAAAAGTTCAAGGCTGCAGTGAGCTAGGATCACACCACTGCACTCTAGCCTGGGCAACAGAGTGAGACCCTGCCTCTAAAAATAGAAAAATAAAAATAATTTATCTTAAACTAAAGCAGATTCTACAAATTTAGAAGGTCTTAAACCATTTTCCGGGAAGCACTTTCTGTGCCAAATCTTTATTATGAGCATTTATTATGTGCCATCTGCTTTATACTAAGTGCATTACATACTGTATTGATCAAGACTCTTTGGGTGGAAAAGGATAGAAACTCAACTTACATTAACATAAGCACTGACTCACTGAAAGGGCAGAGGTGGAGTTCCAGGAATGTAAAATCTTATTAAGACTCTCTTCCTCCCTGTATGTTTCTTGTTTCTGCTTCCTTCTGCATAATGCTGACATTTCCATAATGCTGGAACGGTGGCTGCAGGCAGCTCTGAACTTAAGCCATTATAGCCTTGGGACCAAGGAAGAAATAGAATTCTTCAATTCCAACCTCATTAATAGTAATTGTAAAATTCCCAGAGGAGATCGCTGATAAACCAGATTTGAGCCTTATGCCTAGCCTAGCACCAACCCTTGTGGCTAGGTGAGGGAAGTATTATAATTGACCCAGCCTGTGGCACAACCGTGTGGCCAACTGGATTCTGTAACTGGCAGGGCCCTGCAGAACCATTTGGTAAGAGTGGGGGAAGAGCAGTTCCACAAAAGAAAAGGGTGTTTGGACTGGATGACTAAAGAATGCACATGCATCTCAATACCTTATGTTGTGTCACGCCCACAATAATCCAAGCACATGCCATTGGTGAAGAAATACCATGCCCCACGTTTTACAGGTAAAAAAATGTACATATACGGGGAAAAGAAAGGTTAAGGAACTTGAACAAGGCCATACAGCTGGTAGGCAGTAAAGCTGGGCTTCTATTCAAGTCTGTTTGACTCCAAAGCTGTCCCCACTATTTGGCCACCTCTCCTGCCTGGATGAATTTCTCCTCAATCTGTGTATCTTACTCAGAGTGATGAAGCCATTAAGACAGAAGACTAAATTTGCATATTAAGCAACATTCTCCCGCTCTGCTCCCCTCTGCGAAAGGTCATTTTGGCACTGAGGGCTCTCCCAGGGTTCTGCTTTCTTCTGGAATAACTAGCTCAAACAAAACTGGGGATGTTATGAAGCCACTTAACTGGGCTGACGTGGCTGGACCAGGGGCTTAGAACAATGCCGTCAGGTTTCTGTCTCCCTTTCCATTTTTCAGCAGTGCCTCCCTCAGGGTCTCTCTGTGTTAGATTTACCCTCAGACTGGCCTTTTATGGTGGTGGAGAAAGGAAGGTTATTATAATCTCCAAACTCTCGAGAGAAAAAGAAACTGTCTCTCTCTATGTATCTGTATATAAAATTTTGTGAAAGGGCTCTAAGCAACCTCTCTTGGGCATTTGCTTATGTTACTGACAAACACTCCAGGAGCACACACACTGGGGGAGGGGTGAGCCAGCCCCATGAAGGGACCCTGGCAGTCAAAAACATGGCCATGTTGACGCCTAGCAAGGCACAATCATTCCAGAGTAAAGAGCTGTGATCAGCTCCCCCTTTCCCTATATGCCGTCTTGCTAAGTGGGTGCCTTATTGGCAGCTATTACACTGCCTTGCCATTTCTGTCTTACCTTCCTCATTAGGCTGTGACTGCCTGTAGAACCAGGATTTGGCCTTCCTTTTTTTTTTGAGATGGAGTCTTGCTCTGTTGCCCAGGCTGGAGTGCAACGGTGCGATCTCGACTCACCGCAATCTCTGCCTCCCAGTTCAAGCAATTTTCCTGCCTCAGCCTCCTAAGTAGCTGGGACTACAGGCACCTGCCACTACGCCTGGCTAATTTTTTGTATTTTTAGTAGAGACAGGGTTTCACTCTGTAGGCTATACTGGTCTTGAACTCCTGACCTCAGGTGATCCACCTGCCTCGGCCTCCCAAAGTGCTGGGATTACAGGCATGAGCCACCGCGCCCAGCCTGGCCTTTCATTTTGACATCCCAGCATCTAGCATAGTGTCTGACACATGGTAGGAGCTCCATAAATATTTAATGAATGAATGAATATAATATAATGCTATGGTTTATATAATTTACAATGCTATGGTTAAGAAAACAAGAACTCTCCAAAGATCTGGTATGCACCACAGTAGTAAAAAAACTACCACTTAGATGCCATTGCATAATTGACAAAGTAAATTATAGGTACTTGGCCAACAAATTTTATGTATTAATCTCATTTAAACCTAAACACCATGGAAAGTTACGTGCCACTTCTTATCAGCCTTGCACTTGACTGGGTGAGGGTGAGGGAAGTTCGCAACGTAGAGGACACAGTCTGTACAAAGTGTTTGGTCTTATGGAGAGGCAAGACAATCAAGATAATTAGAAAACCTCTTTCAGATGATACATAATAAGTTCTTCCACTCAAATCGATGCTCAGGTGCTTCCTGGCCAAAGTCCAGTGTCTGTTTGGGGTTGCAAGGAGGAACTGGGGATATATTCAGAGCAAGGTTACAGGAGTGACAACAAGATGAACTAAAAAAACACGATGTGTGGAAAGGTTCATGGAACAGGAATGACTCAGGTTGGAGAAGAGAAGACCGAGAGGAAACTGAATCATTTCCAAGAGAAAGAAGGGCTCTCTTGCTGGGGGATGATGGCCAGCTGTCCTCCTTTGCCTCTGCTTGCAGAGCAAGGGGAAATGGGCTTAGACCGAAGGCAGGGCTAAGATTAGAGAGAAGGAAGAACTTGGCAGTGAAGGATGTTGTATAACCTAGTTTTTGAGACAACTTGGGGACTGAGGAGACTCCCACACGCCTGGTCTGAGCCCAGTGGACGTGCATGTGGGGTGATCTGGCTGACTGGCTGGGAAGGGAGGAGGAGGTCCTGAGGCTGCATCTTTCTCTGTGTCCTCGATTTCCCGTTGGAAGTTAAGTTCCCAAATTTTGGAGCTGGCAAGGCAGCACCTCCCCCACCCACCACGCACTGCACCAGTGTTCCTGGGCTGGGTAATAATGCCTGTCATTTCCTCTCCCGGGGGAGTGGGGCTGCAACCGCCCTGACAGCCCCGAGGGATTGAAGGCAACTAAAAATAGTGCATTAAATATAATCTGTTGAGGGGCACATTTGCATTGCTTTTCTTTCCCCCTCGCCTATCTCTTCATCCTTCCTGGCAGGCCAGGCCCGGGTCTCACTCTAGGCACTGGGAATCAGGTTCCGGGCACTGGCTGCTCTCATTTTGCTGCAGAAGCGCTCTCTAGTCAAGAGGTCCGAAGGAGAAAATCCATACAGTACAGTCAAGGGTCCCCAGGGGTGTCCCCTTCCACTCCCCTCTATTCCCCCCGGGGCCTCTGGGTCCTTCAGGGCCTGAAGGTGCAGGGGGAGGAGCTGCAAGTAGGGGAGGCAGTGTTGAAAAGGAGAGCCAGCCAGGGCTTTGTTCTCCCATCAGCCACTTCCGTCTGCTACACAATCTCTCTGAGGTTAAATATTAATTAAGAGCAGAATGACAGTGAGAGCTGAGCAGTGTCACTTTCTGTCCCAACACAAATGCTAATTTCCTCCCCTGTAGAAAGTGACTTTGGAGTGGGATTGGCAGCGCAGGGGGAATAGCTGGGGAGAGGGGAGGAGAGGCAGCAGGGAGAGATGGGTGGCAGTGGCAGCAGCCCTGCGTCAGAACTATTAAGACTGATAAGGCAAGGAAGGTGTTTGTGCTGGGATTCCAGAGGGAAGACAGGACATATCCAGTCACAGAGGACACCATCACGGCACAATCCTAAGCTCTTCCCACTTTAACAATAATCACCTAAGAAGTTGAGGTAGGGCTGGGTCTCCCCACTTCCCTAAGACTGAGTTCTTAATCTTGGGTCTGTGCATTGGTTTCGGGGCTCATCAAACCTGGGAGTTGTTTGCAAAACTGTTCCTGTGCACATCACCAGTTTTTTTGGAGACAGAGTTTCCAGCAGGGCTGGTATGTGATCCACAGTGTCATCCTCAGCATGTGGTGCCATCTTTGAGGTCAGCTTATGGTTTGAGACGGCTGCTGGAGCCTCAGCTGAACACCTAGATTCTAGGCAGGAAGCAGGAAAAAGTTGGTGGGCAGGAAAGACCAAAAAGTTCCACTCTAGTTTTCTGTCCCTCTTTTAAAGAGCTTTCTTAGAAATCCATTTCCATCTTACTGTCCATACCTACCTGCAAGAGAGGCTGGGAAAATATGATAGTTTCGCTGACATGGGACATCTCCATGTAATAGCAGTGTTTGTGTTTGTAGGAAAGAAAAGGAGAGAATGGTAGACAACTAGGAATTTCTGCTGCAGTGTCTGTCTCACAAAAGGTCAAGAACCTCGGATTTGGGGGAGGAGATGCTACCATCTCTCAAGGGTCTCTGTGCCCACTGCTCAGACAAAGCTGACTGGAGGAAAAAGCCTACCATGCAAATGCCTACCTTGGTATGGATTCCTAAGCTCACAATTGGTCCTCAGAAACTGGTTCTCCTGAGTGAGGTTGGCAGAGTTATTCTCTGACCAGGGCTTGGTTATTAGAAAGGAGGCTAAAAAGGAGATGCTTGTTCCATTGAGGACCATAGCCTTGTGGGGGGCTTTGCAGCATATGCGTGGGAACAGTTTTGTTTGGTCTCTGATAATTATCTTCTTCCTGGCAATACTTTGCTCCCTACAGCCTGGAACAGGTGGCTGAGGAGAGGGAAGACATTCTCGCTTCTTAAGGAATGATGAAGTGAGGAAGGCTCTGGGGTGTGGGTGTGGGAGGGGTGAGCTGGGCCAGTCTGAGATTCTGCTTGTTTGGGACTTGGATGGTATATTTTCCTCAGTCCATTTCTCTTAGATCTTTGAGCCTTTGCACAAGCTGTTCCATCTGATTGGAATGGTTACCCATTGGTGGACTCTTAATCCCTCTCTAAGAGTCAGGTCCATGAAGCTATTCCTATTTTTCTTGACTATTCTCTCTATCCCCCACCCCTGCCCCAGGAACCTTCTTGTGATTCTGTAATCCTCTGTGATCTTCACAACCACACCTGTCACATCGTTTAAAACTATTGACTTGCTTTCCTCCACAACGCTAAGAGCTCCTTCATGGTAGGAAATGTTTTGGACCATCTATGGCATATGACTTGCAAAGTGTTCGATGGGGATGAGCAAACTTTACAAAGTGTTAATGAACATCTGCTGTGAGCAAAATGCACTGGAGATAAGAAGGGGATTAACATTAAAAATGACAAAGACAGTCAGGCATGGTGGCTCATGCCTGTAATCCCAGCACTTTGGGAGACTGAAGTGGGAGGATCGCTTGAGTCCTGGAGTTCGAGAGCAGCCTGGGCAACATAATGAGACTCCACCTCTACACAAAAAATTAAAAATTAAATGAGCATCACGGCACATGCCTGTAGTCTCAGCTACTCGGGAGGCTGAGGCAGGAGGATCACTTGAGCCCAGAGGTCGAGACTGCAGTAAGCTATGATCACACCACTCTACTCCAGCCTGGGCAACAGAGTGAGACCTTGTTTCAAAAAAAAAAAATGATAAAAAAATGATGAAAAAAATGATGAAGACACTGGCTTCCAGGAGTTCGCAGTCTAGTGGGGGAGATAGACGTGTAGATTACGGATCTGATAAAACGGTAACCATGATAAGGTACAGGGATCTTTAGAACAGGGGAGGGAGAGATTAACAGAACCGAGGGGTTCTGGGAAGGTGATGCTGATTTGTGCTAAGGCTTTGGAGGAAAAGTCACATCCCTATCTTTAGGGCAAAGAAAGGGCAAGGACAAAGGAAAAAGCAGGAGTCATCTCTGGAGATCAGGTGTTTTGGGGTTGGATAATCCACATGGGAATCTGGGAGTATTTCTATTTGTTGGGTTTTTTTAAAACATGGGGAAACTGGTGCTGTGTGTGTGTTAGGTCAATTTGAAGACTTGACCTTCATCTGCTTTTTGTGTAAGAAGACTGGGCCATTTGTTCCTGTATGGATTGAAGGTGTTTGTGAAAGTGTCAGGACTGGGCGACGGTGCCATTCAGGGAACAGGAGGCAAGAGGCCTGGGTGGGGACAGGGTCTGGGATGGTTGTCACCTTGGTCTGAGTGTTTTGGGGGCCTGTGGGAAGGAGGGCCCATGCTAGGCTCTCCCCTCACCCTTCCCTTTTTTGTCTTTCTTAAAATACCCTGTGTTCCTGCAGCAGTGCGGCTGCTAATCTAAAATAAAAACAGCAGGAAATGCAAATGGTCAGGTTCTCCTAGCAACAGGAGCCAACCCACGCAGGGCGTGTGGAGCAGAGCAAAACTGTCCTGAGGCTGGGATGCGGGTGGCTGGGGTAAGGAAAATGTCTTCTCGTACAGCTTGGCCCTTCCAGCTTCCAAGAGGGACTGGCTGGTGGGCAGCCACCTGCTATGCAGAGGGAACCCTCACTGGGGTGGACTGGGACAGAGGACTGTGTGCCAGGGAGAAGGTGCAAGGGTCGGGGAGAGAACAGAGCCCTAGTTGAAGACACCTCCTGACTGCAGTGGCTGGAATGCTGCGTCTCAGAGAACCGACACTAGGGGTCTAACTAGGTGCATGGTTGGGAAGGGCCTGGATTTGTGTACACATTTCCATGTGTCCATTTCAATAAACCTGTTGAGCCTTGTCATTTTTAAGATGATGAAATGAAAGGATGTACGGGGTTCAAAATCAGGAAACTACAAGATTCCTAGAGACATCTGGTTCAGTCCCCTTTTGTTACAAAGGAAAAAACTGTGGTCCAGAGAGGTAAAGGACATTCTCAGAACACAGACATCATTAGTGGAAGGAGTGGAAATGGAAAACAGGCATACAGGCTGAGACATTTTATTTTAAGTAGAAGCTGCCAGTGTCTCTCCTCTGTTCACAACTAGACAGTTAGAAGCCATGATAACCTCACTGGGCCCCTTGGGGGGTTGCAGGGAGAAATCATCTTAGGCATATCAAAGAAGGCTGAAGACATTTGAGAGATAAATGGGGGTCATGTCCCCAGAGGGATGCCGTAGAAAAGTGAGCACCTGGAGGTGAGAGGGGCATTGGCTGGGGGTAGAAACCAAAGGATGTTGCTCAGAGTGCCATGCAGCTCCAGTGGTCGCTATGCACAGTCATTCTTTGGGGGGTCTCATCATGGAAAAGGGTGAAAAAGAACATCACTGTGTCAAGGCTGCACAGCAGGAAACTGGAGAAGGTGAGGTGACTTGCTCAAAAAGACAGCCCCAAGTGTGGGTGAACTTGGAAGAGAACCTTGGGATTCTGGCTCCCTGGATCCCAGAGAAGTCCGTGTGCCCTGGACAGTGTGGTTTCCTATTACATAAGCAACTCTTTTATTACTCACACTCGCTTCCTCCTGCAAGATTCCTACAGTATCTCCCCCTAGAAAACACAGTGGAAGAAGAGGGTTCTTAGTTCCAGCTGAGTCTTGGTGACTTGAATGCCTGGTCACTCCTAAGGATTCTAGGGTAGCTAGCAAGGTGAATAACAGCAACAAGCCACATCAGGGAAACTGGTGCACTCAGAACCATGGGCCTGTAAATGATCTATACATACATCTGCACGCTTCACTTCCCCATGGCTGCGTGGCGCCCCATGGCCAGAGTACTCTGAGTGACCTCAGTGCCTTCCCATACTGCCTCATCCTTTCTGGCCAAAGCCCCAAATAAGGCAGTTGATGATTAGAAGAAAGAAAATGGGCTTTGATATCTGCAGCCTTGACTCAAAATCTAGCTTAGTAACTGTGTAACCTTGGGGAACTTGCTTAGCTTCTGAGTATTGGACTCTTTAGCTGTAAAACAAGAGCAATTATGTCTATCTCATAGATGTAGGTAAAATGCTAGCAGAGCCAGACATACAGTACGCACTCAACAAATATTGGTTTCTACACTTCTTACTTGTGGTTGCAGTTGCTCAGGGACCAGGTGGGAGTTTCAATTGCTATTGCCAAGGCAGGGAATGCTATTTTCCAGGTATTCCAAGATGGAGCTCAGAATGCAATGCCCCCACACACAAAGAATAGTTTGCCTTTATTATTGATTAAATAAGTTTTTATGGGTGGATCTGGGAATGCGACATCTGTTTTTCGCCATTATATTCCCAGCACCTGATAGAGTAGACAATCCATAAACATTTGTTGAATGTTGTATATATGAGAAAAGCACTCTAAATTATAGACAATCAGCTTACAGAAGAATATTTGAAACATAATGAGGTTCATAATATTTGAAACGTAAGTTCAATCTACTTACAGAACCTCTTTGAGGTCAGGCCTAGGAAGACAGATCTGGGGGCCCAGGGTGGTACCTGCTATGCTAGTGACTCTACCAAGCCATGACCCATTGCAGGCCAGCCCCTGGACAACTCCCTGGATCAGACAACAGACTGCACAAATCCCTATACGTGGGTTTTGAGGATGTGGGGTTGGGGGGTGAGTTCTTCCCAGGAGACCTCTGGGTTGATGGAGTCAGTAAAGTGTATCATCATCACCCTTGGCCTTGGCCACGCGATCCTCTATTCCACCCTTCCAGCAGCACAGACGAGGGGCATATTCAACTGAGATCTCCTCCCTCCAAGGAATTGTTTGTTCTTCCGTCTTAGTCATAAAATCTCCTTTCCCCTGTCTCTCTCCTTCCTCCTTCTCTCTCTCTTTCTCTGTCACACACACACACACACACACACACATACACGTGCACGCACACACACACAAAGCTATGAATTTGAATATTGATTCTGCCATTTTAACTCGAAATTCTGTTTCTCAAATGTGGGTAGTGTTGGCTTACTCACTGTTCTCTTGTTGCTGGAGTTGTAAAAGTCAATGTCCCATTGCTGAGATCGGAGCTCCCTGTGTCTCCGGGGGCTCAGTAAGGACGATGGCCTCCAAGTGGACCTCTGGGAAATCTCGAGGCATCAGAGCTGTGGGCTCAGCATGCGAGGTCCCCAGGGGGCCACAGACCCCTCCTCCTGGGAAGAGTGCTCCTGCAGAGCTTATTTGCAATCTCCTGGAGTCCCAGACTCACCAAAGGATTCAGATCCTCTTCTTTTTGCTTCCTACATAGAGCACATTATAGACCTGCAAGAGGAATCAGAATTCCAGACTCCCTTAGTGAGAGACAAAGTGTTAGGTCTAAGCTTTTTTCTTTCTAAAATAAGGGTCCTCCCTGGAATCAGGCTGCCTGATAGCATTATCCGTGAAACTGGTGGAGAGTAAGAAAATCGTATTTCTCTTTATGGGTGGGAAATCAGGTCATCCTCTGCAAAGGTATAGAATACTCCCCCAGGCTGTGGAGAGCATGTTCTGGTTTCTACCCAGAAAAACTATAGAGGAAAACTGTGGCTGCCTACTACTGAGTATCAGGGGAAAAAGCAGAGATATTTTTAACATACGGAATATCAGTGAACAGAATGCTAAGGAACTAGAAAACTTATTCCAATAAATAGGAAGCATATGCTCTGCCTAAAGCAAACTTAGCTTTTGCTATATACAAATTTCATGAGGGAAAATAATGTAGGAAATTGCGGAAATATCGGACCATAAGTGGGCTAATACCACTTGCTACAGGGGACCTGGAAGGCTGTGCAGACGGACTGGGGAAAGCGACCGATGCGCCACGGTGCGTGGAGCCCTTGGCCGTCTTGTCACGTGGGTCTGGGATCATCCAGACTCTCAAGAGTGCTGGGGACAGAGCCCAAATGGACACTCCCCCACACACAACCCCAGTGTGTAATGGGGTGCACGGCACTGACAATCGGAACATCCCCTCCGGCTTCAGCTGCCTGAGTCTCCAAGCATGGACGATGGCCATCTCAGTGGCAGAGGTTCCTGGGCTTTGGGTTTTATGCCACAGGTTCTTCTTCTTGCAACTAGGAAAAGCAATTTGTATGCATCTCATTAGCGAGATGCTAGTAATTGGGGATATTAATTTTATTGCTAAACCTGACAAATATTTTACTGTCTCCTGTAGTGGGTAATTGCATCCCCAACAGCCTATCCTTTTGTGCTGCCAGATGGAAAGGATGTGTGTTTGCCGTTTTCATTAATACAATTAGTACCTTAGCATCTCGCCTGCCCGCTCCCTGGCTTCAGGCTCCCTGAGACAGGGAGAAGAAGGGGAGACGAAACGGGAGGCCTGCCCGGGACGAGGCGCTCGGGCGCGCGGTGCGGAGGGGCAGGCGGGAGAGTTACTGGGAACCGCAGCCGCCATCCGGGAGCGCAGCGCGGGGAGGCGGCGCTGCCAGGCGCTAAGCCACAACAATAATACCGCCGCTGACAAGTGTGTGGTTAGGGAGCAACAACTCATTAAGATGCCAAAGACTCCCCCTGCTTCATCTCGGTCCCAGAGCAGTTCCCCACACAAAGGGCACCGCACAAGTGTGGGCGCCGCTCCCACCCTCCCTCACCGTAACCTGACGGCAGACTCGCTGCTGCGGCCACTCCCGCCCCCGCCGTGCCCATCCGTGGTTCCCGTAGCCTCAAGCGCAGCCGCTCCCCAGGGAGGTGCTGGAAGGCCCCTCCGGCTAGGTGTATAGCAGCCCGTTCCCTTTCACTCAGGAATAGGAGCCAAAATCCTGCTCCGGCTGCAGGGGCCTGCGCGTTGCTCTCTACATCACTCACTCCCTTCTCCATTCCCGCTCTGAAGGCTGCTAACTTTGCCAAATATTTACTATGCTCTTCGCCCAGGCTACTCAGTCATCACAGGGCTGTGACTGGCAGACGCTCACTTCTGATACAATTTCCCTCTCGGAGAGAATGCAGGCAATTGCATCAGTGGTGTGGTTTCCATTCCTTCCTGATGGTCCCACGGAGGAGAACTTGAGTAGAAGTGGGTTCTAATCCTGGTGGGAAGCTCTGAGTTTAATATGAACTCTCTCATTTAGGAATACTTCCTGAGCCTGGGATTTTTGAAACAAGGCTACATGGAAATATGCCAGGTGATTAGCTGTTTTGCCTGACTGGACCCGACTCACTCTTCCTTTCCAGCATATGACTGAACAGCTTTACTATTCCAAAGAAGCTTTCCTTGAACATTGCTATGCAAGATAATCCTTCTAGAGAATGCACTACTTGCCGCATTCACTTTCCACTTGGTCAGTGTTATCCTGTGTGACTCAAAGTGAAAGGATAGCTTGCCTGGACCTGTTGCAAAGTCTTTTTTTGTTTTGGATCCCACTCAAAACAGTCAGTCTTATTACCTTATCATGAGTTTGCCGATAAATGGGTAGAAGGAATACATTCGTAGGTGGTGTATGTTGATTCTAGAATCCAAAGAGGCTTGCCAAGCACTATGCCTCTTTTTTTGGTAGGTAGATGCAACCTGTTGTTTTTTATTTTTATTTATTTATTTATTTATTTATTTATTATTATTATTTTCTGAGACAGAGTCTCGCTCTGTCTCCTAGGCTGGAGTGCAGTGGCGTGATCTTGGCTCACTCAACCTCTGCCTCCCAGGTTCAAGCGATTCTCCTGCCTCAGCCTCCCGAGTGCCTGGAATTACAGGCGCTGACCACCACGCCTGGCTAATTTTTGCATTTTTAGTAGAGACAGGATTTCGCCATGTTGGCCAGGCTGGTCTCAAACTCCTGACCTCAAGTGATCTGCCCAACTCGGCCTCCCAAAGTGCTGGGATTACAGGCATGAGCCATTGTCCCCGGCTGTTTTTTACTTTAAAAAGTATATCTTGATATGAACTAGACCTGTAGACCCTTATGAAAGTCACTGAAGTGGCAAGCCTTTGAACGTTCTATCATGTTACCAACGTAATGGACTAGTGTGATGTTCTATAAAATATTAAGACAATCAAGATTCTCCGGGCTATATGATGACAAAGTGCAGGAGCACTGCCATAGCCTGAGGTAAGAGATTGCTTCTGATTTCCTTTGGTGGTAGGAATGGGTTGGGGGAAGGAATTTGTTAGGCTAATATCTGCTTACCAGCTTCCAAGGGCTGCATTGTGGCACTGCTGATTAAGTGTGTAATAATCCATAGTCATTCTCCAAAACCATCTGGCTTTTCTCAGAGCCAGGAAGGAAGTTAAGTGGAGATGTGGTTAGAATCCCACCTCTGCCTCTGTCAAGCCTTTAATGGGTGGTACTAACTCTGCAGTTCCAGTTCCTCTGGGGTGGTGGGTTTACTTTGGGTTACTAGTTTGGCACGGGGGAGTGGGTTGGGTAGGGCAATTCTAGGGCCTTCTACTTGCTACTGGCTGCTCCCTTATGGCCATAGAATACCTCACTCTGTGAGCTAGGAAATAGATATGTGGGTCTTGGCAGTCTTTTGGATATTTTTTTGAGACAGAGTCTCACTCTGTCACTCAGGCTGGAGTGCACTGGCGCGATCTTGGCTCACTGCAGCTCAGATGTGAGGGTCTTTTAATTACTAAATATATCTATTTTAAATATACCTCCTGAGGCTGGGAGCCACAAAATGAATCCATGATCCCACTGGACTTAGACCAAAACTCCTTCTTTGACCTGGCTTCCATAAGCACATTCTGATTAGTGAAACAAGGTAGGATTTCAGGTTTTAGGATTAGTCAGTTTAATTCCTTTGTTACTGCCTTAAAGAAGGGAGTGTCCTCTGAGCCCTCCTGGGGGGATATGGCTAGGGAGGGGTTAATCAGGCTGCATATAATAGATCCATTTTAGCTTTCTCATGCCTGTTCACATTTAGACTTCTTCCTCTGTCTATAGGATGCCAAGGAAGTTGTGGCATTTCAACTTTACTGACTGTGGTTTGCTGTTGAGATTGACCAATCTAGCTGACTATTAATGCCACTTCCCAAGTGCTCAAACCATGACATTAAATACTGATTCCTAATTGTGCACCCATTTCAATAAATTCCACTTAATCAAGTCTTAAGTTTCATTCTTCTTGGCCTCACAACCTTACAATCCACTTAAATGTTCTCCAGACTCCTGCTGATAAAAATTAATGAAGTTCTACAACTCTTTTGGCCTAAAGTCTATCTCCTTGAGGCCTACCTTCTATACTTTGCAATCTGGACTATGCTGGCGTTTTACTTTCCTTGTGGATCTGGAAGCAATGAAGGGCAGTGAAGGTGGGTCTTGAGGGAAGTCACATTTTTTTTTTTTTTGTAAGGGAACTGCCTGAGGAATAGTCATTGAAAGAATTTTATTCAATGGAGTTGGGGTTGAAGGGTATGAACCTCCTCAGAGAGCTTTAGAGGGATTTTAGCATTCAGATTCTTAGTCTCATCCATGTCTGTACAAATGTCTATATTGCATCTTTCAGGGTCCCATCTCTCTCCCATTAGTACACTTTGCTTATTGTAAGAAATTGAAACTACAGGATTTGAGTATTTAATTGGTTTTTCATCTCTGCAACTATTAACATCATTTTCTAGATGTGGTCTTCTTCCATGTCAGTCCATTGACTACAGGAGAAGGACTCCATTAGAGCTACTGTAGAGATTTTCTGATTTCCCATCATGTTTTCAGTTGGGTATCCAAGGCTTTTAATACGTTTTTTTTTTTCCCTGTTTACTCTTTAGAGCCATCAGAGACAGTCAGTTGACTTCACAGTCTTCATAATCACTATTGTCACCATGGTGACTAAGTACTACAGTCACTTTATTTCTATTGCCATCCTCCTTGAATTTATTCCTTGCCACCAACAATGGTAAGTCTGGTTACTGTTATGCCACTGAATGCCATGGATTACCAGTATCCACTGTTCTCCTGGTAAGGAGGTTAGTTTTGTGCTTCTTAAGTATAAAAGCAACAGAATATCAGAATCCTACTGTGGGGGTCTGTTTTCTTGGGCCCTTCCTGGTACCTATTCTTATATTTCTCTGGAGCCCAGAAGGCAACATGAGGCAACCACTAAGCCACACTCAAATGTGGCTAAGCTCTAGGTGCCGAGGTACACTAAAATGGGGGTAATTGGCATGGATTTAATAAAGGTAATATTTATAAAGATGAAGGCAGGGTGGCAGATTAAAAAACTGACTTCAATTCTTCATTCCTATCTGTATCTGTATCCTTTCATGCACTCTTGATGGGTGGACCATGCTTCTCTGCCTTGTGTCATTGGGCTTGGCCGTGTGATTTGTTTTAGCCAATGACATGTGAGTGGGAATGACAGCATGCCAGTTCCAAGCTTAGGCCTTCATAGGCATCACATATTTTTGTTTGTTCTTGTGTGCCTCTGCCACCACCACAAGAAACATGTTTGCTAGTCTAATGAAGATGAGATACATGGGAAACAGAGTTGCTCCAATCACCCCATAGATCTACAGTGGGAAGCATAGCTGCTCTAGCTAGCAAAGCATGATGTAAAGATGCTCAACTGAGCCCAGCCTAACTCAGCCCCGCTCTAGCTGACCTGTAGACGTATGAGAAAAAAAAACAGTCTTTTAAAAGACTCTGGACTTTGGGGTAGTGGTTATGTAGCATTAATGTTGTAATAGGTAACTGATGCTCTAGGGTAATTAAAAAACAATAAGAGATGGAATAGAACCTCAGAGATGTTGATGGCAGGCCTAAGGATCAAGGGGAGGAAGCAGTTACTAGAACGTGGAGAGTAGCTAGAGGAGAGGATCATATGATAAGAGCTGTGGCTTTTGGTTGAGGGATGCAGGCAATCCATGAGAACTAGGGAGGGAGGCAAGGGGAATGAATAGCATCACCTTGCTCTCCTCCTACCCTTTGATCTCCTCCTGGTGCCTGCCATTGTCCAATCTAGAAGGCCAGGCAGCTGGCTTATGCAGGTTGTTTAAAAAATCCTCCTAGTGCATAAACACAATGAAGAATAGGTCTGGAAGGGAAAATAGAAAATATCTAAGCCATTGCATGTCCGAAAATATCTTTGTTTTACCCTCATGCTTGCAGGACAGTTTGGTGACATAGAATTCTAGTTTGAAATAATTTCCTTGAGAAGTCTGAAGACAATCCCACTACTGTGTATGTATCTAAAGGAAATAAAACCAGTATGTTGAAGAGCTATCTGCACTCCCATGTTTATTGCAGCATTACTCACAATAACCAAGATATGGAATCAATCTAAGTGTCCATCAACAGATGAATGGATAAAGAAAATATGGGGCCGGGCACGGTGGCTCACACCTGTAATTCCAGCACTTTGGGAGGCTGAGGCGGGTGGATCACGAGGTCAGGAGATCAACACCATCCTGGCTAACATGGTGAAACCCTGTCTCTACTAAAAATACAAAAAAAATTAGCTGGGCATGGTGGCAGGCACCTGTAGTCCCAGCTACTTGGGAGGCTGAGGCAGAAGAATGGAATGAACCAAGGAGGCAGAGCTTGCACTGAGCTGAGATTGTGCCACTGCACTCCAGCCTGGGTGACAGAGCAAGAATCTGTCTCAAAAAACAGAAAAAAAAAAGAAAAAGAGAAAATGTGGTACGTATATACAATGGAATACTACTGGGCCATAAAAAAGATGGAATCTTGTCGTTCATATGGACATGGATGAACCTGGAGGACATTATGTTAAGTGAAATAAGCCAGGTACAGAAAGATGAACACTGAATGATTTCACTCATATATGGAATCTAAAGCAGTCAATCTCATAGAAGTAGAAAGTAGAATGGTGATTACCAGAGGCTTGAGTAGTTGATGGGGGATAGGGAGGTGTTGGTCAAAAGATATGTCACATAATGTGTCACATAATGTCACATAATGACATTTCAGTCAATGACAGATGGCATATACAATGGTGGTCCCATAAGATTATGATGGAGTTAGTTGAAGAAATTTCTGTAATCTAGCGATGTTGTAGCCATTCTAACCTTGTAGCACACTTATTATTATTTTTTTTTTACAGCTTTAGTGTAGCCTAAGTGTACAGTGTTTACAGTGTTGATAAAGTCTACAATAGTATATGGTAATGTCCTAGGCCTTCACATTCACTCACCAGTCACTCACTGACTCACCCAGAGCAACTTCCAGTCCTGCAAGCTCCATTCATGGTGAGTGCCCTATATGGGTGTATCATTTTTAGTCTTTTATACTGTATTTTTACTGTACCTTTTCTATGTTTAGGTATGTTTAGATACACAAATACTAGCCATTGTGTCACAATTGCCTACAGTATTCAGTTCAATAACATGCTGTACAGGTTTGTAACAGGAGCAATAGACTACACCATATAGCTTAGGTGTGTAGTGGCCTGTATCATCTAAGGTTTGTGTAAGTACACTCTATGATGTTTGCACAATTATAACATGGTCTAAACGCAGAGTTCTCAGTATGTATCCCTGTCATTAAGAGATGTATAACTGCATAATTACAGTTAGGATAAATAGGTTTGAGAGATCTGTTGTATAGCACAATGACTATAGTTAATGATGATATATTGTATGCTTGAAAAATGTGGCCAGGTGCAGTGGCTCACGACTGTAATCCCAGCACTTTGGGAGGCTGAGGCGAGTGGATCACTTAAGTCCAGGAGTTCAAGACCAGCCTGGGCAATACGGCAAAACCCCACTCCTACTAAAAATACAAAAGAAATTAGCCAGGCATGGTGGTGTGCACCTGTAATCCCAGCTACTTGGGAGGCTGAGGTGGGAAGATCACTTAAGCCCGGGAGGCAGAGGTTGCAGTGAGCCAAGATCACACCGCTGTACTCCAGCCTGGGTGACAGAGCATGACTCCATCTCAAATACAAAATAAAATAAAAAGAAAAAAAATGCAAAGAGAGCAAATCTAAGTGTTCTTATCACAAAAATGATAACCATGTGAGGCAATGCATTCGATTTAACTGTTCCACAATGGATATATACTTCAGAACATCATATGGTACATGACAAATGCATACAATTTTATCTGTCAATTTAAAAATGTGCAGAGTAGGCAAATATAAAGAGATAGAAAGTACACAAGTGATTGCCAGGGTCTGAGGGGTTGAAGGGAGAGGATGGGGGCAGAGAGAAACAGGGAATGACTACTAATAATTATGGAGCTTTTTGGGGGGTTAAAAAATGTTCTAAAATTGATTTTGGTGATGGTTGCAAAACTGCGAACATACTAAAAACCATTGGATTGTACATTTTATTTTATTTTATTTTATTTATTTTTTGAGACAGAGTTTCGCTTATCACCTAGGCTGGAGGTCAGTGGTGCGATTTCGGCTCACTGCAACCTCCACCTCCTGGGTTCAAGCGATCCCAGGGCCAAGCACCATGCCTAGCTAATTTTTGTATTTTTAGCAGAGACGCGTTTCACCATGTTGGCCAGGGTGGTCTTGAACCCCTGACCTTGAGTGATCCTCCCACCTTGGCCTCCCAAAGTGCTGGGATTACAGGCATGAGCCACTGTGCCTGGCCAGATTGTAGACTTTAAATGGGTGAATTGTGTGACATGTGAATTATATCTCAATAGTTTTATTTTTTTAAAAAAGGGTTTGAAGGAATTTCCAGTGGACTCCACTGAGAGGTTTGAAATTCTCTGGAGTTCTCACTCTTCATGTGTGAACTGTTTTGTCTCTCTCTGTCTATCTTTATCTGGAAACTGGTAGAACCTTGTTTTTGCCCCAGTCAAATTTTCACAAATTTTTACCATGCGCCTTGCAGTGGATTTGCTTTTATTCATTGTTCTAGACAATTATTAGTTTCTTTCAATCTGGAGACTATGCCCTTTTGTTCTGGAAATGTTTCTTGAATTATTTCATCCATGTTACCCTATTTTGTTTCACTGCTCTCTCTTTCCAAATTTCTATTTTTTTTCTCTTCTATTCTTTCTCTTTGTATTTTTACTCTTCTTTCTGGGAGATTTCCTTAACTTTTTTTCTTCAATCTTTCTATTGAGTATTATTTTTAATAGCATTCTCTCTCTCTTTTTTTTTTTTTCCTTGAGATACGGTCTAGCTCTATCGCCCAGCCTGGAGAGCAGTGGTACAATCTCGACTCACTGCAACCTCTGCCTCCTGGGTTCAAGCCATTCTTCTGCCTTAGCCACCCAAGTAGCTGGGAGTACAGGCACATGCCACTGCACCTAGCTAATTTTTGTATCTTTTGGTACAGATAGGATTTCACCACAGTCACCAGGCTGGTCTCGAACTCCTGACCTCAAGTTGATCTGCCCGGCTTGGCCTCCCAAAATGTTGGAATTACAGGCGTGAGCCACTGTGCCTGGCTGAGTTTTACTTTAAAAACATTTTAGAATTGAAATATGCTTCACATAACATAAAACTCACCATTTTAAAGTGTATGCTTCAGTGGTTTTTATTATAATTACTACATTGTGTTTTTAATATAATTAGTACCTGCATAATTGCACAAATTACATACATATTTCCATCACCCTGTACCTATCAGCAGTTAGTCCCAACTCCCCTCTACCCTCAGCACTGAAAATCACTAATCTATTTTCTATCTCCGTATTTACCTATTCTGGACATTTTATACTAATAGAATCATAAAATATGTGTCCTTTTGTGTTTGGCTTCTTTCACTTAGCGTAATATTTTGAGGTTCCTCAATGTTCTAGCATGTAACAATATCTATGTCATTATTTTTTATGGTTGAATAATATTTCATTGTATAGATGTACTGCATTTTGTTTATCCATCAGTTGATGAATGTTCGAGTTGTTTCTCCTTTTTGGCTACTATGAATAATGCAACCATGAACATGTGTTCACTAGTTTTGGTGTATACATGTTTTCAGTTCTCTTGGGATATACCTAGAAGTGGAATAGCTGGGTCATATGGTAACTCCATGTCTAACTTTTTGAAGAACTGCCAAACTCTATTTATAGAGTTTTAAAATTCTGCTAACAAGCTTTACATTTCTAAAAGCTCTTTTTATTCATTTTCTGAATGTTTCTTTTTAAAAATCGAATGTAATATCTCCCTTTCCTCTCTGATGATGTCAATAATGTTTTTTTTTGAAATTTCCTTCTCCCTGCATAGTCTGTCTTACAAAGTTAATTTAATTTTTTTTTTAAATTTGTTTTCCCAAATATCTCACAATCCTTGGCCAAGCCAGAGTGATTGTATTCAGGAGTGGGGAACCAGAAAACTGATTGGATCATGGTCTTGATCATGTGGTTTGGGTGGACTCAAGTTGGAGTTTCAAAGTGATTTGATTGGACATTTGTTGAGAACTCCTAATGTCAGTCATCTTTAGGCCAGATGTTTTCAGAGAAGGACCTTCCAATCTCACATCTAGAAGGTTAGGATCTTTCTACCAGTGCTCTGGGGAGTGTTTGGGAAAGACGATCGGAAGTCTCTGTACTTAATGATCCAGAACGCCCGTGACCGCTGAATCCTCTTCTTCCGGCATGGTATTTCCGTCCTCAAAGGGGCCTGGTACCCTCCAGTCTAGAGACCATTCTATTTCCTTTGGACTCTACACCTGCAGATTTCTGCCAGTATGAGGGAGGGGCAGGCTCCCAGTGGCATCTAAGGATCAAATACTTCTCAAACAGCTTTTACCCATGGTTTTTGAAATTTAGCCCTCTCGACTTCCACTTTTTTTTCAGACGGTGTCTCTCTCTGTTGCCCAGAATGGAATGCAGTGGTATGATCTTGGCTCACTGTAACCTCTACCTCCTAGGCTCAAGTACTTCCCCTGCCTCAACCTCCTGAGTAGCTGGGATTACAGGTGCCCAACACCACACCTGGCTAATTTTTTTTGTATTTGTAGCAGAGACAGGGTTTCTCTATGTTGGCCAGGCTGGCCTGGAACTCCTGACCTCAAGTAATCCACCGGCCTTGGCCTCCCAAAGTGTGCGATCTGACTTCTACTTCTAGTTCTGGCAGTACCTGGTACTTGCGAATCCTGTGCTGTTTGTGAATTTTGTGATGCTAATTGTGTTAATTCTCAGCCTTCCTCACGGTGGGTTTGGGATTTGGCTCTCATAGTTCTGCTGGATGAATTTCGTTTCCAGCTTTCAAAACGTGTCCATGTTGTCTTATTTCTTGTTGCCCTGCCCATGTGTTAGTTAAAATCATTTGCTGTTGTTGTAATGGAGTTTTTGGAGGATGCAGAATTAGCTGTATATTTTCAGTCGTTCGTGTTAATCTAGAAGTCTCCAATCCACCTAAGTAAATAAATCAGACATTTTTATTTCCATCCAAATCAGTCATGGTCTAATCAGGAGACAGAAACCACTACACTTATTTTAACAGATAGAATTTAATGTAAATAATGGTTAGTCAGGTATAAAGAATTGTTAACATAGTGACTGAGAAAGCTCAAAGAAAAGACCTAGCTATTATGGAGATAGAAACTTCAAGAAGCAGCTACCACCCCTAGGCCCGAAGCCCGTAATTACTAAAACTCAGAGACTTGGAGAGAGAGCCTCAGGGAGCTGAAACTCAGTTCTCTGAGGAAGAACCTGATAGGCTGGGGCTGGTATTTCTGGGGGAGCATGATGAGGCCGAACGCAAGTGTTAGGACACTGGATTCCACTGTTCCTGAACTGAATTGCTGCTCAGGAGTGAGGAAGAAGCAATGTGATACCGACAGGCATTGGAAGATTGTGCCACTCTCCACTTCCAGCCTTGAAGGCTCCTCTAAGGACTCCTACTGTCCAAGCCTAAAAAATTCCACCTGGCAGGGAACAAATGTGGCTTGAAGAGCCCAACTCCAGCATCACAAAGCCAACTAGAAGTGGGACTGGAAGCTGAGCACCCACAGCTTAGTAATTGCTATGGTCTACCCCTATGGCTACTCGGATTCATATGCACACGACTAAACTCACTTAAATTTCCATACAGCCACAAAATTGTTTCTACCTTCCTACAAACAAAGGTATTTTCACTTTCTTCCCAATATGAGGAGACACAAAGTCCAGGCAGCAATGGTATTCATATGTGGGAGAGTTTCATGATCTATTCTGGGCTATATATTAACTACTGGTCAAATTAAGCCATAGTCCAATCTGAATATTCTGTTTCTAAATACTACCTTGCTTTTTTTTCCTATAGAGATGGGGGTCTTGCTATGATGCCCAGGCTGGTCTCAAACTTCTAGCCTCAAGCCATCCTCCCACCTCAGCCTCCCAAAGTGCTGGGAATACAAGTGTGAGCCACTGTGCCTGGCCTGAACACTACCTTTTCATCCCTGCTTTCCTCCTTAGTTTCCCTCAATTGGTTCAGAATTTGGGTTGGGAAGAAGGGGTGTTATATATTGACCCTCTTAAACTCTAAGTGTGCTTATCATTGTGTTTATTAGCTATTGTGCCCATTTACATTTGTAAGAGCAGCATAGTGAGTTCCAGTCATTCCACATCATCCACTTAGTATTGTCAGACGTTTTCATTTTGCCAATCTATGAATGAGAAATTATATCTCACTATTGCTTAATTTGCATTTCCCTTGTGGAGGAGGCTGAGCATCATTTTGCCATATGTTTATTGAACTTGAGTTTCTCTTCTGCTCATGTATTTTTTTTTTTTTTTAAGACAGGATGTGGTTCTGTTGCCCAGGCTGGAGCATAGTGGTGCCATCATGGTTTACTGAAGCCTCGACCTCCTGGGCTCAAGTAATACTCCCACCTCAGCCTCTCAAGTAACTGGGACTACAGGCCTGTGCCACCATGTCAGGCTAATTTTTTAAAAAAGTTTTTACTTTTAGTAGAGATGAGGCCTTGCTATGTTGCCCAGGCTGGTCTTGAACGCCTGACCTTGTAATCTTTCTGCCTCAGCCTCCTAAAAGGGTTGGCATTACAGACATGAGACACTTCTCCCGGCTGCTCATATTTTTTGCTTAATTTTTGAGATTTTTTTCTTGCTGATTTGTAGGAATTCTTAAAAAAATTTTTTTGGTGAAATATATTTGAAACATATAGACAAGAATAGAAGATAATTTAAGAGATATTCATATTCCCACCATCCAGCTTCATTAAATCTTAGCATTGTCTTATTTCTTTTAAAGAAATAAAACATATATATACTTGCCATCCTTCAGGCCTTCTTCTTCAATCCTGTTCTCTTACTGTTCTTCCCCTACAATAATCACTATCATGAATTTAGTGTTTACCATTCTCATGCAAAGCTTTTACACTGAGTAGGAGTTTATATTCTGGATACTAATCATTTGTTAATTTTATGCATTTTGAATTGCAAATATCTCCTCGCATTCTGTGCTGTGTTTTTCACTTTGCTTATGGTGTTTTTTGATATATGAAAGTTTTAAATTTTAATATGATCATATTTATCAGATGTTTCTTTTATGGTTTGTGCTTTTTGTGGTATAACTTTTCTGTGGATGTATGTTTTATCTCCTTGGTGAATGTCTATTTTTCCTTGAGGAAAGGACCATGATTTATATACTTTTTCCATCCTCTACAGTTTTATTTATTTATTTATTTATTTCTGAGACATGGTCTCACTCTGTCACCCGGGCTGGAGTGCAGTGGCGCCATCTCCGCTTACTGCAAGCTCCACCTCCCAGGCTCAGGCAATCCTCCCAAATCAGCCTCCCAAGTAGCCTGGAAGCACAGGCATGTGGCACCATGCCCGGCTAATTTCTTATATTTTTGGCAGAGTTGGGGCTTCACCATGTTGTCCAGTCTGGTCTCAAACCTTGATACTCGAGGCATTTGGGCCACATAAAACCGTGTTGTGGCAGCATCTGTCCTGAGCATTACAGGATGTTAGGTGGCATCCCTGACATCTACCCATTAGATGCCAGCAGCACTCCCCTTTTCTACATGGAGCTGTGATGACCAAAAATGTCTCCAGTTATTGCCAAGTTTCTCCTGGGGGGTGAAATCACCCCTGGTTGTGAAATACTATCCTTAATAATTAAATGGTCCTAAATGATGGGTTCAGAAATAATGACAGGCTGCTGAGTGATGGAAGGTGCTGATTGGCTTAAGCTAATCTAGATTTATCTCCAGGTTTGGTTCAACCTTTGTTCTGGGTTAATGCATGTTCTAGAAACAAAAAGAAAAGTCAGTTACTAGTAGAAAGGGAGAAGGTGGAAAAGTGGAAGTGATGCTAAATAATCAAGAAGTGGTCACCCCCAGAAAATTCTGATATGAAGCTCAATGTGGCAGCTAACTGATCATTGCCACCCTTCTCCCATTTTAATATCCAATAATTAATCCAGAGCCCTCACCATCAGCTCATCCATTCCAATTTTCTCTTCCCTTCGTCACTCAGGTTTGTACGTTATAGCAACATTAGAAAGGAAGAGCTATGTCAGTGGTTTAGAAAAGATGGCAGACACTGACATGGTATTAAGTTTTGCGCATATTAGGTGTTCACTTGTTACTTATCTTGGTCTTTTTAGGATGCCATAACAAATAGCATAAGCTGGGTAAGTTAATAACAGAAATTTATTTTTTCACAGTTCTTGGGACTGGAAGTCTGAGATCAGGTTACCAGCATGGTTGAGTTCTGGCGAGGGCTCTCTTCCTGGTTTGCAGTCGGCCACCTTCTCGTTGTGTGCTCACATGGCCTTTCCTTGGTGCTTGTGTGAGTGGAGGCTGGGTCAGGGGCAAGCTGTCTGGTGTCTCTTCTTATAAGGGCCTACCCTTATAAGGGACCCCTCCCTCATTAACCTCATTTAATCGTAATTATTTCCCAAAGTCTGTCTCTAAATACCATCACATTAGGGGTTATAGGACTTCAACATAGGAATTTTGAGAGGAACATAGGAACTGAGTCCATAGCATTACTAGTTGGGGCTTTGGTAATTGTAATTCATTTAGAGAAGGAATGTATATTTTTTTTCTGTTATAGATTAGGCCCTGACAAGCATGTATGCCTATCATTGAATTTTTATACAGGTCACATTAGAGGAAGCAAAGGGTTTAAAAATGTGCAAGTATGCCAGAGATTCGCAACTTAATCAGTCATAGGTCAGGTTTTTTGGGCATAGTTTTGCATAGGTGGTTTACTAGAGAGTGCATTCGGGAACAACACCTGTATGGAAGACAGAGAAGCAGGACAGGATAGATGAGGTTGAACTGCGATAAGGTTGCAATAAAGGTTTAGCCAATCCCTTGGGTGAGAGCTGGGATGGCTCTGCAAAACTGTCTAAATTTGAGGTAAGCGATCAGCCCTGGTACCAGAGCACTGACTAGGCATTAGGGCTGCTCCTAGGGAAGGCACAAATTTAATGCTGAGGGCAGTTCTTAGAATAGAGGCAGCTTTAAGTCCTGAAAGAGTGGGGAGAAGGAGGCATATCTGGGTAGCACATTACAGCATTGACTATGTTACCCAAGCAATCTAAAAGCAAGTGGCTCTAAACTCATTACTGGGACAACAGCACTGCAGTAATCATGCTTTCCTACCAAGTGCTTGTTAAGGGCCCAGGTGAGCATATTTTCTATCATTTCAAGGAATTAATAAACAAGTTTTTCTGATAACTTCCAAAATTGGGTTATTTGGTTTATTAAACTGGACCGTACTTCTTAGTAATATAGTTTCAGTGGTATAAGATGCTATACTTTTTGTCACGAAGTCTTTGCCCAGGCCTATGTCCTGAATGATATCGCCTAGGTTTTCTTCTAGGTTTTTTATGGTTTGGGGTTTTACATTTAAGTCTTTAATCCATCTTAGTTAATTTTTGTATAAGATGCTATATTTTTTGGTCAGAAGCCTTCTGAGATAGGAGTGTGTCTTCAGGGGTAGAATAGTGGCAGATTCTCATACCTTCCCCATTATATCTGACCTCCTTAGGGTTGTAGTTCATACACTTTCTGTGGTAATCTGATGGTCTTGCAGTGTTAATAGTCCTTTGTCAAAGTGTGTGGTGACTCCTGAAATTTTTGTTACAATAACATCACTCCCCAGCAGGCTTTAATTTTTTGGCTCTACACAACAGAGGCTGCTTACTTTGAAGCATATTTCATTCACGAAAATAATTTCACATTCTGAAGTATTGTATTCTGCATGTACAACCTCTTCTGAGAGCATCACAGGCATAAATAATTGCCAATCTGAGTAGCTATATTTGTTTTATTTATTTTTTTGAGACAGAGTCTCGCTGTGTCACCAGGCTGGAGTACAGTGGCGTGATCTCAGCTCACTGCAACCTTTGCCTCTCAGGTTCAAGCAATTCTCCTGCCTTGGCCTCCCGAGTAGCTGGGACTACAGGTGCCCACCACCACGCCCAGCTAATTTTTGTATTTTTAGTGGAGATGGGGTTTCACCATGTTGGCCAGGATGGCCTCTATCTCTTGACCTTGTGATCTGCCCGCCTTGGCCTCCCAAAGTGCTGGGATTACAGGTGTGAGCCACCATGCCCGGCCTCCAAGTAGCTATATTTGTAAAAAGCACTTCAGATTGGAAATGAGTTTATCAACATCATAAATTGATACAAAATGGATTATATGTTCATTACAGATAGCAGGAAAGGGAAAATAGGAATAAAAGTAGAGTCCTAGTCCTGTTTATAATGCACTCTAGAAATATCCTCAAGCCAAGAAACCTAGGGAATTAGTACCTAGTTTCTGTATTACCCCCACCCCCAGGCCGCCCGCCCAATAAAACAAGAACATTGGAATAATTTTACAGGGGAAAATCCAAGTTTGAAGATAATATGGCATCTGCTGAAATATTTCCAAATGTTAGAAAGCTCAAGTGGAATACCTAGGAATTCATCTAACCAAGGTCAGAGATCTCTACAAGGAGAACTACAAAACACTGCTGAAAGAAATCAGAGACAAGGCCAGGTGCAGTGGCTCATGCCTGGAATCCCACCACTTTGGGAGGCTGAGGTGGGAGAATCACTTGAGACCAGTTTAAGACCAACCTAGGCAACATAGGAAGATCCTGTCTCTACAAAAATAAAAATAAAAATATTAGCCAGATGTGGTGGTATGAGCCTGTGGTCCCAGCTACTTGGGAGGTTGAGGTGGGAGGATGGCTGCAGTGAGCCGTGATAGTGCCACTGTACTCCAACATGGGCGACAGAGAAAGACCCTGTCTCAAAAACAAACAAACAAACAAAAAACCCAAACAAAAAACAAATTAACAAGCAAATAATCCAATTTAAAATGGGCAAAGCACATGAACAGACACTTTTCAAAAGATGATGTACAATACAAGCGGCCAATAAACATATGAAAAAACTGTTCAACATCACGAATCATCAGAAAAATGCAAATCAAAACCACAGTGAGATAGATCTCACACTGATTAGAATGGCAATGATTACAAAGTCAAAAAAGAACAGATGCTGGTGAGGCTGAGGAGAAAAGGAAATGCTTATACACTCTTGGTGGGAATGCTTATACAATACTGGTGGGAATGCAAACTAGTTCATCCACTGTAGAAAGCATTTGGATATTTCTCAAAGAACTTAAAACAGGATTACCATTCACTCAGCAATCCCACTACTGGGTATATACCAAAGGAAAAGTATTCATTCTATCAAAAAGACATGCACTCATATATTCAAAACAAAAACATGGAATCAACCTAGATGCCCTTCAACAGTGGATTAGATAAAGAAAATGTGGTACATATATACCATGGAATACTACAGAGCCACAAAAAAGAATGCAATAACGTCCTTTGTAGCAAAATGGATGGAGCTGGAGGCCACTTTCCTAAGCAAATTAACATAAGAACAGAAAACCAAATACTGCATGTTTTCACTTATAAGTGGGAGCTAAACATTGAATACACATAGACATAAAGATGCGGAACAACAGACACTGGAGGCTACTAGACGGGAGGGAAAGAGCGGGGAGTGAGCTGAAAATCAACTATTGCGTACTATGCTTACTACCTGGGTGACAGGATCATTCGTAGCCCAAACCTCAGTGTCACACAATATACCCATGTAACAAACCTGCACATGTACCCCTTAATCTATAATAAAAGTTGAAATTATATAAAAAAGGGAAAGCTCAAGTTGTTTTGAGGTATAGAAACTATTGGGTTAATTTTATTGTGGAATTGGGGAAATTACTGTTTAGTTTGCTTTAGAACAAAGAAAGTGAATGATGTAATAGTTTAGAGGCAGAATGAGAGTGACAATTCAAGACCTTATTGTGGGTTCATCTCGGAATCACAGAGACATTGTTTGACTAAGCTTCACATCACAGTAGAACAGAGAAAAATTCCCTCCAAATTATGCTGGGTTTGTGTCTATTAAAAAGAACTGCTTGATGATCTCGACGGAAGACTCCTTTTCCATAGGTACAGTGTTCATAAGAATGTTTTATGAAAAATTCATGTTGACAAACTCTCACACTTAGCTTCCCACAGAGAAAAATTTTGCATATATTTCTAAAACAGTTCAAGTTCTTTCTCTCCCTCTCTCATGATTTTTCATACTCTCCTACACCCAAAGCTCTTTCTATATAGCCTATAGTCCTCTGTTCTACCAGCTGAGCTATCAAAGGGTGCATCCAAAGCTCTTTCTTTTGGGAGAGTCTCCTTTTTGCATTGCATGGCTCCAAGAAGCACCATTAGCATTGCAATTTATGTGGCAGGCTACCCAAATTTCCACATTCCCATGTCTTGTTAACTCCTCCTATGCTGTTTCATTTTTCTTCCTTTTATTCTTGATACTTCTCTCATCTTTGGTTTTGATGAATAATTCACAAATGCAGTGTAGTGAGAAGCCAGGTGGTGATTGTGGTGGGTGTTTGTTATTTGACAACATTCCTCTATTCCTCTATTTCCTATAGGAGACTTCAGATTTCCTCCACTTTCAGGAAAAATATTTTTGGGCAAAACTGACCTACTCCAGGGACAGGTTTTGATAGTCAAATGCATAAATTTATTAGCATATTCCTTTCCCCTGGCCTCAATAATCGATTCAAGGATAGATGTATTACCCGATCAAAGCTAATTAGATGGAAGGAGATTTGCTAGGATTCCTTCAACTTCTGTATGAGCCACTAGAAGTGATTCACTCCTTCCCACTGTATGTAAAAAAGGCACTAGGCAGTGAACAGAATAACAAATCTTTATCTTCATGGAGCATAGATTTTACTGACGGAAGCAGGCTGTAAACAAGATCTATTAGACGGTGTCTAGAACTAAGGAGATACATAACAAGCAGAAAAACGAGTGCTTTTTTTAAAAGCTGTTTTTGGTAGGGGGTGGTTCAGGGAAGGTCTCATTGACTTTTGCTCATTGACTAAAGACGTGAAGGAATGGGGCAATGTTTGGGGAAAAGCATTCCAGGCAGAGGGAATAACATATGCAAAATTCCTGAGACAGTAGCATGCCTGGAATGTCTGAGGAAGAGCTCTGAGGCCAGAGTGGCTGGAGCCAAGTGAACAAGTGATATGGGGGTCAGAGGTAACAAGAGGAAAGATCTGCACAGGGTTTTGTAGACTATAAGGAAGACTTTGAGTGAAATGAGGAGCCACTGGGGGTTTAAAGCAGAGGAGTGACATGATGTGACTTAAATTATAATAGGATACTCTGGCTGATGTGTTGAAAGGGGAAAAGGGTGTGTGATGGTTCATTTTTTTTGTGAAAACTTGACTGGTTAAGGGATGCTCAGATAGCTGATAAAATGTTTCTGGAAGAGATTAGCATTTGAATTGGTAGACTAAGTAAAGGTCTGCCCTCACCAATGTGGGCAGATTGACATTGAGGACCTGCGTAGAACGAAAAGGCAGAGGAAGGGCAAATTCTCTTGGGAAGGGTGCACCACACTTTTGGCACATGGAGTTGACTGTAGTCAAATTCGTAGGAAGTCCACAAAGTTTAAAAAAGAACTGTATTGGCAAAAGGACCAGTACCAACTAAAAGGCAGAGGAAGGACAAATTCTCTTTTGGAGCTGGGACATCCATTTTTCTCTGCCCTTGGACACCAGTGGTGCTGGTTCTTGGGCCTTGGGACTTCAGGACTCACACCAGCAGCTCCCCTGGTTCTCAGGGCTTTTGCCTTGGACTGAGAGCTACACCACTGGCTTCCATAGTACTCCGGCCTTTGGACTCAGACTGAATCACACCACTGGCTTCTCTGGTTCTCTGCTTACACACAGCTAAGCCTCCATAAGTGCATGAGCCAATTCCCATAACAAATTTCTAGTCATATATCTATATATATTCTATCGGCTCTGTTTCTCTGGAGACCCCGAGTAACACGGTGGAAGCTGGGAGAGGAAGGGATAGTGAATGCTCGGCAGTTATGATAGAAGTCTTTATATATTGAAATATTGGGGCCAATTTTTCACTCTTAATAGAATTGGAAACAGAGAGAGATAAAGGGAGGCAAATCTTGAAAGAAATTCTGGGTGCACACCACACCTTTTGACACGTGGAGGTGACTATAGTCAAATTTATAGGAAGTTCACAAAGTTTAAAAAAGAACTTTATTGACAAAAGTACCAGTGCCAGCTAAAAGAGACTGACATTCTACAAGGTACAAACAGATTATTTGTCTCTAGTTTTCTACAGGCAGAAAGCAGGTTGAAGAACCCGTTTGTCCACCAAAAAAGGCATATTCTCTAACGTCCTTTGCAAGTGACTAAGGAAGATGAGGGAAAAAGAATGATTCCCTAGAGTGCAGAACCAAGAGCTATGGAAAGATAGACTGGAAAGTCATTCTTAGGGAGCAGAAACAGTGTCTAATCATGAAACATAATTCCCTCCAATAGAGGAACCTGACAACCATTGTCCAATGAGGTTGCCTAATTGTTATGGACCAGTGGCTGTCACCTGCTTCCATTTCTCCCCTTTGTGAATAAGAGTATTTTTTGTGATTATTGTCTCTATTCCATCATTTGTTGTATGTGATAAAAAGATACTTGCTCTTTTAATTCACAGGTCTCTATATCAAGAAGGACTATATCTGGACCTGATGTAGATCATGAGATCCTGGACTTCAAAGATGTGATGGAACTTTTAGGGGTTTTGGGATAGGAGTGGGTCTATTTTTGCATGTGGTAAGTATATAATTATAATCAAGAAAGCAGATTGTGGTAGATTAAATCACTGGTCCCAATTCTTCACTATCCTGTAGTAGCATTATGCACACATGAGCCTTTGCTATGGCTGCATGGTGAACAGTGTATTTCCTCATCCTCCTCACTTTGGGCTTCATTAGATGACATTCTTTTGTATATGGGATGTCAATGGAAGTGATATGAGCAAAAGCTTGAAATACTGTTGCATGCTGGGTTTTCCTGCTTGTCTTCTGTGACCAGCATGAGAAGAGCTTGTCCTGGATAACGTCTTTCAGCAGGGGCTCAGAATAGGACATGTGAAGTAGAGGCACTGTGCTGCAGCTGACCCTTGGGCCCACAACCTGAAGCAGACCTTCCTCTGTCAACCCACAAACGCACAGCTTAGAGCTGACCTGAACCTAACCTTGCGGTTGTAGTCCAGCCTAGCTCAGCCACATTACCACTGACCTACAGACCCAGGAGAAAAGATAATTGTCTTAAACCACTGACTTTGGAATGAGTTGTGCAGTAGTAGTGAGATAATCACTGACCAGTATAGGTTATTGCAATAATTCACAAGGCTATCATGGGAACTAGGACCAAGGTGGTAACAATGGAAGTGATGAGAAGTAGGCAGATTCTGAGTATCTTTCATAGGTACAGCCCACAGGTTTTGCTGATAGATTGTATATGGGGTGTGAAAGAAAGTGATGCATTAAAGATGAATTCAAGGTTTTTGGCCTGAGCAAATGGAAGAATGGAGCAGCCATTTTTGAATGGAAGAACTTGGGTGTGGGGAAGTTTCAGATTTGGGGCAATATCAGGAGTCATTTTTTATATGTTACTTTTGAGATGCCTATAGACATCCAAATAGGGATGTTATGTATGCAGTTGAATATAGAAGTTCGCAGGCAGAGGAGAGAAAGGTCTGGGAGTAATCATTAAGAAGATTGGATTTTAAAGCTACGAAACTGTAGGAAATCAAGTGAGTGTAGAAATGGGGTCAAAAGACTGAGCCTAAGGGCACGTAGCATTTAGTGGTTGGGGAGTTGAAGAGTTACCAGTAAAGGGAATTGAGAAGGAACAGCCAGAGAGACAAGAGGAAAACTAGATAAGTTCTTTTTTTTTTTTTTTTTTTTTTTTTTTTTTTTTTTTT
>NW_016815818.1:654190-674618 GCF_001698545.2 Rhinopithecus bieti | reverse complement strand
TAGCCAGGATGGTCTCGATCTCCTGACCTCGTGATCTGCCCGTCTCGGCCTCCCAAAGTGCTGGGATTACAGGCTTGAGCCACCGCGCCCGGCCGATAAGTTCTAATAAAGTGTCATTCATATGTGTTGTTCTCATAATATCACATCCATTGCTTGCCTTTTCCTTTTCCTCCTTCACTACAAATATCACCACCACTAGATCTGTGTGTGTGTGTGTGTGTGTGTGTGTGTGTGTATGGAATGCGCAGTGTTAGTCACTTTATGTGTATAACAAGAGAATTTACTGAAAAGGCTAACTCATCTCTTTTTTTTTTCCTGCTATATACTCACTAGGGAAAAAAATCCCTTTTTTTCTCTTCTGGTCTCCTCTCCAGGTCAGGGAATCTAAGTCTTTGCATAAATTCTGGGTCCTCCCTTGATAATTCTCTAAGCAGGATGGCTCTGTCTGAGAGGGGAAGGTATTAGAAGCTGGTGCTTTCAGTGGAATGGGAGGGATGAACAGCTGGAATCCTGGAGGAGAACTGATTTCTTTTACTCTGTAAGCCTGGAGGAGAGGGGTTAAGGAGGGGAGGAAGGGGGATATTAGAGACTTGTGTTTAGCTAGCATGAAACTCTCTATAGTGGCAGCAAGATTTTGGAAGGAGAAAGGCTGCCTGTATGAGTGGACATTAGAGAATGAATGCCACAACCTTGGAAGGGTTGGTGTGAATCAACTGTGTTTGAGTGGCGATCACTTGGGGGAACCTCTGTTGCAGAGTCTGATAAAGGCTTAGTGCCAGGGAAGGGCAGTGAGACACCTGAAATAAAACTGCTTTGCAGAAAGAGCATGTCTAAGCCTAGGACAAGGATCAAAGTGTTTGTAGGAGAGTATTTGTTGTGACAACATATACCTGGTTTTAGAAGCTCCTCAGGACTGAGCCATCCTGGCTTGTTTTGAGTTTTGGGGAAGACTGACTTTGTGACTATAAACCAAGAGAGATGTAATCCTGGAACTAAATCATGGGTCATCCACTAGGGTGCAGGCAGGATTGGAACCAGCCAGAGAATCGCCTCAGTCTGCTGGACTATGCTACAACATTATGGTAGAAGGCAACAGCATTAACTAAATGGTAAGACTCCACTTTCTACCCTTTGTATTGGGAAGAGAACTGCACCCTTTGGTCTAAGACATGAACTCTCAGTTTCTTCGACAAGCAAGGGTGGAGAGGCCTCAAAAGGAGAGACTGAACTTTCTAAAAATAAGGCGCTGGGGATTTGAATGGTTCATTGAAAACATAAAAGAGATAAAGCCTCTGAGTTTGTGAAACAGGCATTACCATTTGTATACTTAAAAACTTGGGAAGTTTTAACTGAAGAAGGCAGCATGATATGATAGCTTTTGCTTTTTCCAATATGATGTTATTAGTCTTGTTCTGTGTGGTTCTGGAGAGCAAAACAATAAAGAATTGTAAATTGCATGAGTGTAAGAACAAATATTCACTATTAATTCCCAGCACATGAATAGTGCTCAATACATTTTCAATAAATGATTGAATACATGTATGAAAAATGAAAGCCAGTGGGTTAAACTTACAAGGAGGCAGGGTTTTTTTTTTTTTTTTTTTTTTTTTTTTGAGATGGAGTCTTGCTCTGGCGCCCAGGCTGGAGTGCAGTGGCGCAATCTCGGTTCACTGCAACCTCCACTTCCCAGGTTCAAGCAATTCTCCTGCCTCAGCCTCCCAAGTAGCTGGGATTGCAGGTGTGCGCCGCCATGCCTGGCCAATTTTTGTATTTTTAGTAGACATGGGGTTTCACCATGTGGGCCAGGCTGAAGGAGGCAGATTTTTGTCCCAGCTTATCTTTCTAAAATTCCAAAATTAAATAGACTATCCTTAAAAAGCAGTGAAATTCTTTATCACTAGGAGTGAAACAGGAGCTAAAGAACATTTTTGGGGCATGTGATAGAGAGGATTTATTCATTTGATAATGGTTAAAACACAACCTCTGAGATCTCTGTAATCTCAGATGCTTTTGTTCTGTAATTCTAAATCCAAGGGTCTCTATAGATAGGCTTGAGACAAGTGTAAACAAACTCATGATCTCAGAGGAGTCTTCTAGTGGCATGTTTCAATGGTATGCTTATTAAACAAATGCTCATGACAGATTTTCACAACAGCAACGAATGTTATTTCACAACATCAAATCTTCCTTCCGCAGGAAAAAATGACATTAACAAGAAGGTTGATGGATTTGGATTATTTTTCATGTGTCCTGGAGGTAAAACCAGTGTCCTCACTTGTTTTCCTCTTTTTCCTCATTTTGAAGACTATCTGTTTTCATTTTCTTTACCTCCTCTCTGGCTACGTGTCCCCGGAAGGCAGCTTGGATTTTGACAGCAGCAACCTCTTCTTTTTCCTTATCTTCCTCAGAAGAGTCCTTCATCGAAAGGAGAAAAAGTAAGAGACTCTTTAAACATGCCGTATTTTGATGTCATAAAAATAATGCAATAAATTTAATCAATTTAGGGATGCAACTATCTGAGAGTTGTTGCTTCCTGAGGGAATTTCATATATTGTCACATTGTATATGTACCAAATGGCAAATGCCAAAATAGCAGCATTTTGTTCGCCTGAGACATAAAAAGGAACTCAGAAGTTTGAACTTCGACATTGTAGAGAGTGAGTTCTTCTTTCTTATGAGGACTAGTCCACAAGAGTCTGGAGTATGAAGAATACAGATATATATTAAAAGACATATCTTTTAATATGTCTGTGCAACAAAAGATCATTGCCAACTTTCTTTCCCCCAAAATAGTGTCTATTTAAGTTTCCTGAGCAATAACATTTTTTGGGGGGTTTGGGGGGACAAGAAAGAATCTTTGAGGCATGGTAAAAATGTTAAGGAGAAAGAATAGTAAATGTTATGTTTCAAAATAATCACAATTATATATAATGAATTAGAGTAACTTCTCAATTTCTCAATGATTAGCTAATCATAGTCATACATTTAAAGTGAGGTGCCGAAGAGAAATCTATTTAGTCCAATAATGTCAGTTTTAACACGGTTGGTTGAACTTTGGCACATACCCTCTTTTAAAAAAAATTGGGTATAAATTTTAGCTCTAAATTTACAGACAGTAAAATGCATGAATCTTCAGTGTACAATTGAGTATATAGCTTTTAATATATCTTTTAAAATTACAGAAATGACATATATACACTTTAAAAACTCAAATGTCACTGGCAGTGATAATTTTCTCCCTCTATCCAAATCCTGCTCCTGGGAGATACCCATTATTATGAGTTGAGTATCTACATCCTTCCAAAATTTCTCTATATGCAAATATATTCATATGGGTATATATATATATATATATATATGCCTTTTTATTTTAAAAATGAGATCATGCTAATCACAGAGTTCTGCAGCTACTTTTTCCATGTAATGATATATCTTGGTTCTCTTTTTCTTTGTTATTAGTCAGTGTATAACTCTGCTCATTCTTTTTTTATGACATCATTATATTATACTGATGTACCTTTATTTAATATTTACTCAATCTCATATTAACGGACCTTTGGGTTGCTCAAGCCTCCTATCCCCCCATTATAAACAATGAGACAAATCTAGCTCTTAAACTTTTAAATGCAAACAGAATGGTACAAAATTCTTCAAGACAACATCCTAATATAGGCAAACAAATATACACTCAAGTTTGAAATCAGTGAGATCCCTGCTCAAACTCAAACTCACGAAAACCTGTGTAAGAGCACCTATGAAAGATGTAAGGAAATAAAACTCCCTTCTTGCTTGACTTCCTGTTACATCTTAAGGTTAATCTTCCTGTTATATCTTAATGTAATGTTATTTCAGTACAACCTAATAGTAAATGGATAAAATCCATTTAGTTCAATAATGTCAGTTTTAACATGGTTGGTTGAACTTTGGCACATACCCTCTTTTAAAAAAAATTGGGTATAAATTTTTAGCTCTAAATTTACAGACAGTAAAATGCATGAATCTTCAGTGTACAATTGAGTATATAGCTTTTAATATATCTTTTAAAATTACAGAAATGACATATATACACTTTAAAAACTCAAATGTCACTGGCAGTGATAATTTTCTCCCTCTATCCAAATCCTGCTCCTGGGAGATACCCATTATTATGAGTTGAGTATCTACATCCTTCCAAAATTTCTCTATATGCAAATATATTCATATGGGTATATATATATATATATATATATGCCTTTTTATTTTAAAAATGAGATCATGCTAATCACAGAGTTCTGCAGCTACTTTTTCCATGTAATGATATATCTTGGTTCTCTTTTTCTTTGTTATTAGTCAGTGTATAACTCTGCTCATTCTTTTTTTATGACATCATTATATTATACTGATGTACCTTTATTTAATATTTACTCAATCTCATATTAACGGACCTTTGGGTTGCTCAAGCCTCCTATCCCCCCATTATAAACAATGAGACAAATCTAGCTCTTAAACTTTTAAATGCAAACAGAATGGTACAAAATTCTTCAAGACAACATCCTAATATAGGCAAACAAATATACACTCAAGTTTGAAATCAGTGAGATCCCTGCTCAAACTCAAACTCACGAAAACCTGTGTAAGAGCACCTATGAAAGATGTAAGGAAATAAAACTCCCTTCTTGCTTGACTTCCTGTTACATCTTAAGGTTAATCTTCCTGTTATATCTTAATGTAATGTTATTTCAGTACAACCTAATAGTAAATGGATAAAATCCATTTAGTTCAATAATGTCAGTTTTAACATGGTTGGTTGAACTTTGGCACATACCCTCTTTTAAAAAAAATTGGGTATAAATTTTTAGCTCTAAATTTACAGACAGTAAAATGCATGAATCTTCAGTGTACAATTGAGTATATAGCTTTTAATATATCTTTTAAAATTACAGAAATGACATATATACACTTTAAAAACTCAAATGTCACTGGCAGTGATAATTTTCTCCCTCTATCCAAATCCTGCTCCTGGGAGATACCCATTATTATGAGTTGAGTATCTACATCCTTCCAAAATTTCTCTATATGCAAATATATTCATATGGGTATATATATATATATATATATATGCCTTTTATTTTAAAATGAGATCATGCTAATCACAGAGTTCTGCAGCTACTTTTCCATGTAATGATATATCTTGGTTCTCTTTTCTTTGTTATTAGTCAGTGTATAACTCTGCTCATTCTTTTTTTATGACATCATTATATTATACTGATGTACCTTTATTTAATATTTACTCAATCTCATATTAACGGACCTTTGGGTTGCTCAAGCCTCCTATCCCCCCATTATAAACAATGAGACAAATCTAGCTCTTAAACTTTTAAATGCAAACAGAATGGTACAAAATTCTTCAAGACAACATCCTAATATAGGCAAACAAATATACACTCAAGTTTGAAATCAGTGAGATCCCTGCTCAAACTCAAACTCACGAAAACCTGTGTAAGAGCACCTATGAAAGATGTAAGGAAATAAAACTCCCTTCTTGCTTGACTTCCTGTTACATCTTAAGGTTAATCTTCCTGTTATATCTTAATGTAATGTTATTTCAGTACAACCTAATAGTAAATGGATAAAATCCATTTAGTTCAATAATGTCAGTTTTAACATGGTTGGTTGAACTTTGGCACATACCCTCTTTTAAAAAAAATTGGTTATAAATTTTAGCTCTAAATTTACAGACAGTAAAATGCATGAATCTTCAGAGTACAATTGAATATAATTGAATACAATGGAAATTGAATATAATTGAATATAACAGAAAACAATACAATTGAATAACCTGTACATCTTTTTTTTTTTTTGAGACTGAGTTTCTCTCTGTCGCCCAGGCTGGAGCGCAGTGGCCGGATCTCAGCTCACTGCAAGCTCTGCCTCCCGGGTTTACGCCATTCTCCTGCCTCAGCCTCCCCAGTAGCTGGGACTACAGGCGCCCGCCACCTCGCCCGGCTAGTTTTTTGTATTTTTTAGTAGAGACAGGGTTTCACCGGGTTAGCTAGGATGGTCTCGATCTCTTGACCTCGTGATCTGCCCGTCTCGGCCTCCCAAAGTGCTGGGATTACAGGCTTGAGCCACCGCGCCCAGCCACCTGTAAATCTTATAGGGAAAAGCAATGCATCACTGGGTAGGAAGTAGGGTATTCCTTGAGGGGATATCCATTCTGGCTGCCAGTTCTCGGGCAACTACCTGGGACCTGAGACATAAAAAGGAACTCAGAAGTTTGAACTTCGACATTGTAGAGAGTGAGTTCTTCTTATGAGGCCTAGTCCACAAGAGTCTGAAGAATATAGACAATGGTGTACTGGTAAGTGTTTTAACAACTGGCTCTCCAGAAGAAACAAAACCCTGATTTGCAGTGCTTGCCATGGTCTTAATATTCTCACTGTTGCTGACTTCAAGTTATTAAAGTGACATTACTGAACATAGGCCTTTGAGGGTGGACTTTGGTATGTTCTTTTTTTTTTTTTTTTTTCTTTTTTTGAGAAGGAGTCTTGCACTGTTGCCCAGGCTGGAGTGCAGTGGTGCGACCTGGGCTCACTACAACCTCTGCCTCCTGGGTTCACGCCATCTCCTGCCTCAGCCTCCCAAGTAGCTGGAACTACAGGTGCCCGCCTCCACAGTCGGCTAATTTTTTATATTTTTAGTAGAGATGGGGTTTCACCGTGATCCGCCTGCCTTGGCCTCCCAAAGTGCTGGGATTACAGGCATGAGCCACCGCACCTGGCCTCTGCTATGTCTTGACTGCTTTGATGTAGTACATCAGGCACAAAGGCATTTTTGTAGAGGGTTATGCATGGAAGATAAATAAACCACATTGTTGTAAAGCCATTATTTTGGCTGTATGTAATTCCCTGTGATTTTTCCTTTTGTTATCTCTGAACATTTGCCATTGTGTAGTGGTGACAGCACCAATTAGTGAAAAATTCCCAAAGTGGAAGATGAATCTGAAGGATCATGACTAGGGCTGTGAGTTCTGTCTGCCCTTCCCCATAGGGAGATTTTCCCATCCATGAACAATCTTGAAAAGTAAGATTTAATTTTAAGGGAAAATGAGTTTTGATCATAAAAGACATGGCTAAAATGATCTACCAGTTAGTTTATCACTGATGTTAATTATCTGGAAAAGTAAAATCATAATTTTGACAATAAAGATAACAGACATTCATATTTAGAGTTCAATTTTAAATTGGGCAATATCATTCTTTGTGGGAATCCAATAGTACATGAAAAATATTACATACTAAGATGGTGACTGATGTCTCTTCCTCCTTCCCAGATATCTGAGACTTTTCTTGTTTAGGATCACTTTTCTCAGGTGGTTCTTGCTCCTGGACAGATAGAAGAGAGCCAAATCAGCAATGTTTCCAAAATAGCAAAATCTTGTATCAAACTGCTTAGAAGTAACGAAATATTACTTTAAATTACTGAGAAATAGGAGGAATTAAATACTACATATTTATCTTTTAATAAGGAAAATACATTGAAACAAGAAGAAATAATAAAAGCTCTTAAGGGAATATGTGTAAACAAATATTAAAGACCAAATAATTGGCAAAAATGTTTGATCTGTTGCTTTTGGAATGTGTGTACCACTGTTTTATGTTAAAAATAAACCACTGTCCTATACTAAAAGTTGGTAAGATGATGTAATGAATCCTGAACAAAGTATAAAAAAGAGGTTCCAATAGTTTCTAAAATAGGAATAAAATAAATGACATTGTCTTCCAGAATGTGACATCAAATTGACTTTTTAGTGACATTTATGGATTAAAACTAGTCAAAGAAGTAACTTTTGCTGTAGAGTTTTGCTTTATGATTTAAATATAAAAGGAGAAACCACCTCTGCCTATTTTGACGTGGCTATTTAAGTCTTCCTCCATTGCTAATTCACACCTATGGAGAGAGCTTCTTCAACCCATAAAACCAAAATGTAAGAATATATAAGTTAATCAAATAAAGCCTTTAAAATCAAAAAAAGAAACACCCCAAAATTGCTATGTGACGCAAAGATTTTAACATTTTTCAACATTATTCCTTTGATATCGATAGAACATGAATACAAATAAAACACGAGCCCAGAGAATCTAGTAAAATGGAAATACACAGAACACACCCATGTCTGCAGGCACAAATGGATGGAACTTCACTTTCAAACTCGTGTAATAAGTGACAGCTCCTTCTTCAGGAAATTCCCCAAATCTGCTGGAGATCACCACCAAAACTTGAACTTTGGTAATTCTTTTCAATTCTAATATCTGCTGTGCTTTGTGGCCAATAGCACTACCTCACTTGTCTAGAGCAGTGTTCTCAAATTTTAATGTGCCTATGAATTATTCTGGTCATCTCTTAAAAATGTAACTTCTGATTTGTAGACCTGGAGTGGGGCCCAATACTTTGAATTTCTTCTTTTTCTTTTATATTTGTACAAATTTATGGAGTATATGTACAATTTTGTTACATGTGTTGATTGGTGATCAAGTCAGGGCTTTTAGGGTGTCAGTCACCCAAATAATGTACATTTTAGCCTTTAACCAATTTCTCATTATTGTCCCTTCTCCCACCGCTCCTCACTCTTCTGAGTCTCCATTATCGATCATTCCACTGTCTATGCCCATTTAAACACATTTTTTCAGCACCCACTTATGAACGAAAATAAGCCCTACACGTCTTTCTGTGCCTGGCTTAAGATAATGGCCTCCTGTTTCATCCACGTTGCTGGAAAAGACATGACTTCATTCTTTATTATGGCTGAATTGTATTCCATTGTGTATATATCCCATATTTTCCTTATTCATTCATCCATTGGACAGACACTTAGGTTGATTCCATATCTTTGCTGTTGTGAATGGTGTTGCAAACAACATAAAAATGAAGGCATCTTTTGATGTATTGATTTATTTTCCTTTGGGTAGATACTAGCACAGAGATTGCTGGACCGAATGTTTGTTCTATTTTTAGTTTTTTGTGAAATCTCCATACTGCTTTCGTTAGAGGCTGTACTAATTTACATTCCTGACAACAGTGTATAAGAGTTCTCCTTTCTCTGCATCCTTGCCAGTATCTGTTATTGTCTTTTTCAAAATAGTCATTCTGAGTGGGGTAAGATAATATCTTATTGTAGTTTTGATTTGTACTTATCTGATGATTAGTGATTTTGAGCATTTTTAAATATACCTGTTGGACATCTGTATGTCTTCTTCTAAAAAAACTCTATTCATATCCTTTTCCAAGTACTTTTTCCTCCCTCCCTCTCTCCTTCCCTCCTTTCTTTCTCTCTTTCTCTCTTTCTTTCTTTCTTTCTTTTTGAGACAGGGCCTCACTCTGTTGCCCAGGCTGGAATGCACTACAGCCTTGGCCTGTGGGCTCAAGTGGTCCTCTCACCTTAGCCTCCTGAGTAGCTGGGGCCTACAGGTGCACACCACCACATCTGGCTAATTTTTTGAAGAGATGGGTTTTGACATGTTGCGCATGCTAATGTCAAGCTCCCAGGCTCAAGCAATCTTCCTGCCTTGCCTCCCAAAGTGCTGGGATTACAGGCATGAACCACCACGCCCAGCCCTTTGCCCACTTTTTAATGGGATTACTTATTTTTTGTTGTTGTTGAATTGTTGGACTCCCTTGTGTATTTTGGATATTAGTCCCTTGTTGGATGAATAGTTTGCAAATATTTTCTCCCATTCAACAGCTTGTCTTCACTCTGTTGATTATTTCTTTTACTGTGCAGAAGCTTCTTAGTTTAATTAAGTCCCATTTGTCTATTTTTGTTTTTGTTGCCTGTGCTTTGGTGGTCTTAGTCATACATTCTTTGCCTAGACCAATATCCAGAAAAGTTTCCCCTAGGTTTTCCTCTAGTATTTTTATAGTTTTAGGTCTTATGTTTAAGTCTTTAATCCATGATGAGTTGATTTTTGTGTACAATAGGAGATAGGGGTCCAGTTTCATTTTTCTACATATGGCTCTCCAATTTTGCCAGCACTATTTATTGAAGAGGATGATATCCTTTCCATAATATATGTTCTTATCAGCTTTGCTAAAGATCAGTTGGCTATATGTACATGGCTTTATTTCTGGCTCCTCTCCTCTATTCCGTTGATCTATGTATCTGTTTTTATACCAGTTCTACGCTGTTTTGGTTACTATAGCCTGGTATTAGGTTGGTGCAAAAGTAATTGCAGTCTTTTCCACTGAAAGTAATAGCAAAAATGGCATTTACTTTTGCACCAACCTATAATATCATTTGAAGTCAGGTAATGTGATGTTTCCAGTTTTGTTCTTCCTGTTCAGGATTGCTTTGGCTATTTGGACTCTTTTTTGGTTCCATATGAATTTTAGGATTGTTTTTCCCAATTCTGTGAAAAGTGAGTTGGTACTTTGATAGGGATAGCAATGAATCTGTAGATTTTTTAGAGAAGTATGGTCATTTTAAAGATATTAATTCTTCTGATCCATGAGCCTATGATGTTTTTCCATTTGTTTGTGTCATCTTCAATTGGTTTCATCAGTGTTCTGTAGTTTTTCTTGTACAGCTTTTCACCTCCTTGGTTACATTTACTCCTATGTGTTTTTAAAGGTATTATAAATGGAATTGCCTTCTTGATTCCTTTCTCAGTTAGACTGTTATTAGTGTAGAGAAATGCTACTGATTTTTGTGCATTGATTTTGTATCCTGCAACTTTACTGAATTCATTTAACAAATCTAAGAGTTTTCTTGTGGAGTCTTTGGATTTTTCTAGATATAAGATTATATTGGGAGTCAGGCATGGTGGCTCATGTCTGTAATCCCGGCACTTTGGGAGGCCAAGGCAGGATGATCGCTTGAGGCCAGGAGTTTGAGACCTGCCTGAACATAGCAAAAGCCCGTTTTTACAAAAGACAAAAACATTATTCAGTGTGGTGGCACATGTTTGTAGTCCTAGCAACTTGGGAGGCTAAGATGGGAGGATCCCTTGAGCCCAGGAGGCCAAGGCTACAGTGAGCTATAATTACACCATGGCACTCCAGCCTGGATGACAGAGTGAGACCCCATCTCCAAATATATATACATATATATATCAGCAAACAGAGATACGTGACTTCCTCTTTTCCAGTATGGATGCTTTTTATTTCTTTCCCTTACCTCATTGCTCTGGCTAGGACTTCCAGTACTATGGTGAATAGGAGTGGTGAAAATGGGCATCCTTGTCTTGTTCCTGTTCTTTGGGGGATTGCTTTCAACTTTTTCCCATTTGGTATAATATTAGCTGTGGGATTTTTGTATATGGCATTTATTGTTTTGAAGTATGTTCCTTCTCTGCCTAGTTTGTTGAGGCTTTTTATCATGAAGGGATGTCGGATTTCATCAAATGCTTTTTCTGCATATGGTTTTTGTCTTTCATTTTGTTGATGTGATGTATCACATTTATTGATTTGCATATGTTGAACCATCCTTGCATCCCTGGTTTAAAACTGATTTTATCATGGTGTATTATCTTTTTGATGTGCTGTTGGATTCTGTTTGCTAGTATTCTGTTGAAGATTTTTAAAGCTATGTTCACCAGGAGTATTTGTCTGTAGTTTTCTGTTTTTGTTGGGTCCTTGTCTCATGTTGGTATTAGGGTGATACTGGCTTCATAGAATGAGTTAGGAAGAATCCGTTCTTCTCAATTTTTTGGAATAGTTTCAGGAAGCTTGGTATTAGTTCTCCTTTGTATGTACAACCAGGTAGAATTTGGCTGTGAATCCATCCAGTCCTAGGCTTTTTTTTTTGGTGGTGTTGGGGTGGGGGAGATTTTTATTACTGAATCAATCTTGCTACTTGTTATTAGTCTGTTCGGGTTTTCTATTTCTTCCTGGTTCAATCTTGGTAGGTTGTATGTTTCCAGGAAATTATCTATTTCCTCTAAGTTTTCTAGTTTGTGAGTGTGTAATTGTTCATAATGGTCTCTGATGACCATTTGTATTTCTGTGCTATCAGTTGTAATATCTTCTTTTTCATTTCTGATTTTGTTTATTTGGGTCTTCTCTCTTCTTGGTTAGTCTAGCTAGCCATTTATCAATTTTATTTATCTTTTCAATGAACCAAGTTTTTGTTTTGTTAATCCTTTGTATTGTTATTTTAGTCTCTATTTAATTTAGTTTTGCTCTGATCTTTGTTCTCTCTTCTGCTACTGTTTGGTTTGTTCTTGCTTTTCAAGTTGCTTGAGGTTCATCCTTTGATTATTAATTTCTAATCTTTCTGCATTTTTGATGTAGGCATTTATTGCTATCAACTTCTCTCTTAGCACTACGTTTTCTGTACACCATAGGTTTGGATATGTTGTGTTTCCAGTTTTCATTTGTTTCAAACAGTTTTTAAAAATTTCTGTCTTAAGTTCTTTTTTAATCCAATAGACATTCAGAGACATGTTGTTTGATTTCCATGTATTTGTATCATTTCCAAAGTTCTTTCTTGGTATTGATTTTTAGTTTAATTCCACTGTGGTCTGACAAGATACTTGATATTATTTTGACTTTTTAAAATTTGTTGAGACTTGTTTTGTGCCCTAACATAATATGGTCTATCTTTGAGAATGTTCCATGTGCTGATGAAAAGAATACATATTCTGCAGTTGTTGGGTAGAATGTTCTGTAAATGTCTGTTAGGTCCATTTGCTTAAAGTCAGGTTTCAGTCCAGTGCTATTGTATCAATCCATTCTCACAGTGCTATGAAGAAATACCTGAGACTGGGTAATTTATAAAGAAAAGAGGTTTAATTGACTCACAGTTCTGCATGGCTGGGGAGACCTCAGGAAACTTATTATCAAGGCAGAAGGCACCTCTTCAAAGGGTGGCAAGAGAGAGAATGAGAGCAGGGCAAAGAGAGAAAAGCCCCTTATTAAACCACCCCCCAACCCATGATTCCATTACCTCCACAAGATCCCTCCCATGGTATGTGGGAATTATGAGAACTACAATTCAAGATGAGATTTGGGTTAGGACACAGTCAAAGCATATCATTTGACCCCTGGCCCCTCCCAGATCTCATGCTCTCACATTTCAAAACAGAATCATGCCTTTCCAAAGTCTTAACTCATTCCAGCATTAACCCAAAAGTCCAAGTTCAAAGTCTTATTTGAGACAAGGCAAGTTCCTTATGCCTATGAGCTTGTAAAATCAAAAGCAAGTTAGTTACTTCCAAGATACAATGGGGGTACAGGCATTGGGTAAATACACCTGCTCCAAAGGGGAGAAATTGGCCAAAACAAAGGTGCTACAGGTCCCATGTAAGTCTGAAATCCAACAGAGCAGTCATTAAACCTTAAAGTTCCAAGATGATCTTCTTTGAGTCCATGTCTCATATCCATGGTGCGCTGATGCAAGAGGTAGGCTCCCATGGCCTTGGGAAGCTCCACTCCTGTGGCTTTGCAGGGTAAAGCTCCCTTCCTGGATGCTTTCACGGGCTGGCATTGAGTGTATGCAGTTTTTCCATGCACACAGTGCAAGCTGTTGGTGGATCTACCATTCTAGGGCCTGGAGGACGGCGGCCCTCTTCTCACAGCTCCACCAGGCAGTGCCCCAATGGGGACTCTATGTGGGCTCTGACCTCACATTTCCCTTCTGCACTACTCTAGTAGAGGTTCTCCATGGGGGCTCTGAACCTGCTGCAAACTTCTGCCTGGACATCCAGGTGTTTCCATACATCCTCTGCAATCTAGGTGGAGTTTCCCAAACTTCAATTCTTGACTTCTGTGGACCCACAGGCTCAACACCACATGTAAGCCACCAAGGCTTGGAGTTTGCACCCTATGAAGCAATGGCCTGAACTGTACATTGGCCCCTTTGAACCAGGGCTGGAGTTGAAGCAGCTGGGGACACAGGGCACCATGTCCCAAGGCTACATAGAGCAGGGGAGCCCTGGGTCTGGCCCAGGAAACCATTTTTCCCTCCTACACCTCCAGGATTGTGATGGGAAGTTGCTGTGAAGGTCTCTGACATACCCTGGAGACATTTTCCCCATTGTCTTGGTGATTAACATTTAGCTTCTCATTATTTATGCAAATTTCTGCAGCCAGCTTGAATTTCTCCCCAGAAAATGGGGTTTGCTTTCTATTGTGTCATGAGGCTGCAAATTTTCCAAACTTTTATGATCTGTTTCCTCTTGAGTGCTTTGCTGCTTAGAAATTTCTTCCACCAGATGCCGTAAATTATCTCTCTCAAGTTCAAAGTTCCACAGATCTTTAGGGAAGAGGCAAAATGCTGCCAGTCTCTTTGTATAGTAAGAGTGACCTTTACTCCAGTTTTCAACAAGTTCCTCATCTCCATCTTAGACCACCTTAGCCTAGACTTCGTTGTCCATATCACTATCAGCATTTTGGTCAAAGCCATTCAACAAGTCTCTAGGAATTTCCAAACTTTCCAACATTTTCCTGTCTTCTGAGCCCTCCAAATAGTTCCAACCTCTGCCTGTTACCCAGTTCCAAAGTTACTTCCACATTTTTGGGTATCTTTATAGCAGTGCCTTACTCTCTGCAGTACCAATTTACTGTATTAGGCTGGGAGCAGTGGCTCATGACGGTAATCCCAGTAATTTGGGAAGCAGAGGTGGATGGATCACTTGAGGCCAGGAGTTTGAGACTAGCCTGGCCAACATGGTGAAAATACAAAATACAAAAATTAGCTGGGCGTGGTGGCATGCACCTGTAATTCCAGGTACTCAGGAGGCTGAGGCAGGACAATCACTTGAACCCAGGATGCGGGGGTTGCAGTAAGCTGAGATTGTGCCACTGCACTCCAGCCTGGGTGACAGAATGAGACTTTGCCTCAAAAAAAAAAAAAAAAAAAAATCACTGTATTAGACTGTTCTTATGCTGCTACGAAGAAATACTTGAGACTGGGTAATTTATTAAAAAAAGAAGTTTAATTGATTCACAGTTCTGCATGGCTGAGGAGGCCTCAGAAAACTTACAATCATGGTGGAAGGCATCTCTTCATAGAGTGGCAGGAGAGAGAATGAGAGCTGAGCAAAGGAGGGAAAAGCCCCTTATTAAACCATCACCCTCCATGATTCAATTACCTCCCACTGCATCCCTCCCACAACATGTGGGGATTATGGGAACTACAATTCAAGATGAGATTTGGGTGGGGACACAGTCAAATGATATCAGTTACTTTGTTTATTTTCTGTCTAGATAATTTACCTAATGCTTTCAGTGGGGTGTTGAAGCCCCTCACTATTATTGTATTGTAGTCTACCTCTGTCTTTAGACATAGTAATTTTGTTTTTAATGAATCTGGTTGCTCCAGTGCTGGGTGTGTATATATTTACAATTGTTATATCCTCTTACTGAATTGATCCCTTTATCATTATAAAATAAACTTGTTTGTTGTTGTTTTTTACTGTTTTTGACTTAAAGTCTGTTTTACCTAATATAGTTATAGCTATTTCTGCTTGCTTTTGGTTTCTGTTGGCATGGAATATCTTTTTCCACCTCTTTACTTTCAGTCTATATGTTTTTACAGGTAAGGTGAGTTTCTTATTAGCAGCATTTAGTTGAATCATTTTTTTTTTTTTTTAGGAAATCCATTCAGCCAGTCTATAGCTTTTATGTTGAGCATTTAATCCATATATGTTTAAAGTTATTATTGATATGTAGAGTTTTGTTTCTTTTGTCATATTGTTAATTCCTTTCTGGCTTATACATTATTTGTTTCTTTTTCTCTTACTGTTTGTCACTGTGTATTGGTGGAATTCCGTAGTGGTGCCATTTGATTCATTTCTGTTCCTCCTTTGTGTGATTGCTTTAACAGTGAGTTTCATACTTTCATGTGTTTTCATGATGCTAAATGCCATCTTTTTGCTTCCAAGTTTAGGATTTCCTTGAAGACTTCTTGCAGGGTCAGCCTAGTACAGACAAATGCCCTCAGCATTTGCTTGTTTGGGAAATACTTTATTTCTCCTTCATTTATGAAGGCTAATTTTGCTGGATATAGAATTCTCGGCTGATAGTTGTTTTCTTCCAGCTCTTTGAATTTTCATCCCATTCTCTCCTGGCCTGTCAGGTTTCTGCTGAGAAGTATGGTTATTAGTCTGATTGGGTTTCCCTCACAGTTGATGAGATGTTTTTCTCTTGCTGTTTTTAGAATTCACTCTTTGACTTTAGATAGTTTGATTCTAATGTGCTGTGGTGAAAACCTTTTTTTTTTTGCATTGTATTTGTTTGGGGAATCACTGCACCTCCTATATCTGGATGTTTAAATCTCTTGCTAAACTTCCGATGCCTTCATCTATTATTGCATTAAATAGGTTTTCTAAGCCTTCTGATCTTTTTGTCCTTGGGGATACCAATAATTCAAATATTCAGCTGATTTATGTTGTCCCAAATGTCTTAAAGGATTTGTTTATTCTTTTTTATTTTTGTCTTACTGGATTGTTTCAGATATGTAATCAAGTTCTAAAAATTTTTTGTTCTACTTAGTCTAGTCTATTGCTAAAGCTTTTGAATGTATTTTATATTTCCTTCAATGAATTCTTCAATTCCAGAACTTATGTTAGGGTTTTTTTAAAATAAAAATCTATCCCCTTGTAAAATTTTTCATTCATATCCTGAATTGTTTCACTGAGTTCTTTGTATTGGTTTTCAGATTTATCTTGCACCTCACTGACCATATTTAAAAATCAGTATTTTGACTTCCTTATCTGAGACTTTAAGAATTTCATTCCAGTTACGATCTATTGCTGGAGAATTGTTGTGTTCATTCTAGGGTGTCATATTTCCTTGTTTTTCATGTTTCCTGTGAGACTCTGAATTTCTATCAAGTTTCCAGTTGATGCCAATAATGCTGATAGCACACAGCCTTTCTCAACCAGCATTCATTATCTGAACCATGGAACACAGAGAATGTTTTAAGTGGCTCTTTTCTCAATTCTCCCGAGGATGGTACCTAACCAGAACCACTCTAGATACAAAGCAGGACACTGATTCCTTACATGCAATTAGTGCCTTTGGTTTAGGCCTTAATTTTTTTGAGGAAACTTGGTTGAGAAAGCTGTCTTTGTAAAGCTGCTGAAGAGAAAGATAGGCTCAGACTCTGAAAAAACTATACCATTACCATCTTTAATTCTAACCAGTCTATTGTACAAATGATATAATATCAATGATAATGAAATAATTGGACTAATAGTGTTTTGGTCTATGAAATATCATCTATTAATTCAGTAATTATTTGTGGAGTACCTGCTATTGCTTAGCACTGTGATGCTGAAAACATTTGAAGAATAAATGATGAAATAATTATTCATAACTTTTAAGCACCTTCTTCCTGGTGTTCATTGTTAAACTTAAGTGAAATATCTGTACATGACTCAGATACTTTAGAAAAATACTCTCATCAAAAAATCCCAGCACAATTAAAAAGATTTAATAAGCTATTTGTGATGCCTCCTCATATAATTCTCACAATTCTGGGGATAGCCTAATAATCACTAGCTGTTGACAGAGAGAAGAAATAGCCAAATCCAATAGCTTCAAAGGACCATACCTCGAATGCATGATTGTTATAGAAGCGGTCTTCTACCTTACTCCCCCATTCTGCTGGATCAAAGTTGGTTTCTAAATAATAAAAATATAGTAACTTCAGATTTACTTGAATTCATTAAGGTAAATGTAGAATAGTAACACAAATATAAGTTTCTCGTTTCAAATTATAGGTTCTTTACTGACAGTCCAAAATCTTATTGACATTGTACATAGCCTAGCACTGCAGACATTACCCATGATTATTAAATATATAATAATCAACTGAACATTGGATGAGCCTTTGGGGATATTTAGAAAAGCACTAAAAACATAATTTCTGCCTTCATAGAATTTATAATAAAAGGGAAAAGAACAAATGCCAGTATTTAAATATAAATGTAGACACTTAGAACATGTATTAGTAAACACAGAAAAATGTATAAAACTAAATGCTAAGTTGTCAGAAAGTTTGGAAAAGTGAAGGATGGGAGAAATTTTTTTTAATGAAGTATATCATGTAGACAGTTGACATAGACAAGGAGAGGTATTTATTTTTGAACAATTTTTTCTTTAACTTTATATTATGAAAATTTCAAAGTTAAAAGTAGATAGGATAACAAACTTCCATAAGCATATTGTCTAGATTCAATGATCAACCCATGATTTATTTTATCTATAACCTTTTCTTCTAATTATTTTTCTGCACTTTCTTCTGATTATTTTTAACCCAACCCCTCCCTTGCATCCTGTTATTTTATCTACAGTTATTTATTTCAGAATGTATCTCAATATATACTCTTTAAAAATATAACCACAACACCACTATCATACTTCAAAATACTAAAAATATTAACAATTCCCTAATATCCTCAACTATTCAGTCAACTATCCAAATTTCTTCCATTGTCTGTTTATTTGTTGGTTCAAATCAGGACCCCGAAAATGGGCATGCACAGCTCTTTGTATGTCTTTTAAATTTCTTTTAAAGGAAGATCCCCCAGTCCCTATTCTTTCCTTGCAATTTATTTGTTGATGAAATTAGGTCATTTTCTCTTTGGAGTTTTTCACAGTTCAGATGTTTCTGATTATCCCCATGGTGGTTTTTAACAAGTTCTTCTGCCTTTGAATTTCCTGTAGACTGGCAGCTAGATGTATAGATTTGATCTGATTCGGGTTTGATGGTTTGATTTTTTTTCTGCAAGTATACTTGATTGGTAGTGCTGTGTAATTCTGTCATAAAATTTATAATATCTGGTTACTCTTTTTATAATTTTTATTGGCCCCCTGATGATCTTTGCTTAGATCATTTCTTTAGGGGTTGTGAAATGGTAATGCTCTAATTTGATCAATACCTTTTTATTTTCTGGAGTACTCATTAAAGAAAACTCTTCCTCATCAACTGTTGGGTTACTCTGAAGAACAGTTCTTACAGAAAAGAAAGGTTAAAGGTTTAGTTCTTTCCTTTTATTCAGAATAATCAGTTGGATTCCTAGGATCCTCTCAAGATGACCAATGAGTTTTTTTTTTTAACCATCACAAATTCATGAATGTTTAAGAAAATGGATTCATTCCAATCCAATGCACATATTATTCTTATTGATGCTCTAATTATTAAACATTTGTCCAGTGGTAGCTTATTCAGGTGCTCAAATGTTCCTGAGTCCTTTGGAAACACCTCTAGCAACCTTTGATAGCTTCCTTGTTTTCTGGTATGGCAAGATGTTCAGCCGAATCTTGTATATTTCCTGCCAAGTTCATGAAATTAGCTTGTTCTCCAAGAAGCCCTCATTCCTGGGAATGGTATTTAGAGATGACAACCTAGAAGCTGGGTGCTCACTGGTACTAGGTTGGTCATTGTTTTGAGGCCTTTAATGTACAGAGCTAGAAAATACTTCTTTCATTTTTTAAAGAGAAAACATGAGGTTACACTGATATTTTTCAACTCAAATTTAAGATTACAGGATTTTATTAACCTCTTTCATCTTCATAATTGTATGTTATTTTCCTACACCAAAATCTTATTCCTAATAACACTAGCTTAGTTCCTTACTTGCTTTGTTCTACAATACATAAATTCAATATATAATTTCAGAATAACCATACCATAATATGATTAACAATGATTACTGAAAGCAGCTTAAGGGTTTTTTTTTAAAGTTCATTTTGTTTTTAGGATATATGCACTAGGCATGTACAGTTAAATTGCTCCATTTTAATATCACTTGAAATAATTCCTTTCTGTGTGGTTATGTCACCCGATCTATACTAGTTAGGCTCATATGTTTCACTTTGCTTTTACATTTTAGAAACTGCTTTTCTTGGCCGGGTGTGGTGGCTCACGACTGTAATCCCAGCACTTTGGGAGGCCGAGGGGGGCGGATCACGAGGTCAGGAGATCCTGTCTAACATGCTGTCTAACATGCTGTCTAACATGCTGAAAACCCGTCTCTACTAAAAATACAAAAAAAAAAAAAAAAAAAAAAAAATTAACTGGGCGTGGTGACAGGCGCCTGTAGTCCCAGCTACTTGGGAGGCTGAGGCAGGAGAATGGCGTGAATCCAGGAGGTGGAACTTGCAGTGAGCCGAGATTGGGCCATTGCACTCCAGCCTGGGCAACAGAGGGAGACTCCGTCTCAAAATAAATAAAATAAAATTAAAAGAAACTGCTTTTTTTTTTTTTTTTTTGAGATGGAGTCTCGCTCTCTGTTGCCAAGCTGTAGTGCAGTGGCGCGTTCTCAGCCCACTGGAAACTCTGCCTCCCAGGTTCAAGCCATTCCCCTGCCTCAGCCTCCCGAGTAGCTTAACAATTTTAAATTTAAAATTATAACTATGTTAAACTTTTATGATTCCAAATTCAAGATATTTTCTATAATGTTCTCTCTAATCTACCCTGTTCACTTTCTCCTAAAGGTAAATG
>NW_016815818.1:638260-654182 GCF_001698545.2 Rhinopithecus bieti | reverse complement strand
TTTTTTTTTTTGAGATGGAGTCTCGCTCTCTGTTGCCAAGCTGGAGTGCAGTGGCGCGATCTCAGCCCACTGGAAACTCTGCCTCCCAGGTTCAAGCCATTCCCCTGCCTCAGCCTCCCGAGTAGCTTAACAATTTTAAATTTAAAATTATAACTATGTTAAACTTTTATGATTCCAAATTCAAGATATTTTCTATAATGTTCTCTCTAATCTACCCTGTTCACTTTCTCCTAAAGGTAAATGTTAAGTTTTAAAGATTTACTTTTCCATTTAAAATAAAAACAAAGCTGGGCGTGGTGCTTCATGCCTGTAAACCCAGCACTTTAGGAGGCAGAGGCTGGCAGATGCTTGAGCTCAGGAGTTCAAGACCAGCCTGGGCAACATGGCAAAACCCTGTCTCTACAAAAAAAAAAAAAAAAAAAAAAAAAAAAACCAACCAAAAAACAAAAATTAGCCTGGCGTGTCTGTGCATGCCTGTAGTTCCAGCTACTTGGGAGGCTGAAGTGGGAAGACTGCTTGAGCCTGGGAGGTTGCAGTGGAGCCATGATCCATGATTACACCATCGCACTCCAGCCTGGGCGACAGAGCCAGAGCCAAACCCTGTGGCAAATACACACACACACATACACACACACACAGAGTTATATATTCATATCAATCTCTTTTGTTAAATGATAGCACACTGGCCAGGTGTTGTTTCTCACAGCTGTTATGCCAGCACTTTGGGAGGCTGAGGCAGGAGGATCATCACTTGAGCCCAGGAGTTTGAGGCCAGCCTGGACAACATTGTGAGACCCCCGTTTGTATTAAAAAAATGGTAGCACACTAAGCACACTTTTCCCCATCTTGCTGTTTTCACTGAATATATCCTGAAAATCACTCTACAGTATCATCCATAGTGTTATTGAGAGGTCTTTCTCATTTTTGAAAACAGCTATATATAGAACTCAGTTGTGTAGATGTATTATAGTTTGTTCACTCAACCTCCTATGGATATTTGGGTTGTTTCTACAAAGAATGATGCACTGAAAAGTGTAGAAGTGGCACTTCTGGGTCAAAGGTTAAATACATATATAATTTTGGTAGGTATTGCTAAGTTTCCCTCCTGGAAGTTATGGCATTTGGCTTATCTACCAGCAATGTATATAAATGCTTATTATCCCACAGAGTATGTTGGCTCTTTGCCAATGTAATGGAGGGGTTGTTATTGGTAGCTCAGTGTAGTTTTGATTTGGACTTCTGTTACTATGGATGTTTGAATATCTTTTCATAAGTGCCATTTATGTTCATTTTTGTGTGAATTGTTTGCTCATATCTCTTGCCAATATTTTCTATTGGGTTCTATAAGCCTATAACCTACTGTTTTTACAAACTATTTATTTATTAGCGCTATTAACTCATTGGGATGTAAATTGCAAATATTTTTTGTCTTGTGTAGTTTTGTTTTCCTCACAGTGCTTTTTCTCATGTAAAAGTTCACTTTTATGTTGTCAATTTATAACAATCTTTTCTGTAATTGCTTCCGAATTTTTGAAGCAATTAAAGCAATTTAGCTAGCAAAATTTTTTCTTCTCTTATAGAGAAATTCATCCACGTTTTCTTCTAGTATCTGTATGGTTTCTTTTAAAAAACATTTATATACTCTACTAATTTGGAATTTGTCCTTGTGTATGATAAAAGAAATTGATCCAATTTTATCTTTTTCCTTCTTTATCTTAAAATAATAAAAGTCCACCTTTTCCTAGTGACCTGAAATACCATTTAAATCATATACTAACATGTTTCCCGTCACAAAATAAAATTAAGAGTAGTAACCACCTATGATGAATGCTGGCAAGGGAATTCTTGCATTGTGTGGGAGACTGAGCCAGAGGTCCATAATGATTATTTTTTTCTCCTTTTTGAAGAGACTGAATTCTGATACTTATATCTTCTGGATAATTTGCCTTTGGTTGACATGGGTGGAATTGGGTGTGGTGCTTACAATTTTTTCAAATGGTTTTACTCATTGTTTATTAGAGAGCTAGTGTCCTGAGACCATGAATCCGAATCATTATTTGCTTTAATTATTGTGATCCAGTAACAATGACGCAAATGTTTTTATAATGGAATGTTTCTGAGTTTTATAATTAAATAAATGACTAAAGACTTTTACTGCATGAATTTGTAGTTAATCTTATAATAAAATTAATGTGCATTACAATTCACCTCTTTTCCCAAATAATTTTTTTCCCCTTCCAACTTTTATTTTAGGTTCAAGGGACACATGTGCAGATTTGTTACATGGTTAAACTCTGTGTTAAGGGGCTTTGGTGTAGAGACAATTTTGTCACCAAGGTAATCAGCATAATGCTTGATAGGTAGCTTTTCAATCCTTACTCTCCTCCTACCTCTGCCCTCAAATAGGCCCCCAAGTCTATTGCCAAATGATTTCTCTTAATAACTTTCCTCTTCTACATATAGTTTATCAAATGTGCTCAGTGGAAAATATTTAAAGTTTCAGATTGTGCAACAAATATTCACACTGACCAGATATGGAAAAGACCAGCAACATTCAGGAAATTGGCAGAGGTTTTGAGCTCTGTGAGGGCAGGGCATAAAAAGCAAGGGATGGAGCTATGCAGTGTGTGTGGGAGTTGTTTTAATTCCACCCTTGTGCCAGGTTTTCTTCCACTATAAAATGATTACAACTGAATGTTTGTTTGCTTGTGCCTGTTTCTAGTCACCTTTACCACTCCGTTGGAATACTGTAATAAAAAGTAATGATGACAAGAATTTACACAAATTGGATATTCTAATCAAGAATGGCTTTCCGGGGTTGGAGCGGGGTCACAGGAGTGGGGAAGGAGACTCACTGTGTTGCCCAGGATGCAGTGCAATGGCTATTCACAGGTTTACTCATAGCTCACTACTGTCTTGAATCCCTGGGCTCAAGTGATCCTCTTGCCTCAGCCCCTGAGTAGCTGGTACTAAAGGTGCGCACCACCATGCCTGGCTAAGGATAGGTTTTTAGTACAAAACTGGTAAAGTCCTGACAGTCATAAACCTTCAAGGTTGGGGATTTATAAATTTTATTATGGGAGTGAAGGAATTTTGCTTTGGCTTTCAACCAAAGAGTTATTGTTAGTGGGGATCTGGGTCTCTGTGCAGGATGGAATTTAGCATAAAGAATATAAATTACGTTTCCAAGCTGGTAGTTCGCCTTTCAAAGCAGGTTGTCTGTGCCGTTATTGCAGAACAGTTTCATATACCCCAGCGAGTATCAGTTTATTTAAGGAGTGCAGAATTCTTTTTGCAGCACTTATAATACTTACAAATGGAAGGAATCAAAATTGAAAGGAAACTACAGATACTCATCTCAGGAATAATAGTCAGCTGCCAGGGATGCACAAGAACAGTGTGCTGGAACATGATGAGGGTAAACTATATGATCTTTTTTTCCCCCACTGATTTCTCCCGAGAAATGTATGTTCTTTTGCAGTTACCTTCCACACTGCATGCCCATGAAAAATACAATGAAGATGGTCTGAATAATGAACTGGTAATCTTCGATAATACGAAACGAATTTAAGAAAACATATCAAAGAGGTACATACTGTTTCAAAGAGCAAGAACTGTTATCGGAAACTCCCTGCCTCATAAAGGCTTTCTGCAGAATGGAGATGGTCTTAAGCAAGTTTTACTATAAACAAATGCTTAGTTTCTTATTTTAAAAAATGACTAATTTTAGAAAGCTTACTCTCTCTTCTCTCTAGAAGGCTCTCAAAATAGGCTGCTGCAAAAGCTGGTATATTGTCCGGTTGCTCTCTCAGAATCTCGCGTGTCAGCCCTTCAAGAAGATTCCCAAATCCTTGTGGAATTCGGTAGTGGGTGTTGGAGAATGGAATCGACATCTTCTTGGTAAGAACTGCCTATGGAACCTAAAGATTCATTAAAGAATACTGTCTTTAAATTTGTCTGATTTTACTTTTATAATCACAACTATGCCAACAAATTATTTCTGAGACCCACATTTTTTTAACTTGAATTCTTTTTTCTCTAACACAATCCAAGTCCATCTATTTCTTCCAAAGGGTTTTGAAATCTCCATTATGGATTAGAATAATACAAATACAGACCCATTCACTAGGCCGAATCATTTTTTTTAAACCCTACAAAAAACCCATAATTTTCAATATGACTTTTTCTCTTTACCCTTTGTATTCTCAAAAGGTAAGGGTAATTTTTGCTATCACACAGGAATTTAGAGAGAATGATTGTTAAAACTTAAATTGAATTCATTATCAATTGCTGAGAAGACCCACTTTGAGGTCTATTTTTTTTTTTTTAAAGAGTAGAAATTAGTCCTGGGTTCTAGAAATTAATTTGTTGAATGAAGAAGTTGCACAACTTTTCCCTTTGCTGCCACTTCTGAAGCATGGCCCACAATGCTTCGAACACCTTGGTACTGTGGAATGGGGTTGTGCCTACGTGTGTGTGAGGGAGGGATGGGATGGAATGGGGCTGTGTGCCATGATTTTGAAATCCCAGCCTCTAAAGTTTTAGAATTCTTATATTTTCTGGTTTCTTCTTGACCAGGCTGTCTCTTTCTGTCTTGAAATACAAGGGCCAGATTAAGGGTAGCTGCTAAGCAGTGGGCTGAGCTGCTGAGTATGAAAAGACCTGGCCTGTTAACCTGGCTGAGTATGAAAAGACCTGGCCTGTTAACGTGAGAGTGTGCGTCAATGCAGAATAGAGGTGGAAGCCGTGGTAGGGGTTCAGGTTGGGAGAACTAGGCGGTTTGATGAGACTATGGAGGGTTCTTGTTTCATCGCTTTTTTCTTTTTTTCCTTTGAGACGGTGTCTCTGGCCTGGAACTCCTGGGCTCCAGCGATGCTCCCGCCTCAGCCTCCCGAGCAGTTGGGATTACAGGCGCGCGCCACCACGCCTGACTCCTCTCTTTTGTTTTTTCTGAGGGAGCAGTAGATGGGGGTATCGAACCATTCTAGGGTGGTGAAAAGGGCTGGCGAGATTCTGAACCAATGTGGGCAGAGGAGGGCGGGCTGAGGGGCAGACGTTGAGGACCTGGGATTTCAGATTCGTGCAGAATGGGCTGCCTCGGCTCCAAACGGCCCAGGGCTCCGAGGATGTGTCTGGGATGCGGAGAGAGTACAAGAGACGAAGGGAAAAGGCTAGGTCTTGGTGTCGGAGAGGAAGTGGGGAAGCGGCCTCACCTCCTTTCTCTCCGAGCAGGTGCCCCCGGTTCCGGTTGTTTTCTCGTTGCTGGGTAACCGTTTTACTTTAAAAAAAAAAAAAAAAAACTACGGCGGCCGAGAAGGGGAGCGCACGGCCCAGTCCTGAGGTCGCGGGAGGCTCCGAGGACTGCAAAAGGGTGGAGCCGGCCTCACCCCCGCCCAGGCCCCGCCCCTGCCCAGGCCCCGCCCCCGCCGGGAGCCCACCTTCCCAGTCCCGAGCCGCGGGCGGATCCTTGCAAGCATGGTGGCGCCGGGGCTTGTACTCGGGTTGGTGCTGCCATTAATCCTGTGGGCCGACCGAAGTGCAGGTGAGGCGGCCCGGCTCGGCCGGACCCCTGCCCCTCAGCCTGTGCGGGCTCCGAAACCCCGTGTCCCCTGGGGGACACGGATCCGCGCCCCTTTCTCAAGGTCGACGAAGGAACCTAGCTAGGTGCTCGCGTCTCCGACGTAGGCCCGGTCTGCATAGGTCTGCCGGGTTGGACCCCGGCCTCTCCACTTTCTCCACCATGGTTGTCTGAGTGGGGATGCCCAAATGTGCCCAGAAAGAGGCTTTCGGGGTCCTGGAGTAACTGCAGGGGAGCTCGGAGGGAAGGAGGGGAAGCTAGTTAGATAATATTTGGAAACAGGTGACTGAATCTTCCAAAACATTTCAGCGCTACCCCCTCAGTGGTGCCCTTGGGGAGGGTTTGCTTCAGGCGGGGTTCCTTAGGGGAATTAAATTTTACTCGTTTAAGTGGTTATTAGGGCTAAGAAATACAACCCCCTCACTAGCTCAGATTATTTAAGGCTCAGTTTTGATTTCTGGTGCAGCTTACAGATATTGGTGGTGAGATAATGTGAGTGGCATAGGGGAGGCTGCTGGCTCGCTTTGGCTGTTGTGCAGGTCAGATCTTGATCTTGCCATTCGAATACCCTAGCCTGGACACTGGGTCACAGTATGGAGAAAGCAGAAGGTACAATCTGTCTGATAATGCAAACTAAAGTGATAATAATGTTGATTTCTTCCTTTCTTTTTAAAAACTCTCAAAGCGTGGATCCCAGCGATCCCTGTTAAGAAATGAAAGTTTGGGCAGGAGAACAGCGTGCAGAAAAATGAACACTGCTCTACCTGACAGCCAGAAAAGTACCTAGATTCAGACTAACTGCAGGCCATAAATGATTGTTTAGAGTCTAACAAAAGTGCAAAATGCTAGCACTCTGTATGCCATTTCCTGACTCTTATCTCCAGTCAGGGACCTTTGAGATCCATCTTATGAGATAGGGAGAAGATATTTTATTAGATTTTCAGTTAAAGGCTGTTTGTTTTAGTGTCAGTATTTTATCCTCCTTTGGGTCGTATTGTTACGTCACCTTCATTAACATTGATCACATTTTTCATTCATTAGTACTCTACTTGGTTGCATAGCCTGACATTTTTCCTTTAAATCATTCTCCCTGTGCCCATGTTTACCATGTAATACTTGAGATGTACAAAATTATATGTAGCAATAGCACAATAAAATGAACACCCATGAGAGCAGCACCCAACTTAGAACTAGAACACTGCCCGTCTATTGAACCTGGCATTGTGCTCCTTGTCAGTGCCTCCGGAACTCCTCACCAGAGGCAACCACTGTCCTAATTGTGTTATTCCACTTTTAATGATGGTCTTTTCCCCATAACACTCATTCCTGTTTTTCTACTCCAGCCCCAAATGAAGGAAAAAACTGAAGACCTAAAAAATCCAAATGTTGGCTCACACCTTTAATCCCAGCACTTTGGGAGGCTGAGGTGGGCAGATCACTTAGAGTCGGGAGTTCAAGACCAGCCTGGCCAACATGGCGAAACCCGATCTCTACTAAAAATACAGAAAAATTGGCCAGGCACGGTGGCTCACACCTGTAATCCCAGCACTTTGGGAGGCCAAAGCGGGCGGATCATGAGGTCAGGAGTTCGAGACCAGCCTGGCCAACATGGTGAAACCCCATCTCTACTAAAGATACAAAAAAAAATTAGCCGTGTGTGGTGGTACACGCCTGTAATCCCAGCTACTCGGGAGACTGAGGCAGGAGAATCGCTTGAGCCCTGGAGGCAGAGGTTGCGGTGAGCTGAGATGGCACCACTGTACTGCAGCCTGGGTAACAGAGCAAGACTCTGTCTCAAACAAACAAACAAACAAACAAAATCAAATGTTAAATGTGTGTGTCTTGTGTTTGACACAAGGAATGATCAGCCTTGCTCTCTTTCTCATTCTCTCTCTTTTTTTTGTCCATTGTACAATTCCTTGATGTTCCACTGTCTACTCTAATGAGCTTAGAATTTAAACTTTACAAAGACAAGGAATATGATTTTTTCTTTGATTTGCCACAAGTATCTAATTTTTGCAAAAAGGGAATTTCAAGTTTGGAATCAAGTGACTTGTTTTCTAACTTCATCATAAACTATGTGATTTGAGACCAAAGGACATTAATGTTTGTGGTGTGTTTAGCACTGTGCCTGCCACAGGTGAAGTCTCTAGTAGAGTGGAAGCTCCCTGTGGGCAAAGATTTTTGTCCGTTATTATTATTATTATTTTGTCATCGTTATATCCCCAATGCTTAAAATAGTAGGTATCAATAAATATTTGTTGAATTAACTCATGAACATGCAAGCTATTTTAAAAAATTGTTTAATCTGCCTTTGGTCTCAGTTTCTTGATCAGTAATATGATTATACTTCTTGATCAGTAAGTAACATGTTTATGCTACGATTATGAAGATCCTTTCCACCTCTAAAACTCTTTATTCCAGCACAGAGTCATTCACAAAGATGTTCATTAAGTGTATATTGGTGAAAACAGACAGACTTGGAAAGGTATTTCCCCTAGCCTATGGGCTACTGATTGCACACAAATGTGCAAGCTGCAGCCATTCCCCTACCCCCACCCTTTCTCTCCTTAGCTCTTATTTATGTCTGTGGTTTTCCTTTTTTTGGTTCCATATGAAGCACCTACCCAAGACAAGGCCCTCCCACACATGTGCCTCCCCCTTCCCCCCAGCAGGCTGCCAACCTGCTTATGCAATTCTGGGGCGTTGTATTCTTTTCTTAGAGCGTTTTGCTCATGGTAACTGTGCATCTCCAACCCAGTAGGCCTTCTGGGTGATCTTTCATTGTCATGTAGGTTTCATGATCACAGTAGGTTTCATGATATTTGAGCTGAATCATATATAGCTCATAAGAGAGAGCTGAGGATTTTTAGTGACTTGCCTGTTATTCCAAGAGCAGCATAAATAGGCCACGGAGCTGTGTAGGCGACTCCATTAGCTGTGCTGCCCTGTTAAGTATAGCCGAAGGGGCCCTCATCATTTGTAGCTTCCAGGGAGGAAAATGTCAGCCTTGTTAATTCTGATTCTCTTTTCTGCCTATCATTTTGTTTAAAATGCTTAAAAGATCTTAATTTTGTTAATTATTATCTTTTAGGTAATTTGGGGTCTGTTTTATTCAGATAAATTGGGATATAATTTGTTTTATTTTTTTCCTTGTTAAGTTTTGATGAGGAACACGCTGAGATAATTTGGATGGATGTTTGTTATTAATAAAATACTTCTATATAGGCTGGATGTTAAAAATAGGAACGATCTCGTTAAAGTGAGTTCTTATTCCGTCTTGTTAGTGACTCTCTAGAATAGAATCCAGTTTCTAGTGTGCTTTATCTTGTCCTTTTAGTATAATTTAGCTTGTGCAATGGGTAAAATTGTGACAGAAGACCTTTGTTCAGACATGTTGACCTTCTGTCTCTCACTGACCTTATTTATGTGTCTTGATTTATTTGAATGTACCTGAGAAGGACACTGACTTGTCATGAATATTTATAAGGGCTTATTTAGAATTTTTGATGCAGTACACTGGTTTGTCAAAAAACTGTGATGAGGGGCATTATTTGAAGGAAATTAGCATTAGTGGCATGGAAAAGGGGAGATAGAGAAGGGGAAAAAGATTAGGGAAGGCTGTTTGGAGAGAGGCATGCTGCTTTATTCCCAGCCATTAGGAGTGGGTGTGGTAATGGAAAACAGGGAAAGGAAGTGGTTTATTTTTCTCATAAACACCATCTATAGGGTGCCTGAAAGGAGCATTTTAGTGATTTAGCGGGAGAGAGCCCAGCGTTAGGGCCAGGCCTGAGAACAAAGACAGATCAAAAGCTCTGAAGGGGAGGGAAGACTATGGTCTGTTGGTTGCTTTGGGCTCTGGGAATTTTCCTTAGTGGTCATCGTGTGCTATGGTGCATACTGTTGGAAACTGTTCTTGTTATGTTGCTTGCCTAATTAGGAGGAAGAAGATCCAGTTTTAGATGATTAAAGGGACTTAGTATGTTAAAATTCTCATGCATAAAGACTGTATGTTCTTTGCTGTTTCACTTGATCCAGTTGGTGCTGTATCTCTCCAATGATGCTCCCCTGAGTGTTTGCTAAATTTTTAGGTATTGGTTTTCGCTTTGCTTCGTACATCAATAATGATATGGTGCTGCAGAAGGAGCCTGCTGGAGCAGTGATATGGGGCTTCGGTACACCTGGAGCCGCAGTGACTGTGACCCTGCGCCAAGGTCAGGAAACCATCATGAAGAAAGTGACCAGTGTGAAAGGTAAGGCAGCCCATCTTCTGTTCAGCTATTGCCCTCTTCTGCCACCTGCTGGATTATCTGAAAATGAATAAACGAATGCTAATGCTGTAGCTCACGTTATCCATCCATCCGTCTGTACATCCGTCTGTCCGTTCATCCATAAAAGTTATTTGAATTTTGCCATGTGCTGGGCACTGAGGATACAAAGAAAAATAAGACTGAGTCAAAGTTCCTGTTCTCAAGGAACTTACGGAATAATGGGAATAGATACCACGTTATATAGGACAGTGTGATGAATGCTATGATGAAGGTACATGTGGGGTGTCTTAGGGTACAGAGGAGAAACATTGAACTCAGACTGGGTGGTAAGGGAAAGTTTCCACAGAAGATGATATTTGAGCTGAATCACATATAGAGGAGAGGCAGTATGGAGGAGAGGGTAAGAACTCTGGTAGTTCTTGCCCAACAACATTCTTACCTTCTTACGTTCTTACCTTAAAAAATCTTAAAACCCAAGACTAGCACCATGTAAATCCCATTTCTTATTTTTAAACCACAGCAGTTCTTTGGATTTCTAAGTCAGCATCATTTACTGAGAGTGCCATAATGTAAGAATGTAAGACTTCATATTGGTAGTCTAAAGCTCTGGAAGTTACTGCTTTCAGGTCCTGATTCTGTCATTTATATGGCTGAATAATCTTGGACATGTAATATAACATCTCCATGTCACAGTTTATATGTAAAATGGAGATCGTCATGATACCTACAGGATTACTGTGAGAATTAAACGAATTAACACTTGTAAAGTAACAGTGCCTGGCACACAACTGCAGGGTAAGTTTTAGTAGTCATGATTGTTACTATTACTATTTAGTCAGTCATTCAAATATCTATTGAGAGCCTACCATGTGCTCTCATGATTGAGACATTGTGCTAGGTACTGGTGATACAGTGATAAGTAAAACAGATATGTCCTCTTCCTTAATGAGGCATGCAGGTTAGACAGGAAGACAGTAAGCAGTTACAATTAAGTGTGATAAGTGTGTTAAGTGTGATAAGTACCACAGTGAGGAAGAACAAGGTGCTTCGTAGAGAAGAGAGATAATTATGTATTCTGAGGCTCATCTTGAGAGGTGAGCAGGGCACACCAGGTAGTGAGAATAGCCTGGCAAAGGCATGGAGGCCTGAGTGTACCTGGGCCATGGGAGAGATGCCAGGCAGGTTGGTTGGTCTGGAACACTGGGGGTGTATGACCGGGCAGATGACAGGAGATAGGTTGGAAAGGCAGGGAGGCTTGTTTGTCATTGCTAAGGAGTGTATGTTTTATTCTAAATAGACAGATTTTTTAAACAGCAAAATAACATGATCAGATATTTCAGAAAGCTCACTCTGGCAGCACTGTGGAAGATGGATTGGAGATCAGTAAGATAGAGGTGGTGGGCCCTGTGGGCAGGCTGCTATGATATCCAGGCAAGAGATGATGATGGTTTGACCTCATAGAGTGGCTGTAAGGATGTTCAGGAAGGTGAGAATTTGCAGTTCTCATGAGCAGGAAGATCTTACAAAGGAGTGAGTCTCTATCTAGAAGAGATAAAGATGTAGAAGCCGGCATGGAGGAGATGAAGCTAGAAGTTATGGGATGCAGGAAGGCATGCTCAGGGCTGGATGTTACAGATAGCTCTATAGCTGTGTGATGTGGAGGTGAGAATGAGACAGATGAGGAGGCTGCTCAGAGGTGGAGGTGGAGTTCAGGTGCAAAGTGGTGGTTTGAGCAGTGGCTAGCATATATATGTGACAGGGATGCTTGTGGGAATTGCACTGGTCCCCGAAAGCAAGGATTGTCTGGTTAGTTTTATCAGTATACAAAACTGGTGATTCAATCCAGAGTGATCCGGATCCTGATGCAGTCTCTTCAAAATTCATTTCCATTCAGCAAACATTTAAAAATACTATATACCAGGCATTGACATAAGGTAAGTGCTTCTAATTCTTGGGTTTTAAGACTTTTTAAGGTAAGAATGTTGTTGGGTAAACTAAAAGACTGAAAGGGAAGCTTCAGCTGATTGAGACATGCTTCTCTGTTGTATCTAAATGCTGTCGGTGACTTGCAGGATGTCCTGAAAGTGAAGGATTCAAGGGACTCTTCATGCTTTCTGTTTGCGCTGGGCCACCTTAGAAATGAGGAGCACTGTGTGCAAATAATGGCACTCTTAGTAAATGATGCTGACTTAGAAATCCAAGGAACTGCTGTGGTTTAAAAATAAGAAGTGTGATTTACATGGTGCTAACAAGTTACCAATAAATATTTAGGCGACAGAGAAAACACAGTGCTGTAGAGATACATACAGAAAGCATACAATGTTGTAAAGCATTTCAGTTTAAAAATCCTCGTGCATTGTTTTAGATTTTCCCCTTCATGCCTGTTTCAGAAAGCACAGTGCTGTAGAGATACATACGGAAAGCATACAATGTTGTATAGCATTTCAGTTTAAAATCCTTGTACATTGTTTTAGATTTTTCTCCCTTCATGCCTGTTTCAGAACTAGTATTTGAGGTGGGCAGAGATGAGGCAGGAAGCTAGGTGGAATGAAAGGTAATAATTAGGGGAGGAGCCTCCCTTTTCCTTTACAGTGATTGCGAAGCTGCTCGTTTATCTTGAGTTGAATTTGATAAACACCGAGTGGGGGCTTACTGTGTCTAAAACACTCAGCCAGAAACCCTAGGAAAGTATAGAGAAGAATACAAATAGTGCCCATCTTTCAGGAACTCACTTCCCCGTTCCATCCTTTCACATTTAGTAGTTTAGGCTCAAGTAGTGCTCCAGCTGCTTTACTGCAAGGGGATGTATCATTCGTAGTTAAAAGAACCAGCAGCAACTTAAGAGAACTGAGTAATTCATGGGTACGGATGAGAATTTCACAGGAAAAGGGGTTGATGTTATTGGTGGTGGTGGGGACCTGTTTATTAGACTTTCCACATTTACTTGGTAGAAAAGGGGAAGGTATTTGAGTTTAGAGAAATCTGCAAACCTGCTGCAATGGGTATCTTGCTTTGTTCTGCCCGTGAAGCAAAATAGATGAAGTGTTAATTGGAATAAAGGAGGTAGACATGTAAGAAATTTCATAGGCAGAAAATGTCTCTCAAAAGACATACCACAGAGAATACTGAAGGGTGGATTTCTGGTTTAGATTTTAATGAGGACTCTGAGATTTTCAGCCACATTATCTGAGTTTGCTGCTTTGTCTACCTCTGGTAATATTTAACTTATTACCCATAGTCCCCTAGAAACCCAGAACAAAGTAAGATATAACAGCATAAAGGTGGTTGTCCAGCAGACTGACACTGAGACTTTGGGAAAATTAATACCTGAGGGATGATTGGGACCATGGTCAGGTACTGGGTTGGTTCCAACGATGTTGTCAAATGAGGTAAGAGGATTCTTTTAGACACAAGGAATACAAGCAGGGAAAACCAGGCATATCCTCTGACTTTGACATACATGGTAGGGGTGTGTGTATGTAGGTGATAAAATGGGGGTTTGTCTGTCTATATTTGTCACCATGATTGAGATAAACAGATATATTTTCTCTACCTTAAAATAATACAGAAGCTTAAAACCCTCCCTGTTCCTGGTTGGCATGCATACCAATTTTCTTTTCTTTCTTTTCTTTTTTTTTTTTTTTGAGATGGAGTCTTGCTCTGTCACCCGGGCTGGAGTGCAGAGGTGTGATCTCAGCTCACTGCAACCTCTGCCTGCCAGGTTCAAGTGATCCTCCTGCCTCAGCCTCCTGAGTAGCTGGGATTACAGGCACCCGCCACCACACCTGGCTAATTTGCATACTAGTTTTCTATGCTACGTAATAAATTGCCACAAAGTTAGGTGCTTAAAACAACACACTTTTACTATCTCACAATTCCTGCGGGTCTGAACTCTGGTTATGGTTTAGCTGGATTCTCTACTCAGGGTCTCACAAAGCTGAAATCAAGGTGTAGGCCAGGCTGTGTTCCCACTTGGAGGTGCGAGTAGAGAGTTACCTGTTTCCAAGCTCCCTTCCATTGCTGGCAGAATTCATTTAGGGGTTGAGCTCATGGCAGCACCTCTGCTATTTCAGATCTCTGACTTCTAGATCCTCTTTGAAAGAGCTCACCTTATTATGTATGCCAACCCAGGAAAATCTTGATTTTTATTAAAGTCAAATGATTAGGGACTTTAATCACATCTGCAAAATCCCTTCACCTTTTCCATATAACATTATCTAACACAAGAGTGACATCTCATTCCCTTTGCCATTTTCTGTTGGTTGGAAGCCAGTCACAGATTCTGCCAGCCACACAAGCATGTGACTTTGGGGTGTCACCTTAGGATGTGTCTGCCACCACAAGCTATAGTAACTTGCATGGGCAGTTTTAATGATATAAAAGCACTTAAGCTTTTTTTCCTTTGCATTCATATTTGGTGGTGGAGATGAACTTAAGATTCAACAGAATAAATGTAGTTTGGTGAGGGGCAGTGTAGGCAGTAAGGCCTTCTTGACTTCCAAGCTGTTTCCACAAACCACTGAGCCACTTTGCAGCTAGTGAGGAACTAGGGTTCTGTTGGGTGGGCGTTGGGAGGGGTAGTGAACAGGGGCTCTTTTTTCATCTCTAGGTTGTTCTTGGGAAGGGAATGGTCATGGATAATTTTCCTTTTTTTCTTCTTGGCCTCTGAGATTTTGGCACAATAATAGAACAATAATTAACATCCGATATGAGTAGCAGAAAGAAAAAACAAGAAAGCACTTTATGACTTTGTCTCTAGACAAATTATGTTCATGTTTTCCTTCGATTGTTTGCTTGTTCTTCCCATTTTGAGGTGGGAGTTAATTGTGAGGTGGAGAGAAGGTGGAGACAGAGAGTTTTTCACTGCCCTTGGCTGGAATGTGAGAAGAGCAACAGTAAGAAATAGGCCACCAGAGGCCAGGTGCGGTGGCTCACGCCTATAATCCCAGCACTTCCGGAGGCTGAGGCGGGTGGATCATGAGGTCAGGAGATCAAGACCATCCTGGCCAACATGGTGAAGCCCTGTCTCTACTAAAATATAAAAAAAAAATTTAGCTGAGTGTGGTGGTGGGCGCCTGTAGTCCCAGCTACTTGGGAGGCTGGGGCGGGAGAATTGCTTGAACCCAGGAGACGGAGGTTGCAGTGAGCCGAGATCACGCCACTGCACTCCAGCCTGGAGACAGAGTGAGATTCCATCTCAAAAAAAAAAAAAAAAAAAAGGAAATAGGCCACCAGAAATGCTAACCACCAGAAATGCTAACCCTTAGACAGGAGAATGTAAGGCCCCAGTCAATTTGCATGGGTGTCTTGTCAGTGTAACCCAGGGATGGGGTTTACTTCCTACCATTTAATTGATGGAGTACGTGGCACACTAAGCACTCTAAGTAGCTGTATAATGAAGGAAGGGAATTAATCTTCCTAGGTGGCACAAGAAAAAACGTGAGGAAGCAGAGATTTGAGTGCACTGAAAATGAGGATTTACAGAAACCTGGGCCTGGCCTGGAATTGCTGATAGCAAGTGATTAGGGCCGAGAAGAAGGATGGAGAGCAACTTGTTCAGAGAGCCGATCCAGATCAGTAGAACAGCAGCTGGATGGTGAACTCTTTGTGGTTAGTGGCTCAAGTTTATTATTTGGACTCAAGCTTATGGACTTCATGGGTCACCACTGTTTCTAAAAACTCTTAACCAAACTTGATTGGCCTGTGGTGAGCTCTGTTTCCACCAACCAGTCCTGAACTGATAAGCCAAGGACTAGGCAGTTCTTATGAAACATGGTGGCTTTTGCCTTTTTAATCCCACCCTTGGTTTTGGTCTAAGAAACAGTCTTCACAGGTGCTGCTGTCCTTTGTATATACTTACATAGGAGCAAATCCTTATTGTTTTAAATGAACTGTCCCTGAGGTGGTTTAACCATTAGTAACCTCTCTGGAGTGCATCAGGTTTTCCCTGACTTGCCTGGAAGTTAACTGTTCTTAACACTTGTTATTGTGCTCGCTTCGGCAGCACATATACTAAAATTGGAACACTTGTTATTGTCATAGTTTACTTTACTTTTTTTTTTTTTTTTTTTTT
>NW_016815818.1:588166-637892 GCF_001698545.2 Rhinopithecus bieti | reverse complement strand
CATAGTTTACTTTACTTTTTTTTTTTTTTTTTTTTGAGATGGAGTTTTGCTCTTGTTGCCCAGGCTGGAATGCAATGGTGCGATCTCAGCTCATGCAACCTCCGCCTCCTGGGTTCAAGTGATTCTCCTGCCTCAGCCTCCCAAGTAGCTGGGATTACAGGCGCATGCCATCACACCCTGCTCATTTTTGTGTTTTTAGTAGAGACGGGGTTTAACCATGTCGGCCAGACTGGTCTCAAACTCCTGACCTCAGGTGATCCACCTGCCTCGGCCTCCCAAAGTGCTGGGATTACAGGCGTGAGCTACTGTGCCTTGCCAGAGTTTTCTTTTATCAAGTAGGAAAGGAAAAAAGCTAGAAACGAACATCTTGAGGACTAGCACAGGAGGAAGTTTTCTGAGGTCTTTGTGGAAGTTGGAAGGCAGTTCTTGGGAATAAGGCTCAGGTCTTGATGCCTAGTTCTCTCTACTCCTTAGGCCCTAGAGGGAGTCATCCTCTGGTTGTAGTAGGATGGTATTGCCATGTTTTGCCCAAATAGTTTGGCATTGTCTTTTTGTTACTGGGTAGCAGAGTTTTTTAGAACCTCTGGTGAAGGTAGTTTTCTTCACCAGCCATGTTGTCTGGATTGAGGCTAAGTGTAAATACCCAATTAACAGCAGTGAATAGGAATACATTGTATAGCAATAGAAGGCTAAGAAATAGTCCTTGGTTTTCTGGGGGTTGACCTCACTATCATAAGTGAATAACGTTGGTGGCAGAAGGGCAGAGCTCCAGTAAGATGTGTCAGTACAGGAAGCCTGGAAAGACCTTGGCAAGCCTGGAGTTGGGACAGATTGGAGTGTCTGCCTGCTCAGAAGTGTGAGCCATATGGAACACATCACACCTGTGCGACACAATCTGTCCTAGCTGCCCACTGTTTCCAAAACAGTGATTTTTCTGGTTTAGGTGAATTATACATTTAATACGTTGACGTGTGGCTACTGATGGTATAAAAACAATACCGAACATTTGGTTTTAGATTTAATTAACCACTTAGGGATGGGAGTAGCAAGCTCAGTTGCTTATGCTTTTAGGAGGAGCAAGCATGCACTCTTCCCATGATGTCTTAGGGCTTTTGGACATTTTCCCCAGGACTCTGAGAAATCCTGTATGAACTGAGTTTTTATTAGTCACCTGTTGTACATTAGGACATCTCATGCTTCTGCTTAACTCTTGCTGATTGGAAAGAACTTTGCAGTGTCTAGTACATAGTAGGCCCTTGGATGGTATTTTTAGAATTATTATTCCTCGTAAATTGGATGTAATCATTTTAGGATGCTCCATTTCCAGTTCTTATCATTCTTTCCCTTTGAATTTACATTGATCTGATGGGTATGAATTATAAATCAGTTCATATTCTTTGGCATAATGCTAAGAGTATTTATTTTAAAATGTTAATTCTCCTTTTTTTTCTGTTTTTCCAGTCTTGTTTTATCAACCTTGTTCATGTTGTTTGGTTCTCCTTGGCATAATTTTTGCCATTTTGAAGATATTTTTCTGAAGCTTCTAAGTATGTTGTTGGCAGGGGTGGTCTGGTGAGTGATGAGAGGTAGGAGGGTGATAGGGTGGTTCTAGGGAATATGCTATGAATTTCTGAAATAGGGTCTCAGATAGCTTCTCATCTCCCTAGTTGAGTCCCAAAGCTTAAGTCTTGTAAATAACTCTGTGAAAATAATTAATTGGGCAAATTGGAATATCTTTTTCACAGAGACATTAATTTAGATGCCTCCCACTACTTTTTGATGTGTCAGTTTCTCCACTCAACAGTTTGCTGTTCGGAAAACCCAGACCACTGGTGGTGTTAATCCTTGTTAGCAACACAGGAGGAGGTGGGGAGTGAAGGCACAAGGGTGATACTGTCAAGCCAGGGGAAGTTCCAGATTGTCATTGATTTTCTCTACCTTGTGATCACATTCGATTGAGTAATTGCAAGTTAGTTTGGGGCACTGTAAAATGAAATTATGTTAATTTTGACAGCTGGATAGTATAATAAGAATTTCTCTTTTATGTTTTCTATTAAACTCTTGAATTTTAATCTGCATGTATTTTTGTCTCTCCTCATTTAGGATTATAACTGGATAACTTACATTTTTGTAAATGCTTCAGTTAAAAGTAAGGAGGGATTGGTACAGATTAAGGATAAAAATGCTGCTGCTCGTGTTAGGTCTATCCTCTTATGTGAAATTTGGCCAATCTTCATAGCTTTGAATTCAGTTTATTACAGAGGCTGGGAATAGCCACAAATGAGTGTAATTGGGCTTTAATTTCATTTTAATGGATTGATTAATTCCTTGGAGTCCTGTTACTATTTCAGCTCACTCTGATACCTGGATGGTGGTACTGGATCCTATGAAGGCTGGAGGACCTTTCGAAGTGATGGCACAACAGACTTTGGAGAAAATGAACTTCACCCTGAGAGTTCGTGATGTCCTGTTTGGAGATGTCTGGCTCTGTAGTGGGCAGAGTAACATGCAGATGACTGTGCTACAGGTAATTTGGAGAGTCTCAGCAATAATACACAGTGTTGGTGATGAAGAAGGAAAAGAAGGAGGAATAAGGGGACAACAAGGAGAAACAGGGCTGTTTCTATTTAGTGAGTGCCATGAGCCAAGATCTGTTCTAAGTGCTTTGAATGAATTCATTAATTTGACTTAGCAATCTTTTTTTTTTTTTTTTTTTTGAGGCGGAGTCTCGCTCTGTCGCCCGGACTGGAGTGCAGTGGCCAGATCTCAGCTCACTGCAAGCTCTGCCTCCTGGGTTTACGCCATTCTCCTGCCTCAGCCTCCCGAGCAGCTGGGACTACAGGCGCCCACCACCTCGCCCGGCTAGTTTTGTATTTTAGTAGAGACGGGGTTTCACCGTGTTAGCCAGGATGGTCTTGATCTCCTGACCTCGTGATCTGCCCGTCTCGGCCTCCCAAAGTGCTGGGATTACAGGCTTGAGCCACCGCACCCGGCCGACTTAACAATCTTAAGAGATAAGTTATTGATTAAATTGGTAGTTATTGATTGGTGCTAATGTATTCTATATAGGTTAAGAACTTAGAGGGAGTATTGTTTTGTCTAGCACTTTCTCCAAAACTGAGGTTCTTCTCAAGCTGATTTTTATTTTCTTGCCTTTTTTTTTTGAGATGGAGTTTCTCTCTTGTTGCCCAGGCTAGAGTGCAATGGCGCGATCTCAGCTCACTGTAGCCTCCACCTCCTGGGTTCAAGCGATTCTCCTGCCTCAGCCTCCCGAGTAGCTGGGATTACAGGCATGCGCCACCATGCCCGGCTAATGTTTGTATTTTTAGTACAGATGGGGTTTCGCCATGTTGGCCAGGTTTGTCTCGAACTCCTGACCTTGGGTGATCCACCTGCCTCGGCCTCTCAAAGTGCTGAGATTACAGGCGTGAACCACTGAGCCCGGCCTGTTTTCTTGCCTTTTAGTCATTCCTTTGAGAAATATTAAATTTGAGATGTAAACTTGTGTAGAACTAGACCATGACCTCAATTCATCTCTTTTAGAAAAATTTATGAAATACAATACGTTCATATACTCTATGATTTATTGTTTTGTTTCTATTTCTTAGTTTTTTCTATTTTTTTCTTTTTGTAGTCTACTACAACATAATGCTACTAAAGTGATCTTATTCTGAACATATCTACTTCATTTCATCATTAGTTTTCTGATTTAGAATTTAAATTCTTGCATTGAAGTCTTCCTTACCAACATTTTATTTACTCTTATGTTCTGTCTTATTTATATATATGGAAGGCCCCCCCCCTTTTTTTTTAAGAGATAAGGTCCTTCTTTGTCACCCAGGCTGAAGTGCAGTGGCATGATCATAGCTCACTGCAGTGTAGAACTCCTGGGCTCAAGGGTTCCTCCTATCTCAGCCTCCTGGGTAGCTGGGATTACAGGTGTTAGCCACCATACCCAGCTGATTTTTTATTTTTTATAGAGCTAGGGTCTTGCTATGTTACCCATGCTGGGCTTTTTGAATTAAAATGTTTATTAAACTGAACTTTGACTGGACTCTCTTTTATCATAAGAGAGTGGGGGCAAAATCAAAGTTTTATTTCTCGATAGAAAGGATGGTTTTGTATAGAAGCAGAATTGCTGTTAACTCATTAAGGAAAACAGTGTTTTTCTTAATGCTGTAATTGCAGTTCCCTGTTTGCACAGAAAGGCATAGACCAGATCTGTTTGTATCTATATAGTCGCTTTCTCAACAGCAGTCTATGCCAGGGGATCCCATCCCATTTTCTGTCAAGCTAAATCAGATTTTGATTGTTAAGAGTAAACATATTTTTTCTGCCTAGAATTGACCCCTAAGCATCTTCTGTATAAAGCTAGGTCTCCAAGCTCTGGGATATAGGGGAACAGAAAAAAATTCCATCTGAAACATCCAAGTGTTAATATTTATTTTTTATTTTTGTTTAAATCATGCACTTAGTTTGCAAGATAACATTTTAGGTGCTGACAGTACCAAAAGCCAAGTTTCCAGTCTCTTAACAGTCTGTGGAACCTTATTTTTTGATTAAAAGGATGTTCTACATGGCTTCCCCTTTATTCCTTTTGCTCCTTTCCTCCTACAAACCCCTAACGCACACACATACATACATCACACACACACACACACACACACACACCCGCGAGTCTTTCTCCTTCCCTCCTTCCATGTGACTTCTCTGAGGAGGTAAGATTTCCACTATAACCTACCACTCTTCACATTCAAATCAAGGAAATGGCAGATTGTATGCCCATCTTGTTGTTAGGGTAAAGCGGAATTTTAAAATTGAGTGTTATTTATAACGCTGAGTGAGATGTTTATAAATGGAGAAGAGTCTAAATGTTCATCTGTCGCCTCCTAAGTCAGGGTAGGTCTTAAGACTTGGATATTTCTAGTTATGCTCAGAAAAAGATGGCCAATATCCATCAGGAAACCCATTTTTCAATATCTCAGAACTCCCCACATTCCTATTTTACAAATAGAGAAATTAAGATCCAGAAGAGAAGGGCTGGTACCACATTCCAACAAAAGATTCACAGGACTTATGAGGCTTTTTTTTAATAGTTATCCCCTCAATTTTAGAACTGCTACCATAGTAGAAGGTAAAATAACTTACAGAATTTCCAAATTCTTTTAAGTAAATAAAGTTTCTATCCTTCTGTGTGTGTGTGTGCACACAGACATTCACATACATGTTTTGCTCCCCCATGCAGACCCCATGCCAAGATTCTCTGAGGAAATAGATTCTTGACGTGTCTTCATTAATTCCAGAATGTGGTATAAAGGTTACAAAATGAACACCAGTGAGCAGCTGCTTTGATGGTGAACGGTCCAGTCCCTAGAGAGGCAGCAGTGCTCTCTCCCAGCCTCTGTGGCGTTAATGACTTCAAATACCTTGGTATTCATTTACATCCTCATTTAAATACTTGGTAGAAAAATAATTACACGGCGGTATTTGATGAGATGAAATCTGATCTCAGCAGATGGAGTAAGTCTTCCCCTTTCATCAGCAGGGGAACCAAGTGTCATTTAAATGAAAATCTTCCTGCGATCTCTTTATTCCTAAGTTTGCTGCCCATATCCCCGAGGAAATGCTTTCATCAAAAAGGCCTAGTCATTGGGAAAGGATACCAATTTCTGAAGTAATTGTCATTACATTGTCAGGTACAGAAGGAATGGTCCCTACCCCCATTTTTGTTGACACTCTCTGTGGCTCTCAAGTTTGGGCTTGAAATTACATGCAAATGTGAATTTGAAAATGGAAGTTTTCCAGTCAATGTTTTGGATCCAGTTCCGTGTGCTGGTGTCAATACAGGAGAATGCCAACCATTCTGACTCTATCGGTCTCACAGTACTCTACAGTGTTAGCAACGGGTCTAAAAGACAAGTAGCATGTTCTCCCATGCTGCCTCCCAAGCTGGCGTCTCACTGCGATGAGGCACTTGAGTTCCCAGTCAGTGCGGAAGCCAGTGTGGGTGGAGAGAATGAAAGCAGTTTCATCCACTGTTTCCATGGAAGCAACATAGGATCCTGAGTGCTTAGTGCAGAATTGAATTCCAAAGGAGGTGGCTTTTTACAGGTACTTGCTGCTGAAAAATAATTTCCCTGCCAGATACACTGTGAGTGCATTAACCTGTTCTTACTCCTTCGTGTTTACTTTACATTAACCTGCCAGGTATGATCCTGAACAAACAGGTCTGGATTTCCTTTGGAATTTTCTTGAGACCATAGGTAATCTGTCTTGAGAATGGGAAGACCAGTAACCCTGATAGCCTAGAGCTGCTCCTACCAAGGGAGCATTTCAGGTTGTGACTCCCACTGTGACCAAAAGAGCTATCTCATTTCCATCTGGCCGTCTTACTGGGCACAGCCGGCTCACTGGCAAGTCCAGAGAGATTCAAGGGGCAGCATCTTTCAGTGAAATGCACCATGGGACACCCGGCTGCTTCAGCGTTTCTCTTACGCTGTGGCTGGAGGGCCAGCTGTATTCTCTGCGGTGGGTGGGTGGGGGTGGAAAGCGAGCCAGCTGCACACTCTGTGACCAGTGGCCAATGGAACGTACCCAGCCTCCTGTGCCTCTCACTGCTGTGGCAGCCCCGACTCAGCTGGAGCACCTGCTCCCTGAGGCGAGCGGTAACTGGGCTTCCTGATGCTCCTGTTGGCCCTTTGTTTTGGGAGAAGCTGGGCCAGTCCAGGAGGATAGAAAGGACTCAAGAAGAAACACACAAATAAAAAAACAAAACAAAATATTTCTGATATATTTGTTTTAAAATAAAAAAATAACTGAAAAGTCAGGATGAGAGGAAATAGCACTTGTGCATAAGTTCATAAAGCAATGATGCTTTACTGGACTAACAAAGAAGAAACTGAGGCCAGGCGCGGTGGCTCACGCCTGTAATCCCGGCACTTTGGGAGGCCGAGGTAGGTGGATCACGACGTCAGGAGATCGAGACCATCCTGGCTAACACGGTGAAACCCTGTCTCTACTAAAAATACAAAAAATTAGCTGGGCATGGTGACAGGCGCCTATAGTCCCAGCTACTCGGGAGGCTGAGGCAGGAGAATGGCATGAACCCGGGAGGCAGAGCTTGCAGTGAGCCGAGATCGTGCCACTGCACTTTAGCCTGGGCAACAGAGCAAGACTCCAAAACCCTAAGCCACTCCTCTCATACTCTTGACAGTTGATGAGGTTTAATAAAGTGATTTGGGAAAACATGATTTATCTTTGGATGGACCCTTTTCTTTAATTCCTTGGGACTGTTCTGAGCTGTTACCCTGAACACCACCTTTCCAGTCTCCATGCCTCCCTTGCTTTTCTTTGGTGAATTACCAAGACTGAGATGAGGATACCGTCAGCCTGCAGTATCCACCAGTTCCACATGTGCAGATCCAACCAGCCATGGATAGAAAATATTTGAATAATTAAAATTAAAAGTGACAATACAACAATAAATAATACACATTGAAAAAACAATACATACGGGTTGAGTATCCCTTTTCTGAAGCTGCTTGAGATTGGAAGTGTTTTAGATTTCGGATTTTTTTTTGGATTTTGCAATATTTGCATAGACATAATGAGATATCTTGGGGACAGGACCTGAGTCTAAACCTGAAATTCATTTATGTTTCCTCTATACCTTATACACATAGCCTGAAGGTAATTTTGTACAATATTTTAAAATAATTTTGTGCATGAAACAAAATGTGTGTTATTTATGTGTGGAATTTTCTGCTTGTTGACATGTTGGCACACTAAAAATTTTGGATTTGGGGGCATTTTGGATTTTGGATTTTCAGATTAGGGTTGCTTAACATATATAACAAATATTTACATAGCATTTACATTGCATTAGGCATAAGTAATCTAGAGATGATTTAAAGTATATGGGAGGATGTTTGTAGGCTATAAACAAATATGCCATTTTATACAAGGGGCTTGAAAATCCTCAGATTTTGATGTGCTGGGGTTTGGTCGGGGGTGCGGGGGTGTGGTTCCTGGAACCAATGCCCTGTGGATACCAAGGATAACTGTATACGCATTTTGAGACTTATTCCAGTATGGTTCAGTTGTTCAACTATGTTTCAGTAGTTCAACAGTCATTTCTCAGCTGTGTTTCTTGTGAGCAGGCTTCTCTTGTGTTGTGTGGATTAGACAAATCTACCTCCCCACGGCCTTTTTGGTTCCACATAGTATCCTAAGCACCATTTTAAAAAGATGTTAATTGGTCTGGTTTTGTGTTATGAGATACTTTTTCAGAGTAGAAGTATTTTAGTTTCAAGGTATCAGAGTGTTGTAAGTGCTGGGCAATATTCTTTAGCCTAAGCTACCTCACAGCTCCTCTTGTCTAACATAGACCTGCTCCTTAAGATCACAGATTTCATTATGTTCCTACCCTCTTTGGGAACATGATTCATCATGGTCTCTTTTGGTAAAAGTGGATCAAGGTGATCCAGTCCAGCCCATTGATTTTGGTTTATTAATATGATCTCAGTATATTGAAGGCTTAGCAGCTCAGAGGATTGATGTTTACTAAGAGGTATCAGGCTAGATCACCACCAGCTAGGTTAAAGGATGTTTCCATTTCTTTTCCAGATATTTAATGCTACAAGGGAGTTGTCTAACACTGCTGCCTATCAGTCTGTCCGCATCCTCTCCGTCTCTCCCATTCAAGCAGAGCAGGAGCTGGAGGACCTTGTTGCGGTTGACTTGCAATGGTCTAAGCCCACCTCAGGTATGTGACAGCTTGAACGTACTGTCTCTTGTATAGTGGGTTAGTGCCCTAAGTGGATTCTGTAAGACTGAATTTGGTTCTTATATGTCTATTTATTATTACTCATGCCTTTTATTCCTTTCTTATTGACTCTTCATCCTTCCTGATGGTGACTATTTCAGGTTTGTTCCCAAGACTACCAACAGATCTTCCCTCTTGCTGTGGGGAAATGACTCTTCCTTCAACATCTTCAGTGAAAATATCGAGGCCCTTTGGCATGGGCTCTGCCAGCATCTCTCGCCAATGTCTTCACTCCAAATCCTCTCCTCTTTCTTCCCTTGTTTCTGTGTCTGTAGACAACTGACTGATCTCTTTTCAGGGCTAACTCTGATTTGGGTTCTCCTTTCTCCAGAGCCTTCTTTAATCCCTTAGACACTGTGGTTTTCCCTCCAGTCCATTCAGTGTGAGCTCTCCATTTCTTTTTTTTTTTTTGAGACGGAGTCTCAGTCTGTCACCCAGGCTGGAGTGCAGTGGTGAGATCTCAGCTCACCTGCAACCTCCGCCTCTGGGGTTCAAGTGATTCCCCTGTCTCAGCCTCCCCAGTAGGTGGGAGTACAGGTGTCCGCCACCACGCCCGGCTAAGTTTTGTATTTTTAGTACAGATGGGGTTTCACCATATTGGCCAGGCTGGTCTCGAACTCCTGACCTTGTGATCCACCCACTCCGGCCTCCCAAAGTGCTCGGATTACAGGCGTGAGCCACTGCACCCGGCCACTCTCCATTTCATGACTGCTTTGTGTCAGGATCTGTGCCAGGCCCCAGGAATATAGCAGTGACCAAACAGACACACAGTCCCTGCTCTCTGAGCTTAGCGTTTCTTTTATTCTCAAAACACGAAACAAAACAACAGTGAACATCGCAAACACCCTTCTCAGATGCTTCATCTTTCTCCTTTGCTTTGTTAAACCTTTCTAGAAGATCTTCTGTTTTCATTCTTTTCACTCTCTTTCCCTGTGTTCACTCTTCAGCCCTTTGTCACCTGGCTTCTGCTTCCACCCAACAATTTGTTCACCTTGATGTTACTATCGTTCTTTCAATGAGAAAACTAGAGACCTCTGCCACATTCGGCACTGGGGACCGCCCCCTTTAGAAACTGCATGTCCCTCCTTGCTTGCCTGGTGCTTTCTTTTCCTAGTTCTCCTCCTCTGTTGTCTCTGTCCCTTTTTCTTTGCTTCTTCATTCCCTTCCCTCAGAGGTGGTCCCTGTGTTCCCCCTGGACTTTTTTTTTCTCCTGTGCATGCTTTCCTTGGTGCTCAGATGCTCCTACATTTCCAAGTAGTAATTCACTTAACAAATATTTGAGTGCCTACTATGTGCTCAACACTGTTCTAAGTGCTGGGGATATCGTAGTGAGTAAAACAGGCCAGAATACCTGACCTCGTGGAGCTTACAGTCTAGTGTAAGGGAATACTGAAAGTGAATCATAAAATAAGTAAATTATAGACAAAGTATCGGATGCTATCCAGTCTTATACTATCTGAATTCTCTCTATAAAAGAGCTCAGGAACTGAATGGATTCGGGTAAATTTTTGGATGAATCTTTTGCTCTATGAACTCTTACTACATGGTATCCAAAACTCAGGACTCAATCACATTTGGATAATGTATTATGCCTTGCTATCTGAACTTGTTTTCACTTTGTGAAATCAGAAACTGAATGAATAAATGTGGATATCACAGGATAGGTTAATGGGTGACATGTGCTAATGAGACAAAAACAAATAAATATGTGAGGGAAGGGAGGCACTAGGAAGTGTTTGTGCTGGGATGGGGAAAGGCAGCATTTCAGTAGCAGCCTGAAAGAGGCGAGGCAATGCAGTTATCTAGGAAGGGCACAGAGGATCCATCTCTCCCACTTTGAGAATCTCTCCTGCCTGCTCTTCCCATACTTTTTTTTTTTTTTTTTTTTTGACAGAGTCTCACTCTGTTACCCAGACTAGAGTGCAGTGATGTGATCTTGGCTCACTGCAACCTCCACCTCCCAGGTTCAAGTGATTCTTCTGCCTCAGCCTCCCTAGTAGCGGGATTACAGGTGTGCCCCAACATGCCCAGCTAATATTTGTATTTTTAGTAGAGACGGGGTTTCACTATGTTGGCCAGGCTGGTCTGGAACTCCTAGCTTCAAGTGATCCATGATCTGTTTGCCTGAGACTCCCAAAGCGCTGGGATTACAGGCATGAGCCACTGCGCCCGGCCTCCCACCTCTTCTTCTGTTATCACATCACTGCTGCTGGGAAAGGTTTTCTGATTTTAAGGACTCTTATAATTAGATTGGAGCCACCTAGATGAGTCAGGACACTCTCCCCATCTCAAGGTCCCTAACCTTAATCATGTCTACAAAGTGCCTTTCACCATGCGAGGTAACACAGCCACAGGTTCCAGGGATGAGTGTGTGGACATCTTTGGGATCTTTTATCTTTCCGACACCCCACATTCTCATTCTCAAACATTTTCAAGTGGGTTTCCATTTTCTTTACTCCAAGATATGACTCCAACCTCCTCTCCAGTCTTATCTTCCACTGTTCTCTTTTATAATCTCTGCTCCAGCCAAATAATCTCAGAATATTTCCTATTCTGTGTGCCTTTTCACGTATTTTTTCTTCTGCCTAGAGTACCAGCTCTGTTTATTAAACTCCTGTTGATGGTTTAAGGCTTCCCCAGCTCTCTTATTCCCTCTTGTTTACCACTCCCCTCTACCTACTGTCAGTGAAACCACAGCCACCCTCAGTCAGTCAGCAAACACTGACTCTCCATCATGTCCTGGATGCTGGGGATACAGATGTGAATCAGGTGAAGTATCTGCTAATAGTGTAGTGAGCTAAGGGAAACACTGAGCAGATAGTTATTGCAAGGTCTAGTGATGGAGTGATGCACAGAGCATTGCGGAAGCGTGGTGTGGGGCGGGGAGGTCAGTCTTTATTAGGCCTTTTAGGGTCTGCCTGTCATTTGATATTCTTTCTTTGTGTTAAAACTCTTTAATACTTGTTTGTACTTCTTGAGGCACTTACCATCTTTTGCCATATATTTTATTCAACTAAATACTTGTCTTATTCTTTTTTTTTTGTTTTGTTTTGTTTTGAGACAGTCTTGCTCTATCACCCAGGCTGGAGTGCAGTGGCACCATCTTGGCTCACTGCAAGCTCTGCCTCCCAGGTTCAAGCGATTCTCCTGCCTCAGCCTCCTGAGTAGCTGGGATTACAGGCACGTGCCACCACGCTCAGCTAATTTTTTTGTATTTTTAGTAGAGATGGGGGTCTCACCATGTTGGTCAGGCTGGTCTCGAACTCCTGACCTTGTGATCCGCCTGCCTTAGCCTCCCAAAGTGCTGGGATTACAAGCATGAGCCACCATGCCCGGCCCTATTTGCCTTATTCTATCAACTATAAGACCTATGAGGAGAGGTTCCATGTATCTCTATATCACTTTCCTCACTGTCTCCCATCCATCTAGCAGTTCCTGACACATGGTAGCTGCTCAGTCCATTTTAATTCTTTTGGAATTGATTTGAACCTCACTATTGCACTGTTGACTTTTGGAGTGCCAGAGACTTAGCCATAGTCAGTCTTTAATAAACCTTGGGCTGAACTGATCCCATGCTTGTGTGTGCATGCATGCTCCCCTCCTCACCAGCTTTCTCCTAACATGAAATTGCTCACTCTTGCCTCTGTTGGTTACTGGGCAGTGTAATTGGATGAATGAGTTAGACTGTGCTGAGAATTTAAACGCTAGTTTTGGCTTCTGTTGCTTTCCCTTTGGGCCAAATTTCCCATCACTTATCTGTCCATGTTTTCTTTACCATAGCTATTTTTTTTTTTGACTTTTATTTTATTTTTTTTTTTTTGAGACGGAGTTTTGCTCTTGTCACCCAGGCTAGAGTGCAATGGCATCATCATGGCTCACCGCAACCTCCGCCTCCTAGGTTCAAGTGATTCTCCTGCCTCAGCCTCCTGAATAGCTGGGATTACAGTGCCCACCACCACGCCCAGCTAATTTTTGTATTTTTAGTAGAGATGGGATTTCACCATATTGGCCGGGCTGGTCTCGAACTCCTGACCTCAGATGATCCATCCGCCTCGTTCTCTCAAAGTGCTGGGATTATAGGTATGAGCCACCGTGCCCAGCCTCTTTACCACAGCTATAAAATTGGGTATAAAGCCACCCAGAAAAAAAAAAATACACATTTCTTCTTAAGTTGCCCCTGCTTGCTTTTCCCTTCCACAGAGCTCAGTGGGAATGAGTGGCTGAGTAAGAGGGGACACATAAAAGAGAGTAGCATGGGGACGTGATGGCCTTCCCACCTCTCACCTATTTGAGGGAGAGCATTGATTATCTGAGAGTCTGTGGATCCTGTAAGTGATGGGAAGCACAGGGAAGTCTATTGCCTAGCCAGAGAGTTTTAACTTCCATGTTATGTAAGTGAATTATTTATACTCAGACTGAGAGCAAAATCGCTACCATATCTGCCTCTCTCCCAGGCAGAGAGTGCTATCTCCTTGTTATGAGAACAAGCGTTTTGAGCAACTGAAAAAACATGAAGACAGATAAAAGGAAACTATCACTAAGGTTACAGTTTTCTCCCTTGGAAAAGATTCTCCTTAGGGAAGGTTTGGAAGAGATAATAGTGTTCAGACCAGCATATTGGTCTTGATTTTGTATCTTCTCTGTGCCTCTCAATCTTATCCTACTTTTGAAAGTCTTAGAAAAGAACAGAAGAGTGACCTCTGCCCACCCTTCTCACCTAGACCCACCTAGCAGCTGCAGTTTGTATCCATCGACCTTTCTCTGGCTCTTTTTCTTTAACCATTTCTCTGAACAGAAAACTTAGGCCACGGATATTTCAAGTACATGTCAGCAGTGTGCTGGCTCTTTGGGCGTCACCTGTATGACAGTCTGCAGTATCCCATCGGGCTGATCGCCTCCAGCTGGGGCGGGACACCCATTGAAGCCTGGTCATCTGGACGGTCACTGAAAGCCTGTGGGGTTCCTAAACAAGGGTAAGACAGCATTCTCCAGTCTGAGAAAGAGCCTACCAGGGAATTATGTAAGAGAGAGGGTCATGGTCCTCTGTGGGGAGTTAAGGATATGTTGAATGTCCCCATATGTGTCGAATGTATGTAATTTATTCATGCACAGGGAAAGCATTATTCTCACTGTCATTGCCACCACAATCATTTGAGAACATGTAAACAAATTATCTTTTTCCCTAATAATAGTAATAGCTAGTGGTTACTGAAAGCTTTTTATATGCCAGACACTGTGCTAAGCACTTTATATATATTAATTATTAATATTTTGAATATATATTATTATATATTAATATAGTGAAGTGTAGACATTAGAGACCATGGGCGAAGACACTAAATTTCAGAGAGATTTAGTAACTTGCTCATGGGCGTGACTAGTAAGTGGCAAGTCTGGCTTCAAGGTCTGTGCCCCTCACCATTGTGCTGTATTGCCTAGAAGAATAAACAATCCAACGGGAAGAACAAATGTTGTAAACACATATTCAAAGAAATGTATCAGTACACTGACTGTGAACACCCGCTTAGGAAAGGCTGGATCAGGAAGAATACTTGGGGAGGGAAAGGGCTAGCGAATACAAATCCTGATACTAACATCGATGTGGAGATGAGCAGCCTGTGACCTGCTTTCCCGGACCATGTCTCATTCACACTGGGAAGGCCTGTGGGAGGAGGATGGGCTTGAGCTCTTGGTACAGTTTGGGTAAAAGCTTGCCTGTGGGGGAGTGAAGATATTCAACTTGGAACAGGAAGAATGGCCTGCAGTAGAGTAGGAGTGAGCGTTAGACCAGCTCTCTGGGGGTGGAAGGGATAATCCTGAGGGTGTGGGGATGTGGGCTTCTCACACGCAGCAGCTACAGGATAAATTCATATAAATATTCCACAGAGAAATTTGAGAATGTGTTCAGAGCCTTAAAAAAGATGGCCTTTGCCACAGCAGTTTCATTTCTGGGAATTTATCTTATGGATATAGTTAAGCATATATGCAATGACTTAGCTATAAGGAAGAGAATCCTGGCATTGCTTATAAAAGCAAAAAGTTTAAAACAACCTAAATGTCTGTCCATTAAATGAAGGTTTATTTAATAAAAGTTAAGTAAATTGGCCGGGCGCGGTGGCTCAAGCCTGTAATCCCAGCACTTTGAGAGGCCGAGATGGGCGGATCATGAGGTCAGGAGATCGAGACCATCCTGGCTAATACGGTGAAACCCCGTCTCTACTAAAAAAAAAAAAATACAAAAAACTAGCCGGGCGACGAGGCGGGCGCCTGTAGTCCCAGCTACTCGGGAGGCTGAGACAGGAGAATGGCGTGAACGCGGGAGGCGGAGCTTGCAGTGAGCTGAGAGCCGGCCACTGCACTCCAGCCTGGGCGGCAGAGCAAGACTCCGTCTCAAAAAAAAAAAAAAAGTTAAGTAAATTTATTGCTCCCCCCCTCCATGTGAGATACTCAACAATAAAACACTCCTTCTCTGTGGCTTTAATTGCCTTAGAAATTACCTTTAATTACCATAGAGAGCTGACCGTACACTTATTTTGGGAATAACCTGGAGGTGAAATTCAGAGAATATTCACATGTTTTCAAGAGAAAGAGTTTCCATTCAATTTTAATTCTGTGTTGCTTTCATCAGAAGTTTGCCACAAGTGAAAGTGGATAGATGCCCAATTAGGGACCCTTATGTGATCAATCACTGGCTCTCTGGTGACACTTGTGCATCGTATGATTTCAGGTCCGTTCCATATAATTCTGTCACTGGTCCCAGTAAGCACTCTGTCCTCTGGAATGCCATGATCCATCCACTGCGCAATATGACTCTGAAAGGGGTGGTGTGGTACCAGGGTAAGTGTTCAGTGTACTCTTTCTCCATTGTATCAGATAGCGTTTGCTGTGTAACACAGCACTCTAGAATGTAGTGGCTTAAAGCAACAATCACTTTATAATTTTATTCAGCTCACTGTTCTATGGGTTAGCAGGTAATTTTTATGTCTGGGCTGCTTCAGCTAATTCCTGCTTGGACCTCTTATGTGTCTTTGCCCACCTGGCAGATTGTCTGCTGACTGGATGACCTAGGATGGTCTCTCCCTAGATGTATTGTCTGGGGGCTGTTGCAACATCGTTCTGAGGTGGCCTCTTATCCTTTAGCAAGCCAGTATAGACTCATTTGTTGTTTATATAATACTCTCAGGATTCCAGGGTCATCAGGATTGGGCAGACCCCAAACTTGAAGTACTTTTCAAGCCTCTGCTTGTATCACATTTGCTGATGCCCCATTGGCTGGAAAAAGGCCAGTCCAGAGAGACCGTGGGAAGACCACTACCTCAGGGCATGGATAGAGGGAGGAGAGGAATGTGCGGTCATTTTTGCAGTCTACTCCAAACTCCCCTTACAATTTGGACTGTTTTTAGGGGAGTCCAATATAAATTATAACACGGACCTGTACAATTGCACATTCCCTGCACTCATCGAAGACTGGCGCGAGACCTTCCACCGTGGTTCCCAGGGGCAGACAGAGCGTTTCTTCCCATTTGGATTTGTCCAGGTACGATGTGGGTAAAGGCTTCTCTGTCCATGTCAACACCTGTTCCTGCGTTGAGAGGAAGATGTTTATGGGCATTGGTGTGGGGATGTGCTATCCAGATCTCTTTCCTGGAGTTCATCTTCCTTTTTCGCCCTCATAACGTGCTGGTCAAGAACTGAATGTAAGGCTTACTTCATCGCAGTTCACTGATAGGACAATTAAATCTTCAAAACAGTTGATAAGTAACTAATATTTCTTTTTTTTTTTTTTTTTTTTTGAGACGGAGTCTCGCTCGATTGCCCGGGCTGGAGTGCAGTGGCCGGATCTCAGCTCACTGCAAGCTCCGCCTCCCGGGTTCACGCCATTCTCCTGCCTCAGCCTCCCGAGTAGCTGGGACTACAGGCGCCCGCCACCTTGCCCGGCTAGTTTTTTTTGTATTTTTTAGTAGAGACGGGGTTTCACCGTGTTAGCCAGGATGGTCTCGATCTCCTGACCTTGTGATCCACCCGTCTCGGCCTCCCAAAGTGCTGGGATTACAGGCTGGAGCCACTGCGCCCGGCCAAGTAACTAATATTTCTTATTAAAAAAGGATTACAGTTTCATTGAGGAAATATTAAAAGATAAGCAAAAAAGAAGGTAAAACATTGATAATGTTCCAATCCAGAAATAAGCAGCTCTCTTCTGCTCATTAATTTTTGAAATAGATCTGTACTATATCTTGCATTTTTCTCTTTAAGTAATATTTCAATTAGAGATAAGTAGTAAACACTTTTTTCATGTCAATAAATATTAATCTTCGATGCAGTTTGTAATGATTGTAGAGTCTGAAATATGGTTATATTGTAGTTTATTTCACTAGCTCTCTATAGATTGGGCATTTAGGTTATTTTAAACATTTTGCTTTAATAAGCTTTGGCATGTTTATTTTCCTTGTTGCTCATTGCATATATGCTTGATTATTTCCGTAAGGTAAATACCAGAAATGAAATTTCTGGGTCAAAAGGTACACCTTGATAAGGCTTTGAACATGTCCCCAGATTTCTCTGTAGAAATTCATGAATTTGTATGAATTGACACTCTTAGCAACTGTCTGTGAGAACGTCCACTTCTCCACCCCTTCCCAGCTTGGTGTTATCCCTTCCACTCCCTGGGATCCACCATGCTCTCTCACTCCCAGGCCATTGCCTTGCTCCTTACCTTCCATACTTTCCTAGTTAACTTTAATCATCCTTTAGGTCTCAGCCTACATATTAGTTAGGAAGCCTTCTGTGACTGTCCAGAGTCTGGGTGAGATGTTACCTTTCTCTTTTTATTTGCATGAGGTTGCCTGTGTGACTACATTTTTCCGGGTCACACTTATATCCCCAGTACGCGTGTAGTTGATTGGCACTCATTAAATAGTGGCTTAACACGTGAATGAAAAAAGATAGCAAGAGAAACCATACATTTAATTAGAGATAACTAGTTAGAAAGATTCTGCTTTCAGCCTTGTATAAAAAGAATAAACATATTTGATCAAGTTCATAATTGCCTAGCCTCCACATGTTCATATGACCTACACTTTTAGCAGGGTGGTAGTGCTGGTTTTTCTAGAACATAAGAAATCACACAAGTAAGATGATATAAAAACAATGCCCATCTTACAACATGACAACAGAGTAGGCTTTACTGTGTAAATGGGACATCCATGGTCCCAGACACCTACCTCTGCACGCCCCACAGATGCCTTCTCACCCATCCTCCCAACTCCCCTACCTTGTCCTTTTCACTGTACCTTTTTTTGAATATTTGTATAGACCTTTTCACTTAAAAGACCTTTATGATTATTTTCTTTCTTCTTTCCTACATTTGTCCTGACTTTGAAATGAGATTATTCTGCTCATTATTTTCAAAGTAGCAGCTCCTGTCACCAGTTCTGCATCCCTGTTGGTGGAAACTACACTTGGGCCTTGAAAGTACTTTTTTCTCCCTTGGCCTGTGCACGTGGTGATTTGAGTATGACTTTAGCCAACTCAAACCAAAAGTATGTGTCAAATGCTTATTATATGCTGTGAATCTTGTGAGGTGCTAGAAATATAGCAATCAGGCCGGGCGTGGTGGCTCACGCTTATAATCCCAGCACTCTGGGAGGCTGAGGCGAGCGGATCACCTGAGGTCGGGAGTTTGAGACCAGCCTGACCAACATGGAGAAGCCCCATCTCTACTAAAAAAACAAAATTCGTCGGGCGTGGTGGCGCATCCCTGTAATCCCAGCTACTCTGGAGGCTGAGGCAGGAGAATCGCTTGAACCCAGGAGGCGGAGGTTGTGGTGAGCATTGCACTCCAGCCTGGGCAATAAGAGCAAAACTCCGTCTCAAAAAAAAAAAAAAAAAAAGAAAAAAAGAAAAAAGAAATATAGCAACCGGAAAGACCTGGTCCTTGTACTTATGCCTTACAATTTAGTGAAAGTCCCTTAATCTCCAGGCTTTCACTTTATTATCGCCAACAAAAACATGCTGGTTACTAGCGGAAGTCTGGAAATATAAACATATCCCTTCGAAGGGAAATACCCAGCATGACAACATAATGGTTCGGACTGAGTCTGCGCGAGACTAACTGCATTCAGATGCTAGCTCTGACACTTCTGGAGCTACATGATTTTGAACACGATATTGAACTTTTGTTATTTTAAATATTGAGTGAGTTCATCCATGTAAAGCCTGGAATATACCAGATAATGTTAGTGTTGAATATTGTTGATAGAGAAATCAGAAGATGTGGAGGGACAGTTGGTCTGTAAGGAAAGAGGAACTGGCTTCATTGAAGTGCTAAGAGTGAAATGATGGTTGCAGTGACTAGAGTACAGCTAGAGATGGAGGATGTGAGCTCCATGGAGAGACCAGGGCTGGACACGTGTATCCCAGACTGGTTAGTAGAAAGGCCACCTGGAACCTGAGAGAGAAAGAACAGGAGGCTAGGGGCTGGAGTCCCAGGGAGTGTGGTTTTTAAACCGGGATTTGGAGGAACCGTTGAACATACCACAAACTGCAGCATGTTATTTGTGAGCGTGGCCAGCTTTATATTCTTTGGCTGGTCTACGCCTTTATTAGCCGCAGTATTTCTGCCACCCACTGTGGGAGACCGATTAGTGCCCCCCTGTATCTCAGATTAGGAAAACTGGAATTTCATTTGGGTGTGGAGTACGCCGGTGCCCCCATGTGGCGAATTTATAGTAGTGCAGTCAATGAAAGAGTGAATTGCTGCAAGAATTCTCAGCAAACTGCCATTTTGAGAAAATTCCCTTGGCTTGAGGGGCTGTTACTAGCATTGCTCCCTGTTGAGCATCAGGCTAGTTTTTTACCACAGTTCTTTCCTGTGACTTGTTACTGTGATCTTCATTATGACCCTGGCTGGCGCACGTGGTTCCACTTTGTCTTCTGGGTGTTGTGTGGAAGAAGTAGGGTGACTTAATAGATTTTTTATTCCCATTTTCTAGTCTTCATGAGATTCCACTATGAGGCTTCAGCGGCACCTTTTATCATTTCCTGTGTTAAAGCTGATTTGCCTAAGAGAATTTTAATAAGATAATTGGAAATGGCCTATTAGTTCCATATCATATCCAAGGCTCCTTTCTGTTGCTATTGCAACCTCTCCGTGTTCTCCTGATGATTTTCTCATCTTCCTGGAGCAACTCAGAGAGCAGAAAATATCCTCTATTCAAAGTTGCATTTGGCCACATTCGTAGGGATGATGTCAGGTATTTTCTGGGCTGTGTGAGTAATAAGGCTGGGTGGAACAGTCTGTGTAAAACGCAGTCCTCTGATGGGGTCAGACATTTTGAAATGAAGTCAAAAAAAACAATGTTGTTGCTGGCCCAGACTGCTTCCCAGTTTGTGGTTTGACTTACAGTTAGATCATGGTTTGTAAAAGAGAGATAATAGGTTGATGCCTCTCATTGGCTGGAACTGGTGCTAAGAATAAGATGCTATCTAAATCAAAGGACAGGGTGATCCGAGTAAACATCAGAAAAAGAAGGAAGAAATAGTTGGACTGCATGTATCATAGTAATAGTAAAGATTTTTTCTGGGAGCCTCTGTGTTTTGTAGGAGTAGGAGTATATCAACTTTCCGTTTAGATGAAAACAAATCCTGTTAACTCACTCTGCATTCAGAATCTGACCACTTCTCACTACCTTTACTCTTCCTACGCTAGTCTAAGCCACCATCATCTCTCCCTTGAATTAGTGCCTCCTAACTGGTCTTCTTCCTGCTTCTACCTTTTTTTCTCCTCCTTTAGGATATTCTCAATATATCAAAGTGACCCTCTGAAGTGTAAGTCAGGTCGGAAGGCTCCAGTGGGTCTCCATGTGCTGAGGTCAGCAAGGCCATACATGACGTGCCCCCTGCCTGCATTACCCGCCGACCTCACCTCTTAATTCTCTCTGCCTTGCGTATGCCACTCCAGCCACACTAGCTGCCTTACTTTTCTTTAAGCACGCTAGGCATACTACCATCCGGGGGCCTGCCATTTTCTTTTCCATTCTGCCTGGAAAATTCTTTTCCCGCTATTTTAGTTTTCTATTGCTGAGCAAGAAATGACTGCGTATTTTGCAGCTTAAAACAATACAACACACATTTATTATCTCAGTTTCTGTGGGTGAGATGTCTGGGCCTGCATGGCTCAGCTGGATCTTCTGCTGAGGGTGGAAGTGAAGGTGTCAGACAGAGTTGGGGTCTCATCTGAGGCTTGGAGTTCTCCTCCAAGCTCATGTGGTTGTCGGCGTAATTCACCTCCTTGAAGCTGTAGAACTCCTGGCAGCTTACTTCTTGATGCCAGCAGGGGAGGGGGCTGGCTTCTAGACCCTCTTTGAAAGGACTCACCTGATTAGTCTGGCTAACCATGGTACTCTCCCTTTTGATGAACGTGAAGTCAGCTGACTGGGGACCTTACTTGTAACATCTACAAAATCCCTTCACTTTTGCCATATACAACATAATCACAGGAGTGATATCCCATTACCTTTGCCATAGCCTATTAGTTAGAATCAAGTTACGAGTTCCCCCTAACACAAAGAAGAGAGGATTGTATAAGGATGTGGCTCCCTGTGGGTCATCTGCCTAACATACCCGGATATCCTCATAACTTCTCGCATCTCCTTCTAGTGTTTGTTTAACTCTGACACTCTCTCCTCCTTCCCTATTGTATTTTTCTCCAGTGCACTTGTCACTTTCTCATAGGATATGTAGTTTACAGATCTATCTTGTTATTCGATATCTCTCTGCACTAGAGTATAAGAATGGGAAGGGATTCTTGTGTTTTGTTCACTGCTCTATCTCCTAGGCCGGTATTAGTGCATGACACAGAGTAGGTGCTCAGTAAATATTTGTTAAAAGCATGAATAAATAAATGAGCTGACTGATAATACATGAGCTGTGGATCCTTCACAGGCTCTTTCTGGAACAATATTATTCCCCACATATTCTGGTGCTACTTGGATGCCTGAGATGCCACACAGTTAATTCAGATGCCGTGGCTTCCAAATGATGGATTTTACCCTTTCTTTTGTGCCCCACATCCAGTTGGTTGACTGGTTTTGTCAGTTATTATTATTTCTCATCATCCCATTCCACTACTATCTCTGTAGATTAGACCTTTGTTTTTGTGTCTAGAATATTATAATAGCTGCTTAACTAATCAGTCTCTCTGTGTTAAGTCCTTTATTTTTATTTTTTTTATTTATTTTTTATTTTTTTTAGATGGAGTCTCGCCCTCTTGCCCAGGCTGGAGTGCAGTGGCACAATCTTGGCTCACTGCAACCTCTACCTCCCAGGTTCAAGTGATTCTCCTGCCTCAGCCTCCCAAGTAGCTGGGATTACATGCATCTGCCACCACTCCCAGCTAATTTTTTGTATTTTTAATAGAGATGGGGTTTCACCATGTTGGCCAGGCTGGTCTTGAACTCCTGCCCTCAGGTGATCCACCTGCCTCGGCCTCCCAAAGTGGTGGGATTATAAGCGTGAGCCGCCATGCCCGGCCTTATTTTGTTTTTTGTCAGAGTCATTTGTATGATCACTAGAACAATCTTTTGAAATGGTCCTTTGATCATGTCAATAATTTCAGTAGCTCTGTAATTTCTTAATTGAGGTGAAATTCATATAACATGCAATTGACCATTTAAAAGTGTTGAGTTCGGTAGCATTTTAGCACATTCACAATGTTTGCTGCTGTCACCTCTACAGTAGTTCCTTACTGCTTAATACGAAAGTATCAACTATACAAACACTTGCCTTGCTGTCTTTCCAACTTTGTCTTTCCTTCACAAATCCTCCAGTCCAGCTGGATTGCCCTTCTCTCAGAACGACCATTCTCCTCCCCACCTTTGCATCTTACATGCTTCTAACATGTGAAGTGTGAGCAGTACTGCCTGGAGTGACTCCTCATATTTTTGGTGCCCATTTAATTTGTTTTTATGGATTCTGAGGCCACGTTTTCCTATAATAATAATCTTTGCCTGTTCTAAATGTTTAGTACTTGCTGTCTGTGGCACTGATTTAACATTTAATCCATACTATTTTATATGTTTATGAAACATAAACCCATTAAACCCTTATGTTTATTTCTTATGTGTAGGTCTGTCCTCCTCAACAAAGCTGTAAAGTACTTGTACCAGTTAGCTACTGCTGTGTAACAAACTACCTCAAAACCCCCTGGCCTAAAATAGCCTTTCTTGTATAGGTAGCTCTTACTTGGGGAGCTGCGGTTTGGGTGATTTGGCTAAGCTGCAGATCTTTAGGCTCTTTCAGACCACTGTGGGTCAGCAGGGGAGCTCTTGTCCTTCTCCAGAAGCTCTTGTCCTTCTCCAGGGAGCAGCAGGCTAGCCCAGGCACGTCCTTCTTATGGCAATAGCAGCAGTGCAGTGAGCAAGTGAAGCCATGTGGGGTCTCTTGAGGCCTAGGCTAGGAAGTGACACACCATAATTTCTGCTCTGTCTATTGGTCAAAGCAAACCACATGGCTGAACTTAGAATCAAGGGGTTGGGAAACATACTTGTCCTGTTAACAGGAGGAACTGCAAAGCCACATGGCAAGAGGGTGTGGATACAGGAAGGAGTGAAGAATTGGGGTCTTGGATGCAATTTAGCACGTGCTCGAGAGATTTTTCTGTGCTTCCCTACAGTGCCTAGCCCTGTCTTGTATACAGATGTATCAGTTATCTATTGCTTTGTAACAAGCTATCCCAAAACGTAGGGGCTTAAACCATCAGCCATATTTTTTGCTCATGATTCCTTGGGTTGGCCAGGGTGGGGCTCACTTGGGATGGCTCACTTCTGCCCTGTGTGATACCAGCCAGGTTTGCTTATGTGGCTGCAATTTGAACTGGAGGATCCAGAAATCCATATGACTGGCCCCTTATCTGTGATTGCTGGAACACTAGAGCCTGTCTTTCTATGATCTTTCCATTTCCAAGGCCCCTCTCACTCCATAATCTCTCCAGCAGGGTAACTGGACAGTGTTTACATGACCAGCTCAGGGTTTCAAGAGAACGAAATCAGAAGGCAAGGCCTCATAAGGCCAACACTCAGGAGCTGTACAACATCATTTCTCCTGCATTCTATGGGTCAAAGCAAATCCCAGATTCAAAGGGAAGAGAAACAGACCCCGCTGCCGAGGTGTGGCCAAGTTGCATTGCAAGAGGGCACATGGGATGAGAGGGACTGTTGCAGCTGTCTGTGGAAAGACACTGCCACAACAGTAAGAATTTCAGTAAATACCTGTTGAATGAGCATTTAAATGCAATGAGAGAAGCAGAAGCAGAGTCTGCCAGTGAAAAAGACTCCAGTTTGGGATTCTGATGCAATAAAATTAACAATGTCTCTGCTTTCTAGTTATCTTCAGATTTGTCTAAGAAGAGCTCAGACGATGGATTTCCCCAGATCCGTTGGCATCAAACAGCAGACTTTGGCTATGTCCCCAACCCAAAGATGCCCAATACTTTCATGGCCGTAGCTATGGACCTCTGTGATAGAGACTCGCCTTTTGGCAGGTATGATTGCTTCCTGGGCTTTGCATGAACAGTGTGTGTTCTTTGTAGTCTTTCACTCTGATGTTCACAGGTGAGGGGCAGATTAGACTGAGGATTGGCACTTGGAATCACGTGTGCTGGGATGTGTTGCAGATGTTTGCTGCAGTAACAACAACAAACATCTCAGTTCTTTGATGCACCAAAAGTTTATTTCTTGCTCACTGTCTATGTGAAAAGGTCAACAGAGACTTTGCTCACTGTAATCATTCACAGACCCACAGCAATAGATGCTCTAAGTTGACCTGTGCTTCCACAGTCATCTTAAAGTCTCATACTGGCAATTCAGTGCTTTCACACAAGTCATTTCTGCTCACATTGCACCGGCCGAACCAAGTCATAAGGCTATGGCTAACTTCAGTGACAGCAGAAATGGAATTCCAGCACTCCTCTGGCCGCAGAGGAGGAATACTGGGGTATCTGTGATCAGCCCCAGGGAACACCGCACAGTAACGGTAGGATGTGAGGGGATTTCACATAGGAAATAGACTCCAACACACAGTGTCTGGATTATAGGAGGAACTTGATTGATTTATTGAATAAATGCATAAAAGCTCTAGGGAACCAAATAATGAACAGTTTATTCAGAAGAAACCTGACTTTTAGTGGTTAGGAACAATCTTGAGTTAGTTCTCTTAGGTTAGTTCTGGTATCTTTCCTTCCTCCATGTCTCCCTCCCTCCTCCCATCCCTCCCTTTATTCCTTCCTTCCAAGCCATCTATTGTTTCAAGGTTTCCAACCCATAGAAGGCCCAGAGCTCCATCTATGGCTACCATTCACCATTTCCCTTAAGCTGACTAGCCACTGATCACGGAGTTCAGTCAGCTTTATTCTTACTTTCATAAAGGGTGCTTTGCATAATCCTCCTTTTTAAAAAAATGTGGTTATGGTTGAGTTTAAACCCAAAGTTCTCTACTTGTTCCTCATCCTGTAGCATCCACCCGCGAGATAAACAGACTGTGGCTTATCGGCTGCACCTGGGGGCCCGTGCTCTGGCTTATGGTGAGAAGAACTTGACCTTTGAAGGACCGCTACCTGAGACGGTAGAACTCTTGGCTCACGAGGGGCTGCTCAATCTTACATATTACCAGCAAATCCAGGTGCAGAAAAGGGACAACAAGATATTTGAGGTGAGAAGAACAGCAGAATAAACAGGGGTTCATTTTGTGGTGGCGTCAGGATTTCCTCCACACTGAGGCCATCTCTTTTGTCATAACATTACGATGCGGCAGGTCTTGGTTGGTTGGCGCTGAGCTTATTTCAGAGCCGCGAATAAACAGCTGTTAATTCATTAGCTTAGAGGCAGTTTTGACAGACAGGACAATCAAAAAAGGGAAAACAAGTCCATATTAAAATGGACTTCAAACATTTTAAATTTCCTTTTAAATGTTTTCTCCCAGAGCAACCATTTTGCTAGGGCAGGGCCTGTAGCTTTATTTGTACGTTACCTGTTGAAAGATCCTTGCTCCAGAAGATTCACTTCATCCTTGGGTGTATTTTTTGTTACACTCCCCTAAATCCTGACATTCTCTGAGTTGAAGTTCCCCTTTGAGAGGCTTATTCTTAGGTATTTGTAACTTAGTGTGACTTATATAATGAGACTCCTTCTAATACCTAGCAGGGGTCATTCTGCTGTGGAATTGGGGCCATTGATGAAAGAGGTTATTTAGGAGTCTCTGATAGTTGAGGGTGGGGAGTGGAGGCATTCCTACGTGGAACATTTAAATGAGTGACTTTGGGAATCCTGAGGCCTTAGGTTGGGAAGGGGTGTGTGAAAAGAATGCATTGGAGAAGAGAAAAGAATATTACAAGCAAACTTTTAACTACACAGTTTATCTAGGGCTGCTGTTTCTGAAGTCCTAACTACAGTATCCACCTGCCTCAGATGCTTGGTTGGCGCTTACCCCACTTAGCTTCTTTCCACACTGGGTTCCAGGTGAATTGAGAAGTCTGCATTCTGAGCTCTCCTCTTTTAGTCAGTTGCTGGTGGTCTGCCCATCATCTGTTCCAGGACAGAATTGAACCTTTGGATTCTGGATACTTTGTATTCCCGTTTCTGGATTGCCTTCTGGCTTGAGATAGGCTTCGTTATCTAGAGTTCCTTTATGTCCCTTCTTCATTCTGCAGCTCCTTTGGGAGTGCCACAGAGCAGCAGCAGCAGCTGGGCCACTCTGTTCACTTAAATTCCTGCCTGCCTTGCTGTTTGGCAAGAGGGATCACCCAAAGAATGTTCAGGGGAGCCTTCCCTAAATGCCTCATGTGATCATGCTTGTCTCCCTCAGCAAATGTTTTATTTATTAAAATTATTTATTTAATCACATGAACATGTATTATCAACCTGTGGCTGTACTGACTAGATCCAAAGTGGGCTCCGGTTTCTTCTGGTTACTGTAGGAGTAGGTCCTTGGTGATGAGTGTCTCCTTTCCTCCCATCCATTCTGTCTGAAAGAGCAGTGCCATTTCTTAGAAGACCCTTCTGACCTAATCATTCCTATTTTATGGCTCTCTTATTAGATCTCCTGTTGCAGTGACCATCGATGCAAGTGGCTTCCAGCTTCCATGAACACCTTCTCCACCCAGTCCCTGACCCTGGCGACTGATTCTTGTCACGGCACCGTGGTTGCTCTCCGCTATGCTTGGACCACGTGGCCTTGTGAATATAAGCAGTGTCCCCTATACCACCCCAGCAGTGCCCTGCCAGCCCCTCCCTTCATTGCTTTCATTACAGACCAGGGTTCCAGACATCAGAGCAATGTTGCTAAATGATTGTTTCAATATGATCAGAACTTAGATATAAGGATGGGTCCTTCAGATTTTAGCATTTAGGAGTTTCAATAATAACCATTGCTTTTAAAGGAAATTAATAGAAAGCCTCATTGAATGGCTTCCAGCTAGCACATGGCTGTTTCTATATTTTGATGAGCCCAGGCTGGTAGGTAACGAAATGCTTGCTTAGTCAGTCAAAGGGTCTGTATTGGACTAATTCTGAACTACAGACAAATTGGATCTCAATGTCATTCACTTCCCTCATATTAATGGGAGTGAAATATCTAATACTTTTGCTCCTTGTTATCCAGAGTTGTGGGATCTCAGGATTGGAAGATTTTAAAGGCCGCATAGGCCAGCTCGTGTTCATGTGTTCTTTTTTTTTTTTTTTTTTTTTTTTGAGACGGAGTCTCGCTCTGTCGCCCAGGCTGGAGTGCAGTGGCCAGATCTCAGCTCACTACAAGCTCCGCCTCCCGGGTTTATGCCATTCTCCTGCGTCAGCCTCCCGAGTAGCTGGGATTACAGACACCCGCCACCTCGCCCTCATGTGTTCTTTACAAAATTTCTGACAGGTGGTTACTGAATCTCTGTATGAACTTTCCATTAAAACGTTCCAAGTTTTCCTTATGTGGAACTGAAATCTGTCTCCTGTGAAACTTTACTACTGTCAGAGTCTTTCAGATAATTGCAGACAGATCTCTTTGTGTTCTCTTCAAGCCCAAACCAATTCTGTTCCTTCAATGTAAATAATGATAATATGAATGTTTAAGAAATAAGAAACATGTACAGGCACTTTGGGAGGTGCTAAGTGACTGCCCTAAGGAATGAAAAGCAAGGGCCAGGTGGGAGCAGCCCAGGGAAGGCACTTGGGCTGCCAGGAACAGGAGGGACGGGAAACTCTGGCTTAGGAAAACATGAACATAGGGGCAACAGAGGCAAATGTGTTGTTCGAGTTAAATATAAATCTCAGGCTCTTTAAAGGTAAAAGGTTTAAGGATAATCCATTTGGAAGAGAAGAGGGAGGCTGAAAGTAAAGCCACATGACAAGCATATAGAAAAATAATGCAGATGATACAAATATGAAAGAGACCCTTTGTGTTTATTATTAAGAATCTTAATGCAGTTTACTGATGGATTAAAAACAGTTAACGGTGCCTGAAAATTATGTTACCTATTGGAAGTTGGAAATAAAAGCATAATCACTAGTGATGTGTATATATTTGTATCCAGTCAAAACTTGCAAATTGTCCTTGAAGTGTGTGAAAAGGAATAAGAATGCTATCTGTGGGTAGCTTTCCTCCCCTTAATGTGAAAAATGAGAACTAAAGCAAAAAGCATCACTCACTCTACATATACAATGTATTTTACGTAGTGTAAAAAATATGGTTTAGGTAGTGAATATATTAATGAAACCATATGTAAATTTATTTTTAGTGGCTGAATAATTTAAAACATTATGTGGAATTCACTGTATTTCCTCCAATTTAGGAACTGTTTACTGTTTGAAAATGAAATTTATAATCACTCTGTAGAGTGAATGATGGTTTTTGCTTTACTTCTACCCCTCTATAGAATTCCAAGGGGTTCTGGTGTAGCTCCAAACAGCAGGAATAACTTTGTCAGTGCAAAGATTTTATTTAGTTAAAAAACAAAAAATCTGCACACTTTACAAGGAACTTTGGCTCCCCTGAGGACTTCCTAGCATTCATTTCCTAGCACTTCAATTCATTCAGTTAACTCCTGTTGCCCATGCTTTGACCTCTCATGCATCTGGCCCCATAGAAACCATGAACCTCGTAACAGATTGATGCCTGAGAAAAAGTCAATCTACCTGTCCACTCCTCCACCCCCAATACACATACCCCATGGGCTGTTCTAATTCAGGGGCAGCTAGAGGTAGCTAAGAACTCTAAGTCCAGGTTCCTTTCACCTCCAGGAACCTGGAGGTGAATTCATCATTCAGAGAAACTATTTTGCTGAACTGTTCACTTGATTTGAGTTATATAATTTTGATTTGAGTTATACACTACATATTATTTTGTAATCTGTGTTTTTGACTTCCTTTACCAAAATAATTTTCTTATGTAAATACAGATTTAGAGTTTTTCAGTTTGTGGAAGCCTCATTTATTTAACCAATTTCCTATTAATGGACATATAGATTTTTTTAAACAATTTTCTACTATTAAAATAATACTGTAATGAATATCACATGCAAACATCATACCACACTCGTCCATACCACATACTATTTCTTAGGGTCCTTAATGTGGAAGGGGATAAATATATACTTAAAATTTTGATATCTACAGCTTAACCCTCCCAAAGGATTAAACAACTTACATTCTCACCAAGGAAGTCCTTTTGTTCCCTCACCCTCATTGACACTGGATGTTGCTAAAATAAAAAAAATCGTTAACAATCTGACAGATGAAAAGATAGTTTAAGTATACTATGGCAGTGTTTTTCAATTTATTTTATTTTTTTTTTGAGATGCAGTTTTGCTCTGTCGCCCAGGCTGGAGTGCAGTGGCGTGGTCTCAGCTCACTGCAACCTCTGCCTCCCAGGTTCAAGTGATTCTCCTGCCTCAGCTTCCCGAGTAGCTGGGACTACAGGTGCCCACCACCACGTCTGGCTAATTTTTTGTATTTTTAGTAGAGACGGGGTTTCACCAAGTTAGACCAGGATGGTCTCGATCTCCTGACCTTGTGATCCACCTGCCTCGGCCTCCCAAAGTGCTGGGATTACAGGTGTGAGCCACTGTGCCCGGCTTTTCAAGTTTCTTAAATCCATGATCCATAGTAAAAACATTTTACACATATCTCCATACAAGTATATGTATATGTGGTGTATGTACACACTATAGTTGTATACGCATTATAGCTGAAAAAACAGTTTCAACCTTTCTCCATGTGATGCATTCCAAAAATTGTAAATGTCTTTCTAAAATGAGGCTCTTTTAATATGGGTATTACTCAGGCTGTAATCGTGGGAAAATATTTGTTATATGAAAAAAGCAGGATGTATCATTTCTGTGTTAAGTGCCAGTATGCACAAGCAATTTATGCAGAGAAAAAAATAAAAACACATTAATATTTTAAGCAATCCCCTTCCCACCCAATTCGCTATGATACAAATGTTGTTTCTTTTACATTGTAAAATGTATACAACTTATAAAAAAACTATACTCAAAATCATAAGATACCAGTTAACTTAGCTTCTGAGTTTACACTGGCCAGTGTGGCGTGCTTTAAACACTGCTGCCTGATCCCTCCCTCTGCTGGTCAGATTTATTACTATAAAACACCAATCCCATTTTTGTTGTCCTCAGTTGGCAATTATGAATGGTAGTGCATTAACCATTTCATTCTCACCACTCCATCCCCATTCTTCTACTTCTGGGTCCTTTTGTCCCTCCCTTTCCACACAGCCCTTGGCAACCTGGTGATGGGTACCTAAGGCATCCCACAGGCAGTGCTGAGTTGTTAGGTGATACAGTGAACCTCTACCTTAATGCTATTAACAGGGTCCAAAAATCCAGTTGCATGGAACATGGAGTTATATTACTACATGGCTAATGAAAAGACAGGACTAAGTCTGTTACAGAGGATGGGACTCACCCCCAATTATATGTGAATTTGTGTTATCATATGGTTTCAATGTATTGAGCTTTAAAAAGCACATTCTCTGAGGTGCGATAATGAAGGGTTAAAGAAGGATGTGCAAAATGTGAAGAAAAAGATGAACAGTGTACCTTAGACTGGACTTTCCATCTTGAGTTTAAGCAGAAGATTGGATTTTGATGATACTGACATGAAAATAAAGCAGCAGCCTGGGCTGCAGGGGCTGGGACTTGATATTCCTTGAATTAGGATCAGAATCGAGAGAAGTTTGTCAGAATCTCCCTATCTCCCTCGTCAGCTGCTGCTATAGACTTAATGTTTATATCTCCCCAAAATTCATAAGTTAACTCCTAACCCCCAATGTGATGGTATGGGGAGGTGGGGCCTTTGGGAGGTGATTAGGTCACGAGGGCAGACCTTCATGAAGGGGCTTAGTGCTCTTATAAAAGAGACCCCGGAGAGCTGCCTTTACGTGAGGACACAGCAGGAAGACGGCTGTCTAAGAACTAGGAAGTGGGCCCTCACCAGACATTGAATCTGCCAGCACCTTGAACTTGGACTTCCCAGCAGCCAGAACTGTGAGAAATAAATTCATGTTATTTATAAACCACTCTGTCTATGGTATTTGTTGTAGCAGCCTGAATAGACTAGACAGCAGCTCTCTATCACTCTTGTTTATAAGAGGCTGAAGTTGACTCTACCTCAGGCAGAGCTAAGCAAAAAAGATTATATCCTGATTACAACAAGATGAAAATAAACAGAATTGACAAGAGAAATTTATTACTAAAATAAAGCAGCTGAAATTTTCCCAGGGAAAACTGTCACCACAGGACCCTCCATGATGAAATATGTGAATATCTTCTTTACTTCTGAATTGCTGCCTTCTTCCATATACCCAAAATTTTAGTTTAAGTTAAATTAATCACGATGAAAACGATGTGGCATCTGATCCTTTCTTGTTCAATCTGAAGACTGAATTGGGCTACCCTGTGATGGAGACTTCAAGTGCTGCAGATGAGTATCTACCAAGGGTTCATGTGTCAGGTACATGGGCTGGTAAGAAGACACAAAGGCTGCAGGCTGAAGCTCTGGGAGGTCCAAGGATCCTGGGGAAAACAATTCCTTAAGTTCCACTGCTGCTTGGGAGTCTGAGCAGACTGTTTTGGTCAGACACATACCTGTCCTTTCAATCAATTCCTTAACACCCTTGCATTTGACAGCTCAATTTTGCCTTTGTTATGATAGGACAGATACTTTTACAATGAAAACTGGTTGAAACAGATTAAGTGACTTGCCCAGGGTTATATAGTATATTAGGCAAAGAGTGAGAATTTCAATTCCATTTTTTAACCTAGGATTTTCCCTATATGACCCCAAAGCCTGAACCCTTGATCACTCCACTCATTTGTGGGAGGAATTCATGGAACACAGGCAGGGCCAAGGCCTTGACCTGACCCCACTGACTTCGCTTGAAATGTTATCCCCTGCACAGTAAACTTTCCCCTGGTGTTCTGCTCCGGTCTTGCTTAGCTTACAGAATAAGCTACCTTCGTTTCTGGGGTACCCTGTCTCACTATGATCGCAGGTGCTCCCCATGGCATCTGTGAGTAACCTCGGAAGCTATGCAGGCTGCAGGTCCCCCTCTGACTCAGCACTCTGCAAGGCTGATTCCGTGAAAGCTTTTATCACTCAATGCATAGATATTTAGGGTACTCGGCTATGTGTGAAGGTGGGAAGGTAGCCTAAACACCGTCAATTTTCAAACCAGAAAGGTAAAGATACCTGGCAGAAGGGGATCATTCTGATCTTCATCAAAGGTCTGTCTCTGAAAGGCTTCAAAGCTCATAGCTGCATCATTCTCTGGCAGCCCCTCAGGTAGCTGCCCGTCTCCAGGTTTGCACACATCAAATTTCACCCACTGGTAACTGCAGAATCAAGGGAAATCACCCTTGAGAGTTATCTGCTAGACATAAATACCCATTCCTACCTCCAAAGGGATCAGGTAATTTTTCTTTATATTCCTCCCATCTATATCTAAAACACGTATTAGCTAACAAAAACCTAAAAGAAACAAGCAGGCCTCTTTGGTGACAAATCATTCTGCGAGATTTCCCACCCCTTTTGCTGTCATGGTACACACATAAAAGAGTCATAATCAGCGAACAGTGGAGTCCTGGCTCTTGCTCACCTGTCCAGAAGGCTAAGGGGCCAATACTGAGCCATACTGGTTGAGAAGCAGGCAGGATTTGGACACAGCAGGTGAGTGAACAAAGTAGTAACTGCCAGTCCCTGGCCGGCTGATCACTGAGCTTTTCTCAAGGGAATGAATTTGACCACACTTACTTGATGCATTTTCGAGCTCCTGGACAGCTCTGGATCAAGTTTTGGATGGCTGGATGAGAAAACCCAAAAAAGTCAGCTCCAGCTGGAAGCAGGTTAGGCATTAGTTTCCCCCTAAACAGGAGAGGGATAATTTTAGTTTGAGAGCTTAGCGGGAGATGAAGATGGGTTTAAGAACAGAATAGTGGTATGAACAAACAGGATAAGTTTTCTTGACTTTGATAATGTGGAGGCTCTAGTTGGTACGACGTCAGGAGGATCCAGGATAGGTTTCTATAAAAGGAGGTATCTCTACTCATTAAAAGCAAGAGAAAAGGTTTCACTGTACCAACAGTGATCTTTTAGCCTGTTTTCAAGCTTTTGGTCAACTTACATAGTAGCACTTATAGTCCTGAGCAGTTCTGCATGACAAGCATCTGCAGAAGAGCTGACGACGGCATTCTGGGGGTCATCTTCAGGAACAATTTCAAACTGAGAAGGATAAACGAGCAATGAGATCAATCCTCAAGAAGGAAGGAAAGAGGGGCATACTACTCTATTTCTTTACTCTGGAACTTGAAGCTGATGTATACCATCTTCAAAAGGGACACAAATCCTCTCCTACAGGGCTGCTAAAAATGGAAACAAATCCAAGTACCTAGAGAAAGTCCTCTGACTGTTTCAGTTCTATCCTTCTTGGTTGATGGCTTTCCAAAAGTGAGCATTTAATTTCTTATACGCCTTTCCAATCCACTTACTTATATCCTTAAGTACAAATACAAATGGTATTTTAAAAACAAATGAGATCACTCTCCATGTAATCTTTTAAGTCAATTTTACAAGATCTAGGAGAAACAGGCTGACTACAAACTGCCACTTCATTGTATTTACTTTCATTTTGAATGTTAAAATATCTTGGTTATATTAATAAAAAGAAACTGTTGCATCGAAATTATACTAATTCTGAGGAATTTTTGCCAAGAAAATATTTTTGTAACAAATGTAACAAGTTAACTAGCTGATTTAATTATTTGTCCAATTTTCTATAAAGCTCAATGATTTTTTTGCCAGGAAAATATTTCTGTAACAAGTTCTATCTAGCCAATTAAATTCTTTGACTAGTTACAAAGTTCAGTTAAACAGTTTCTAGTTCTTCAATGTTTACTTCAGTCGAATTATCCTGAACAGGATTAATTTATTTTCTGTATAATTTTTTAGAATGATATTGAGCACTACTGATTTCTAAAAAAAGTCAAATCAATTTTTACTGAGTATAGTTTCTACTACTGTTAGTTTTCTTCTGTGGTTATTATTTCACTGGATTCAATTTCCTGTGTCAAATTCTAGAGATCTGTCAATTTTGTCAGTAATAAATACTCTTGTGAGTAGTTTCAGTCAATGGTGGTTTTCTTATTTCAACCAATGGCATATCTTGCCAGGTTAAGAGTCTAATGTTTTATATTTATTTCTCAGCTAATCAATGAAAACACTGTGAGCAATTAATTTCTTTTTTTCCTCTTTTTTTTTTTTTATTTTTTTAGACGGAGTCTTGCTCTGTCACCCAGGCTGGAGTGCAGTGGTGTGATCTTGGCTCACTGCAAGCTCCGCCTCCCAGGTTCACACCATTCTCCTGCCTCAGCCTCCCCAGCAGCTGGGACTACAGGTGCACGCTGCCAGGCCTGGCTAATTTTGCTGTGAGCAATTAATTTCAAATAGTCCAGGACTGCTCTACTGTTTTGTATCCATCATGTCAATTTCAATTATTTTTGTACTGAAATTTCTACCTTATTTGAGTAAAGAACGTTAAAGGTAGAAATGTTATACTTTAGTCTTGAAGATACTTCCTTGTTAGTACTAATGTATACATCTACTTCATTCTTTTAATTGCTGTACATACAAGGGTGGATATATTTTACTTAACCATTTTCTCATGATGGGTATTTAGGCTATTTCTAATTTCTTGCTATTGCAAATACTGCTACAATGTACCTTGTTACATGTTACTTTGTTCACATTTGCACATTTCTCTAGGTGCAAATATGTACCTAGTGCAGTCTAGATACTAGACTATCTAGACATATTCTGGGTCAAATGACACACATATTAAAATTGTTGATATTGCCAAGTTGCCCTCCCAAAAGACTACCAATTTTCACTCCTACTAACGAGTACTCGTTTTCCTCCACCTCGGCCAGCACTGGATATTATTAATCCCTCTGATACGTGCCTATGAGCAAAATAAGATCTCAGTTTGGTTTTATTTGCATTTCCCCATTTACTGATGAGGCTCATACTTTACCATCTGCACTGTTTCTGTGAAATGCCTGTGGGTTTTTTTTTTTTTTTTTTTTAAATATTGCTTTTTCTTACTCTACAGGAGCACTTTATCTGGTATTAATACTTTGTCATACATTTTCTTCCTGTTTATTGCTCGTGTTTTAACTTTGATCCTCGTGTCTTTTGCCATTCAGAAGTGTTTACATTTTTAATAGTTAAATATGTTATTATGTTCCATTATGGCTTCTAAGTTTCATGTCTTGCTAATAAAGCCTTTTCATCTCATCCTAAGATTACAAAAATTCTTTTACATTTTCCTTTAACATATTTATAGAATATTCAATAAAGCTAAAGTAATAAAAAGTCATATTGACATGTATAGACAAATAGATCAATAAAAAGGAATCATCTGGAAACGGATACAAGAATTACATATATTTTGTGTGTGTGTGTGTGTGTGTGTGTATATATATAAAACAGCTGCTTGACGTTAGTTGGAACAAAATTTGAAGCTAGATTCCTAGCTCACAAACCTAAAAATAATGTCCAGTTAGGTTAATGACCTAAAAAAGAAAACTAAAAACTCCACAGATTCTTCTTTTCAAAACGTTTTAGCATTTTGTTTTCAGAGACAATTAAGAAATCGGCTTGTCAATTTCTACTTAGGATTTTGACTAGATTTGCATTGCATTTATAGATGTATTATACATATGGTATACTGTTACAATAATGAGTCTTTCTAAAGAAACTGTTGTATAATGGAGGTCACGTGAGCTCTCAACTATGCCTAACAGTGCTCTGATAGGCGTGATGCAATATTATCTACAAGAAGTCAAGCCGTCTCAGGGTTCTCCCTGCTTCTGCTCAAAGGTTCCTTACCTTGCCTCTACTTCCTTCTACCTTACTTTCTAGTGATCTGTAACTTCCTCAGTGAAGCTTAGAACTCTGAAAATGGTCTATTTTTTTGTTTTTCTCCAACAATCAGGAGATGATGGTTGGGGAAAATGAACTGTCTCACATCTTAGCACTGAGAAGGATGAAAAATGGTATTTAGTAAGACTAGGATTTAAGACTCTCAGGTCCTTAGGAGTATTTGCAGCCAGAAACTAATATGCAACTTCTTTGCTAACTCCATCTTGGTCCAACTTGACATGGCAGTGTATCAAACTAATCTTCTATTTTGGCCTGTACTTCACACAAGTAGGCTTGATCAAGCCTCACAGAGTCACAAAGTCAGCAGTTGAAGTAGCATGGTTCAAGGGAAAAGGGCATCAGTTCTAGAATGAGACAGACAATAGACTAACATCCAAGCTCAACCACTTATTAGCAGAGGTGCGACTTAGGGCCAGTCACTTTTCAGGATCTTGGAATTACCCAAATGGTGATTATATGTATCTACCTTGGAAGGTGTCAGAACAGGTAATACATATCCTGGCATAGAGAAGGTTCGAAAGACAAACAATGGCTATTATTAGAGGGGGTACCTGAGGCTGCACACCACCATCCTTGATATGACAGGTATATAGACACTTCCGGTCTGGGCACTTCATGCTGGCATATATTCGAGTACTGCAGTAGCCCACAGGGTAGATGGCACTCTCATCATGAAAGCCAGGTCGGTCGGTGATGATCTATAAAAAACATTCCCCCAACCTGGGATTGAGGTCACTGAAGAATTGAGAAGTCCAGTTTCCTGTGGTAGCCTTTAGAACCACTTTGGGGCTGCGAAGAGTGACAGATCAAAGACAGAGAGTAGGCTGTGTAGCAGACAACACTGACCTGGGTTTGCAGGGACTGGAGACATTCTGAGGTTGGTATGGATCAGCAAGGGGCTGCTGCTAATGGGAACAGGGAGGGAAGGCTCAACCCCATTCCCATATTTCTCTGATTCTCCTCTCTAAATATCGCTGGTCTCACTCACCTCCCCCAGGCTATATACTGTTAGACCCCCTAGTCCGATGGGGAACACAGGCCGTCCTGAGGGATCCAGGGCAATGGGCTGAACCAGCTTGCGAGCACCTCCCTCCATTTTCTTTTTCTTGCATGTTTTCTTCAGAACTGAAACGCAAATCTGGGGTCACCCACTTTAGGCCCCTCCCAATGTTGAAGGGAAGGGATAAATTTGCATGTGAATGGTAAGGGCAGTAAGCCAATCCTGGTTTCATAGACTTACTGAATGGGCACGTCGGGCTTTCGCCCAAAGCCCTGAGTATCTTTCTAACCTGCCCAGATTAGTGCTTAGGAGCTAAAGGCTTTATACTTTTTAAGGCCTCTCATTTCTTTTGTAAGATCAGAAATTTCCCAAGCCAGCAGTGTGCTCCAAAGGCCACCTAGCCCATTTCCCTGCCTCTAGGAAAGACTAAATGGAATGCAACCTAGAGAGTTGGGGGAAGGGCAGAGTCTCAGTCTGCTCCCCTTGCATTTAACAAAGACTAGCTGGAATTTCTCCACCCAAAGTGGCTCTAATACATTTGACATTTGTTTCTCAAGGGCTCTCAGGGCTCCTTAAGAACCAGATGAGACTGTAAGTATATCTGTAGCTGTGTCTGTCAGTTAGTACCAGGTCTAACTGTCATTAGTAGGTGAGTCACTGGGACAACTGATATCATCTCCCCAAAGTACCTTCCAGTTTGTTGTTCTCTTTGCCTTTTTCTTTTTTCTCCTTCTTCGATTTCTTCCCAAATGGTTCCTCAGCCCCAGTGCTGGGCCCAGATATAGGCCCAGCTCCCTGTATAGTTCCCACAGAGCTGGCCACACCGTAAGTCAGGGGCAAACTGGAACTATGGGAAGGAGCTGCAGCCTGTACTTCCCCTTCAGTTAGAGCCTGAAGCTGGAGGAGCTTCTTTAGCAAGTACCTGAGGTCAGGAAGGAAAGGAGCAGAGAAATGAACTTCCATATTGTTTCAATTCAGTATTTTACTCAAGTACTGGGAAAAGCCAGAACTGTATACAAAGATTACTATGATCATAAAAGAAAGGTTCTTATTAGACCCTCTGAATCATAAAGCCCTGGAGGATAATCAATACTTCAAGAGGCCAAGGGTAAGAACTGTAGCTTATCTCTTGCATCTGGACGGTTCCTCTACTTTGATGTTGGATGGTGTTAGGCTTCTGCAACAGTTATTTACAGATATATATACTATATACTTATATTATGAATATATATATATCCGTTAACTTATATATACGTACTATATATATATATATATACCCACTGTGCTTTGCACAGAATAGTATGTACAGAATAAATATCTGTAGAATAAGAGGCAGTTGCTTTTATCACATGGCTTTTATAATTGGGCCATAAGATTAAATAACCTTAACAAGATCATTTATTAGATGTGGCAAGACGGCTTTTTCAGAAAGATGAGTAGAAGAGCTGTCTCATCACATAACTTGAGCTGGCTCAACGTAATTTGGGGGTGCAGGAACCAGTGCCATAGGTTGTAAGTTTCTCTGTACTTGATCAAGTGGCCAAGGGGCTGTGCAATGTGCATAAACCCCCCGGGAAAGAAATCTCCAGAGCAGTAACACCATTACGAATCACCAAAAAGGTGATGCTGAACACAAAGTGAAGCCAGCTCACCTTCTTTCTTCTTTTGCTTTAAGAAATTTTTCTTCAAGACGAGCAATTTCATCACAAATAGCAGCATTTTCCTTTAAGTAAAAATTTGAATATAATCATATAAAATGAATAAACAATCACATTATTATGCTGGGAAGAGGATCCATATTTTAAACCAAAAAAGCTTGTATTACTGAGTGAGAAGGGGGAGCTATTCTACCTTGTGACAAACTATAAATAAATCCATAGGTAAAGGTAGTCAGGTTCTACTATGGGCAGGGTAGCTATGTAATTTATTATCCAATCTGGGACACCTTTGAGTGAAAAGGGGGTACTATTAATGCTTATGCCAGAACAATATGGTAAACCAGGACTGTCCTGGGCAAGCCAAGATTAATGGTCACCCTAATTAGTACAGCCGTTGGCACAGAAAAAGGCATACTGCTTAAATCCACAGATGCTTAAATTAAATACTATAAATATGAAGACTATCTATTCTCAAGTGCCTCAACTCTTGAGAAACTTATAAAGCCAGTCTAACCCAAATAGAGAAAAACTGGACGGAACAAATTCAAATTTAGGGTGTAAAATTCTTAAACTTCATGATCTACTTATATGAATTCAAGTATTATCTTTTTTTTTTTTTTTGGTAACTGATGACTCAGTCTATCTCCCAAGCTCCAATCCTGAAGGGAATGATGAATCTGAATGCTCCATAGGTGGAAACTCAAATTCTCAATGTTCAAAACATCCCTTTTTCTTCACAAAATCTTCTTTATGTATTTGATGGAACCAACATCCTTGAAATAACATAAGTTCCAAGCTTTAGGTACCTTTGACATATAGAGGATAAAAGAAAGGGAACAGTCAATCAGATGCCAAGTTCTCTTAGTTCTGCTTTTCTTGTTTCTCTCCAGTGCAAATAGCAAGCAATGCACATAGCAAGTGCTGAATGAGTGTTTTTGGAACGTGTATTCTAATTTCTAAACTTTTCCTTATGCTTCCAAATATGCTAAGAGATGTTCAAGCTTTTGGTAGAGAGATGAACTGGACTTGGATGTGGGGGCACATTTGAGGACTCCACCCCTATTTCCAAGCACTGAAGCAAGCCAAAATATTCTAATATACAGTTATGGCTGGCAAGCTATATTAAGTTTATTCATTCAATAAATCCAGTACTTCTACAATAAAAGAAAGGAAAAAACACTAGGAACACTCGAAGGTTAGAGGGGGGAAATTACTGAAAGTTTCATGTACCTCTTTGGGCAAGGGGGCAGTTATGGGGATGTGAGGTGCTCAGAAAATAGTCTGTGTACTGGAAGTCATAAAATGGAATCAGGGTTATTTAAGTTGGAGTCAGGGCTCTGACACAGTACGCTTGGGCAAATCATCTCTTTGGGCTTCAGTGTTCTCATTTTACAAATAATGCCTAATTCTCAGGGCTGTATCTCGAGAATCAAATACATTTCCTAGAGTTCTGCAGTAATAACGATGACTAAAATTTATTGGCACGTCTTTTAGGCACCAAGCACTTTTCTTTGCTCATTTAATATTCATTATTCTGCAAGGTAGTTACTAGCTCATCTACAGATGAGGACACAGAGAAATCACGTAATTTGTCCAAGGACACAAGGCTAACAAGTAGTAATGTATACGGAAAAGCCAACACTATATTAATACTGTCATCCTGGGAAGGGGGAACAGCTTGGGAAAAGATTTTGTGAGGGGGTCTCCAGGCAGGGACCGGCTGGACGCGAGTCAGACTCACAAACACAGTGGCCTTGGCCGCTTTGCGCAGCCGCAGGTACTTCAGCCGGTACTTCTCGTTCTGGCTCTTCTTCGGGAGCTTTTTCATCCTGGCCTTGCCGGACTGCAGCAGAGCCCGCGGGGAGGAGGCGAGGCCGTCCAGCAGGCTCATGGTCCAGCCCCGCTACGGGGGCCCCAGGACGCTGCCGGCATCGGATCCTAAGTCGGGGAGCGGGCAGGAGCGCCGGCTTAGTCTGTTCGGGGCTAGCGGAATCCTGCCTCTAGGAATCTAGCTCTCCGGGACGTTCCCAGGGTTGACCGCAGGGCCAGAAACACCCGCAACCGAACCGGCTCCCAGCACCCGGCGCCTCCCAGCACTTCCGTGTCTGTCTTGGAAGTAAACCCTTCCCGGAAGTTACGTCCCGGTGTCGGCAGCGTGTAACTTCCGGGGCAGGGAGAGTAGGGTGGTCTGGGCGGTGCGATCCCGGGCGCCAGGAGGAAAGACAGCTGGGGGCGAGTGCTGGTTGAGGAAAGGAGGGCGGGCTGGCGGCTGGAATCGGAATCCGGGCCTCGGGCGTCTGTGTGCTTAGCTGAAGGGTACTATAGTTGAACTAACGAACTAACAAAAATCTTACCAACGCTAGCTGTCCTTCACGCTCCCCGGGCGGGCCACTGCGTTTCAACACGTTTTTCATGCTTCGTGCAGACAGGCTTTCCCAGACTGTCTGGGAAAGAGTCCCAAGTGCTGGGACTCTGCTTCTTTCCCTGCTTCGTTCCTTTCTGTAGCTCACAGAAATGTGTTTGCAGGGCCTCCTAATGCTGTGGTCTTCCTAGGAGCTGGGAACACAGTCGTGAATAGGGAGGAAGGCCTTGGCTCTTTCTAGTAGGGAAGATGAGAGATTGAACACGCAGTTTTAATACTGTCTCTAAGTAGGCACTCAGTAAATGTTTGTCTAGTGAAAGCAGAAGTGTATTTCTGTACATAATATGTACATTTATATGGTTCTAACTTTACAACCAAGGTCTATTAAAATTAAGGAGGGTAGAAGAATCTTTAGGGTGCGGTATTGGTGAATGACCCAGGCTGGATGGCAGAAGGCTTGCATCTTCTTCCAGCAATGCCAATAACTAGTTCAGTAACTGCAGGTTTTTTCTCTCAGAACCGAACATAGTCTTTAGCTTGTAAACTTTATAATAGTGGAGGTGAATGGGATTTCTACATTGTAAAATACTCTACTGATATATAATGACTGTTATATGTTCAAAATGTAGATTTTTTTTTTTTTGAGACGGAGTCTGGCCCTGCTGCCCAGGCTGGAGTGCAGTGGCGCGATCTCGGCTCACTTCATCCTCTGACTCGCGGGTTCAAGCGGTTCTCCTGCCTCAGCCTCCCGAGTAGCTGGGATTACAGGCGCCCGCCAACACGCCCAGCTAATTTTTGTATCTTTAGTAGAGATGTGGTTTTACGATGTTGGCCAGGCTGGTGTCAAACTCCTGACCTCAGGTAATCTGCCCGCCTTGGATTACAGGGTGAGCCACAGCGCCTGGCCGAAAATATTGACTTTTAGAGTTGTGGAAATTCAGGAAATATGTTACATAGTTAAAACAATAAAGTTCATTGAACTACTGGAGAAAAGTCTAGCACTATAGTAAGTAGTGTATAGTCAGAATAAAAAACAGGTTCAGAACTGATGACCCAGGTACTTAATTTCTGAAAATAGTAAAAACAGTGACAGGGTCTTGGCAAAATCGTTTTAATACAGACAAAAGCTTATGGAATTCCTTTTTTTTTGATCATATATATTGTAAAGTGCTCTTGTTTGACCTAAGTGAGTTTTTAATAGAGCAGCTCTTTGGGGTGCCAGTGTTTCACAAGCATACTTAAGGCAGTCATATATATTCAGTTTTGGAAAATACCAGGATTATTTTTAGTGCTTAAAAAACCCACACTAATGCCTTTGGTAATATAGACTGGTTCTTTACCTTGGAACTTGAAAGTAGTCCCAGTAATAGGAAGAGACTTTTCTTTCCTTTTTTTTTAAATCTTGTTTGCTAATTGCCTGACTTATTTGCTGTTGTGCTGTATTTTGTCCTTGCAGGCTTTGGGGTCTGACTTTATTTGTATTATTTATTTTCATATACATGTATCACATCTGGTGGGAAGAAAAGTGCTATCCTTTGTCCTAGTTTGCAGGCTGTTTTGGCCAATGGACTTCAGTGGGATTTGCATGAAGGTATTTTTTGTTTCTTCTTCATTGGAAACATTTCCTTACACTTATAAAACATTTCATTCGAACCTTTGAAATTTAGAAAATATAGTACAGGAAAGGTTTAAAAATCCATAATGCTACCACTTGGAATGAACTACTTTTAACATGTTAGTATATGTGTCTAATATTTTATGCATTTTTATATAGGTTAGGTAATACTGAAAATAAAGTTTTCTTTTTGTTCATTTACCATTATATCATTTCAATTTCACAGATGTTAGTATAGCTTCTTTATAAGCATAATTTTAAGTGGCTGGTTAATATTCCAGTTATGGCTATATTATATTTTGCATAATTATTTCCATGTTTTTTGACTTTTTGGTCAATTCCATTAAAAGCACATCTTTGTGTCCAAAGCTGTTTCCATATAGGACAATTTAGAGGCTGGATTTGTGTGTTCCACAAAGGTGATGCCACTGAGCAACTCATTCAGTCCTTACTTGTTTAGAAGAATATTTACCTAGTGCCTATTATGATACCATCTTTAAGAACTTTAATTTAAGAGAGGAAGACAGACAAGTAAATTGGCAATGTTAATATGGTATGATAAGTTTATTTCAGAGGTAGGTTTTATTTTATTTGGCAGCACCCAGTCAGGGAAGGAGGGAGGAGATAGGAAAGGTTTCTTAAAGGAGATATATGTGGGCAGACTCTGAAGGAGAGGTAGTGGTTGGTTGGCCCAGTGAAGAACAAAGGACGGCATGCTGGGTGGTGGAGATAGCATCTTCAAAGACTCAGCATTGTGAGCAGCATGGGAACTGCAAGTAGTTGATTGGTGTGAAAGTTGTGTGTAGAGAGAAGCAAGAGCAGAGACTGAAGCAGTAAGTAAGGTCTGGGTCATGAAAAGTCTTGTGTACCAACTGAAGAGTTGGACTTTGACCTAGTGACAGTAGGAAATCATCTATCAGCTCTTTGCTTGTGTTAGGTAAACTTACCTGAATTTGTCGGAAGCAACGTAACTTTTCTACGTAACTGTACAAAGAAGGGTCTAAATGGCCTATGCAAAAATTCTCTAAAGAAATGCATAATGTGTAGCTCTAAAAAGAAATATAAAATGGCAGACAGCATGATACTGTGTGTGAGTCTTTGAAGTCAGATCAAAGTTCCATTAACTACAGGCATAGGAATGGGAGTTGGAAGATAAAATGGGGTGATTAAATCAGAAGAGAAAGATGTTCAATAGCATTTTACTGTCTAGTCATTTCTAAGTGCTTGCTATTCAGTGATTAGCTGTAAGGGAAGGCATAGTATCCTCTGGAGTATTAAAAGCATACCTGGCCCTATTAACAGTTGTGAAGGAGTCTGTAGCCCATAATCCCAGCCCCTGGTGAAATGAGTTCCTGGTTTAGATGGTGAAAAGTATATTGGGGCACCTGAAGGCTCCACTCATGGCTGAGACATAGCCCTGGCCTTGTTCTACTATGTCCTTACATCCTAAGAGCAGATTACAAATTGAAACCATCATCTCCCAGCTCTTTGGAGGCTACAGAGGACCTGGACAAGATTGATAACTTCTACAAAGCAAGCTGGGTAAATTCCTAGGATTTCAGGCCACACCAAAGGGTTTCCAGGGGTTTACATCTTTATTAATCACTTGCCAGATTGCCTTACTTGCTCTCTGGGGTAAGCTGAATGTGCGTCCAAGAAAGGATATGAAATTGCCTCCATAAATGGCCTCTAGAATCTTCTTTCCTTGCAGCATGTCTAGACTTTATTTCTTTTTATTTATACTGTCCTCATAGAATGTTCTAGACTTAGTTTTTTAGCTCTTTGACTCTTCAGCTCCAGCTTTCACATTTATTTCCATGTCTTGATTATGTCTTCTCACTTTTAGGATAACATGATAAAAGATACATGATTCAGTTAAGTCCAAGCTTAGCAATTTTAAAGTGTGTATTTTTTGTGTGTGTGTATATGTGTATTAGTGTGCATGTCTTATGAGGAAGGAGAGAGACTTTCCACAAAATTTCTGGCTCCATGGTTTCTTAACTATGGGTGTTCATCACATGCTGGGTTGGTGAGATGTTTGGGTTTTGAGGGTTCTAAGCCAGCCAATAAAGTCATAAAATCAACTACTGTGTCAATATTGTGCTTCTGGGTGGTCGTATCCTTTAACACACATAAGACACTCAGCCAGCTAAAAGAGATGAGCTCAGAGATGTTAGCTCGGAGAAAAAGAAGGATCACATTGAGGTCATTGATGGGACACCCTAGCATCTTTCTGCTGAGGAGATCAAAAGCTGGGAGCATCTCATAGACAGATAAGAGTCGTTTGTCCCATCGACATAGCCGTGTGAGGTTGTATATGATCACTGGAACCAATATGGTGTATACTGCTACACTGGAGAGGCTAACAATCCGGAAAATGGACAGCGATGTCAGCCTGCATGTGATGAGATTGGGGACATGGGTCTCATCACTTAGCAGCCCTGTCTTGATGGAGCAGCTGAATTCTTCCTGGAAAAAGACATCCAGATGGAAATGACCAAGGTATAGGTAAGTTGTGGAGGTGAAGAGGAGTAAGAGGGAGTTCCTCAGGAGGTAGGTAGCCACTAGTGAATGTGAACGCTGCTTACATGCCAGGTACCGCTCTAGCAAAGGGAATTCAAAGTATCGTTCTTTCCGAGCCCTGGGCAGTGGAAGAAAGGAGGCAAGGTTAGTAGTGACCATTTAGAACCATACTCCAAGAGAGGCATGTGACAACGTAACAGATCTGTTTTCAACATGGCATTCTTGGCTCCCATGAAAATCTGCCTTCCCGGAGCATAACCATCCTTCTCCCCAAAACAGAAACATAGGAGTGTATCTTGATTCTCCAAGTACTGACTGCCATGTGATAAACCCAGTGAATGATCTGAGTAATTATTTATTACACTGGATTTCTGCCAAGCAAGGCGGACTAAAGTTCTAAGCTGAAGTAGGATCTTTAGGTAGCAATAGGCTTATGAAATTAGAACTGGATTGGGGGTCTAGCTGAGTGCATTCTGGGCCGGGCATGGTGGCTCATGCCTATAATCCCAGCACTTTGGGAGGCTGAGGTGGAAGGGTCCCATAAGCCCAGGTATTTGAGACCACACTGGGAAACATAGCGAGACCTCATCTCTATGAAAAATACAAAAATTAGCTGGATGTAGTAGTGTACACCTGTGGTCCCAGCTACTTCAGAGGCTGAGGAGGGAGGATTGCTTGTGTCCAGGAGATTGAGTCTGCAATAAACCAGGATTGTGCCACTGCACTCCAGCCTGGGCAACAGAGTGAGACCCTGTCTCCCCCATCAAAAAAAAAAAAAAAGAGAAAAGTACATTCTGGTTCTTGGCCTGTACTCTGTATATGATCTTTGGGCCAATTCATTCATCTTATGTAAATAATTTGGCTCACAAATGTTTGTTGAGAGCTTTGGTGTTCAGGTACATGTAAGCCAGTCTGTGCTCTGAAGAAGCTTAGAGTCTGGCTTGTGGGGAAGGGGCAGAGAAGACATGCAAATATGGAATAAAAATAGCACTTGGTTTGTTGCTAAAATCGTGGACACAAACCACAATGGCTTAGGAGAGGTAGGTAACAGTGTGGCCTTCGATGTTCAGAAACCTTTATGGAAAATATTGGCTGAAATCTGGGCTTCAAAAGATAGGATTTTTTTTCCAAAGATAGAGTATGTGCATAAATATGGGACAATATGATTCAAATGTTAGCGCAATTGTCCCCTTGGGCCATGTAGCCTGGCCACTCTCTGTAAAACTACACCACTCTCCATCCCTCCAGCTTCCTTCTGCCCCCACTTTACTTTTTCTTTTCTTCATACCACTTAGTATCTCAGAACATAGATTGCACTCCCATGTTCTGTTTGTCTGCGTTTCCTTAATAGAATCTAAGCCCCACATGGATAGGTACAGCTTTGTCTCTCCTGCCCCCATCCCCCAACACATACACGCAAATGTATTGGAAGCACCCAGGACAGCGCCTGTGTGCAGGTAGAGGAATGAGTACATAGATAAATGATTTGTTCAGGGGAAAAGGAGGAGGCTGCCTGGGTGCAGTGGAAGGTTTCTGTCACCTGGTAGTTAGAAGTTTGAAAAAGTAGTTGGTGACAGAGTGTTGAGGGCCTTGCACACATGTCTGGGAAAGTTTGAGTATTTTTTGGTAGGCATGAAGAGAGCTATTTAAGGTTTCTGAGGGGAGTAGCATATGAAAGTGGAATTCTAGAGAGATGAATCCCTTTGTGGGCTCCGTGTACACTACAGGAAGAGTCCTTTCTCTCTCCCTTTACAGAAACAATAGAAAGTTAATGAGATGATGTGTTAAGCACTTTGCCCTCTTAAGACGAATGGCATGGAAGATCATTTAAAGATGACTATGCAAATATATCATTTAAATTCTTGACTGAATTTCTCAGAAAAAGGTGGTAGAGACAACTCACTTCTCCAACTCATCCCAGAACACATAGGGGTCAGAGCTCTTCTGCCGGATCTTCAGCATGTGCTGCACCAGGCGGATGGAGCGATTATAGGATTTGTCCAGTTCGCTGATGATGAACAGCAGATCGGAGCTGAGGGCTGGCACAGCTGCATACTGCCACAGCAGCACCGGCAGGTACATGAGCAAGGCCAGGGCCAGCAGGGAGTAGGGGAGGGCCTGCAGGGCGAGAGCAGCTGAGGAGGGAGGCCGGGGCTGCTGAGACCCCAAGTGACAGCGCTGAGTGAGGGGCTCTCCTTTCCCCTGTTCCTGCCTCAGCAGGGGAAGGCTGTGTGGGGGAATGGGCTAGCCCAGGCCCAGCCCCCGAGGCACCCTACTGACCTGGCTGAGTATAGGGAGGCCTGCTTGAGAAGGAATGTGCACCTTCATGCTCCCCTGGTTTGCTTTTCTGATCCAGGGTCTGTGTGGGTTCCCAGGGAGAAGAGAGAGTGAGAAGAGAGAGAGGAAGGGAGGGGAGGGGAGGGCAAGGGAGGGGAGGGGAGGAGAGGGGAGGAGAGGAGAGGAGAGGAGAGAGAAAAGGAGAGAGAGTGATCTGCCTACCTCCCTCAAAGTAGTCTGTGCAGCTAGCTAGCTAGGGATCATGGCCAGCAGAGGCCATGTCGTCCTAAGGGAGAGAAAATCCCATTTCCTCCCTGTCGCCTTCCTGGACTTGTCTGATGCACAGTGGTCTTTTCCAATGTTTGGATTCTTGGTAATGCCAAACTACACCATCAGACACTGTCTTGGGATTCTTTGGGGGCTCTTTCAGATATGTAAATCTATAAGCTGACTTTCACAAATTCATAAGCCTTGTCTCCTCAATGACTGCATCGTTAGCTACCTGCAATAAAGGACTGATACGGGTTGAATTGTGTCCATGTCCTTCCTCCATTCATTCATTGAAGTCCTAATTCTTGGTACCTCAGAATGAAACCTTATTTGGAAATGGGATTGTTGTGGATGCAATTAGTTAATTTAAAATGAGGTCATACTGGAATAGGGTGGACCTCAAATTCATTATGATTGATGTTCTTTTTTTTTTTTTTTTTTAAAGCCAGGTAAAGAAGCAGACATGCACACAGGGAGACTGCCCAGGGCACTGTATCTACAAGCTAAGGAGTGGGACCTGGCAGACCTTTCCCTTGCAGCCCTCAGAGGAGCCAATACTGATGACACCTTGGTCTTGGACTTCCGGTCTCCAGAACCCTGAGATGATAATTTTGATGGTTGAAGCCACCCAGTTGGTGGTGCTTTGTTTCAGCAGCCCTAGCAAATTAACATAGGGACTTTTCCTAAGGTTTCCTCATCATACTTATCACACCTAGCAGGGTTGGGCCCTGTAAAGTAAAATCTCTACTTGTAAATATTTTCATTTATTTATTTATTTAATTTATTTTTTGAGATGGAGTCTTGCTCTGTTGCCCAGGGTGGAGTGCAGTGGTGGAATCTCAGCTCACTGCAACCTCCGCCGGTTCAAGCAATTCTCCTGCCTCAGCCTCCTGAGTAGCTGGGATTATAGGTGCTCACTACCACACCCGGCTAATTTTTGTGTTTTTAGTAGAGACGGGGTTTCACCATGTTGGCCAGGCTGGTCTTGAATTCCTGACCTCAAGTGATCCGCCTGCCTCGGCCTCCTAAAGTGCTCTGATTACAGGCGTGAGCCACCACGTCCAGCCTGTAAATATTTTTTAAAGCTACAGTTTTGCTACGTGCTTGACATGCGTTATTTTATTTGATCTTCACAAGGATGTCATCAGGTAGATACAATTTAGTATCTCTGTTTTACAGATAAGAAACCAAAGCATGAAAAGTTTAAGTAACCTGTGCAGGGTTGTACACGAAGTAGGTAGGAGAGCCAGGATTTGGAACTATAGGCTGTCCGATTCTGGAGCTTACTCCCTAAATGACTACTTCACTTATAGTTTCTCCTGAACCAGGGATGGTTTGTTATTTCAGAAGAGAGTTTGAAGAAAAAGAGGGAGGATACATAATTGATTGCATCTGGGTAGAAAAGAAAGGTGTGGAGTCGGGCGTGGTAGCTCATGCCTGTAATCCCAGCACTTTGGGAGGCCAAGGTGGTTGGATCATGAGGTCAAGAGCTCGAGATCATCCTGGCTAACATGGTGAAACTCCATCTCTACTAAAAATACAAAAATTAGCCGGGCATGGTGGTGGGTGCCTGTAGTTCCAGCTATTCAGGAGGTTGAGGCAGGAGAATCACTTGAATCTGGGAGGCAGAGCTTGCAGTGAGCCGAGATTGTTCCACTGCACTCCAGCCTGGTAACACAGCGAGACTCTGTCTCAAAAAAAAAAAA